>NW_017306576.1:420071-423849 GCF_000935625.1 Nanorana parkeri
TATATATATATAATCTATACGCAGGTATTTATGTGTTTTAGGACCAGAGTAGTTAAATATTTTTGTGAAACAGGTAATATGAAAGACACAACAGCTAACATCTTTTCTGCAGATAGAGTCTGGAGTATGAACTTATTCCTATCATTCCCAGCTGCTGTTTGAGTACATATTTATTATTCATACTTAACATGATTTACCTGTACATCACAATTATTTTTTTGTTGATATATTAACATAAATATAAGCATTTAAAAATATGCAAGCTATAATGGTTTTCTTTGTTCTAAAGACAACATTTGTATTTCTAAACCCATTGTTATATCTTTATTTTCTGTTAAAAAATGAAATAAAATAAAATATTCCTCCGAGACTACTTATTATAAAATTATTTTCATGGTATGAGTCTCTTTAAAAATATTGTGTTATCTGGCAGAATCTGATGATACAGCCTAAAGCTGTTTTTAGGATTTATTATACTTTTGAGCGGCCATGTAACGGTCTTATCTTGTGCAAGGTTTACATAATTTTTCGAAATGGTGGCAAAACAGGAAAATTTATGGGTGTATGTAGTGTATTTCATAGAGTTATAGAAAATGAAACTGTGAAAAGTACACTCAAAGGAGAAAATTCAATAAAATTTGAAGTGGCCTTCTGGGATGATATTGATCGAGCATTTCCATCGAGGTTGATGTGAGTTTCTTTCTAATAGTGGCCCAAATGGACATTTTGGACTTTGTTAAATGAATCCCATAAGTTCAGAGAAAAGATGAATTTAATAATATAAAGATTATAATCAAATGAATCTGTATGGCAGCACTGGTTAGATTATTCCACAAGCTTCCACTGCTATTTGCGTACCTGTTTACAGAGTTCTTCCTCACTTTTAGGAGTGTTTCCTATTAGACATAACAGAACTGTTATATAAAGCTAAGGTAAAAAAAATGTACTGGAGTACATCCTGAGCAGAGGTAAAAATAGAGATTGTGACTTCCCAGACAGATTTTTCTTAATAAATAAGCACCCTCTACTTCAGATATTTTTTTGTAAATTATTGTAAGGATCTTAATCAAATGTTTGCCATGTAAACAACTGTACTGTGGTGTTTCAAGTATTCAACCACCTATCTTCTCTGCTTTTTGGGCATCTGCCTTGCCTGACATTATTTATACCTCTGATTCTGAACAATAGGACATTTGTGTCCCTGATGTACAAAATTACTCAAAAATAAAAGCCAACAATTTTACCTTTAATTCAGATGTAAACCCTAAGTGATATTAGTTTTGAGTGCAATGTATCATAAGCAATTGCTTTTTTTCTCCTTTTTCCATTGTCTGTTACATCTCAACACTGTTAATCTCCCGGAGCCTTTTTGCAGCCCTTTCCTGCCTACATGCATGCGCCCCGGCAATGGTTGCATGACTTTCTCAGGAAAGGTTTCCTTATGGTGACAACAGTGAACCATGCCTGCATAATGTGTGTTGAAATGGCCACTTGTTGTCTGCCATGGAAGCCCGTATGACAGGGTAAGGCTGGGCACACACCTTACAACCATCGCAAGACTTATGTCTTGCGATGGTTGTAAGGTACTTAAAAAAATGTACGATCTGCCTATCTTAGACAGGCAGATCGTACTTGCGATGATCGCAAGCTGCGCCCCCTGAGGGGCGGGCTTCCATTGAC
This sequence comes from Nanorana parkeri, assembly GCF_000935625.1. Classification (NCBI taxonomy): domain Eukaryota; kingdom Metazoa; phylum Chordata; class Amphibia; order Anura; family Dicroglossidae; genus Nanorana; species Nanorana parkeri. The sequence continues at coordinate 421,752 of NW_017306576.1, forward strand.
TGCAATGCCGAATGGGTAGTGTGCGCTTGCGCACAACGGCCCGTCCGGCTTTTATCGTACGAACATGCTAAACACCCGTCGAACATCGTACGATGCTCGGCGGGTTTTCGAACATGTTCGTAAGTTAAAAGTCATGCGACCTTACAGTAGTAGAGGCTTCCACACACCTTACGATTTCCTGTGATTATCGTACGATTATCGCAAGGTGTGTGGGGACCTTTACAATGCAAGAGCACAGTTGGGAGACAGGGACAGAGTACTCTCACCCTATGCCAGGAAGTGTCTACACAAGGACATCGATGACTGGATCAACGGGTATTATTTTAAAGAAATGTGCAGATTTAAATATATTGAGATGAACCCTGAAATGACATTAACATGTTAAGGCTTATATGAAAGTTTAGTGGTTGAGTTGACATACATTTTAAGAAACAATGTATCAGTTCAAGACATTCTGAGGGGGATTTATCAAAACTGGAGGAGGCAAAATCTGGAGCAGCTGTGCATGGCAACGAATCATCATTTCCCTTCAGTTTGTTCAGTTAAGATTTGAAAATGAAAGACAGAAGCTGATTGGTTGCCATGCACACCTGCTCCAGATTTTGCGTGCTCCAGTTTTAATAAATTCCCCTCATTGTATATAGGACATGCGGAACCTAGCTGTTAATTAAAGCACAGTTGTTGAGGCTGAGCACAAGGCTCATAGAACCATTTGTGTACACCAGCCATTGTTACACCTGGAAATCAAGCAACTATATGATGATCCAGCTAGGCTGTTAAATAGGAAATTCACCCTTATCTTAAAAATTACAGCAAAGGCCATGTTAGAAATGTTTAGTAATGGCAAGCTACAATCAGATATGTATAGATAATAGCATGCCTTTGTATACTTTATTTTTCTTTTCCTCCCCGTTCCTTCTCACTCATGGTGACCATTTTTTACTAAGGGCCGATGAATCAATCTCCTTTTACTTCCTGGAACTCTGGGTCCGCTTCCTGGAACATGTGACGGTACACTTTATCTGAGGGGGAAAATATGCCTTTCCGTCGTAATCGCACAAGACTATGCAGTCTACATCACCAGTGCCTCACTTAACCAGGAAGTGTAAAAACACTAATTTTATAAGCAAAACATGTGTAATGAATGTAAGGTGATTTCATGTCAGCATGCAGAAGTGCATACTGATGTGAAGGGGTAAATGTCCACTTTAATGCTTTCTGCTTTTACACCAGAGGGACACTTTGAAGATTAAGTTGTTCCAGCCCCCTATGGGGTATTCCCACTCTCCCTATTGTATTCTACATTTTATAATATTCAAAAAATCCAACAGGGAGAACCACTGCAGGTATGTAGACCTGGGAGCTCAAACAAAGACCAGAATGTCCATTAGATAAAAGAAACAGTTATAAACCTCAATACTACAAAATCTTATATACACTGAAATAACTGTTTTGGGTGGACTGACCCTTTATTTAAAGAAGAACTCCAGAAAACATTTTTCTTAACCCTTGCAGTGAGGCTACTAACCCCAGCCCTCTGCGTCCTCACGTCCAATACAAAGTGTATTGGACATGAAGACTCACAGGACTGCTGGAGTGGAGGGGAAGAGAGGCTGGAAGGACTGGGCTAAAACCCAGCTGGTTCTGAGGATTGGAGAAGATGGAACCCAGAGGGGGAGGAGCTTGATGTTGGAATGGATCAGTTTGGCAGGTAAGTCTATCCTAATTTGTTAAGATGCTTTGCATACTAGCACATTATGGGTAAAAGCTCCTTTTTTTTACCTAGCTTTACCTAGCTTGAACTTTGTTGGAGAAAGTCATATCATTGGTATTTTGAAAAGTGCTTTTATCTTCTTACATGGCCTCCTGTCCAACTCAACGTTGCTCCAAAGTTCCAACATGCAATATGTAAATGTTTACAGGGTTAAAGGACATTGTTTATTGACATTTAAACGTATACACTCATTGCTTTAGATACATAAATATAATCTATCTATATTAGAAAAAATATATCATGTGTACTACATTATCAGCTTTATACCGTCTTAGGTTAGAACACTCAATTTTTCCTTCTTTGAGCTGCATTATATATCTTATT
>NW_017306576.1:424852-438618 GCF_000935625.1 Nanorana parkeri
GCAGTTAGGCTAAAACCCCCCCCCCCCCTCTTTGCAATGATTTAGTGCTCATTTTCGTTTAGGTGCTAAAATAAAAATGTTATACTCACCAGAACCTAACCTGTTGGAGCTGTCACCTTCTCTGCTCCAACGATAGAATGTCCCTCTGCGTCCTCACGTCCAATACAAAGTGTATTGGACATGAAGACTCACAGGACTGCTGGAGTGGAGGGGAAGAGAGGCTGGAAGGACTGGGCTAAAACCCAGCTGGTTCTGAGGATTGGAGAAGATGGAACCCAGAGGGGGAGGAGCTTGATGTTGGAATGGATCAGTTTGGCAGGTAAGTCTATCCTAATTTGTTAAGATGCTTTGCATACTAGCACATTATGGGTAAAAGCTCCTTTTTTTTACCTAGCTTTACCTAGCTTGAACTTTGTTGGAGAAAGTCATATCATTGGTATTTTGAAAAGTGCTTTTATCTTCTTACATGGCCTCCTGTCCAACTCAACGTTGCTCCAAAGTTCCAACATGCAATATGTAAATGTTTACAGGGTTAAAGGACATTGTTTATTGACATTTAAACGTATACACTCATTGCTTTAGATACATAAATATAATCTATCTATATTAGAAAAAATATATCATGTGTACTACATTATCAGCTTTATACCGTCTTAGGTTAGAACACTCAATTTTTCCTTCTTTGAGCTGCATTATATATCTTATTCAATTGAGTGTGTAATTATCTCTGATATGCATTCTTAACTGAATCAGCCTGTAATAGCAGATTAGGTCTAATGGTCAAAGTGGTAAGCTGACCTTAGTCATTCACTCACCCTGTCACGATGACAACATTGTTGCTCCATGATTAACAGAGACAGTTATAAAGTTACTTTGATGGAGACTGCTCCTAAAATGGTACATGTATTCGGTCCTAGAAATATTATGACCTACCCCATAGCCACTTTGTGTAATATGAACAAGTAAAAGACTTTCTAAAAACCCACATGACCTTAAACAACAGATGTGAATTAGTCAAATTCAACTAGCTTTGAACCTAACACATGACTCCCCCATCAGCCATCAGAATGGTCTTTTTTAATCCAACAATCACACACAGTGGCTCTAAAAAGTATTAGAGCTGGTTGGCTGCACCTGCAAAGAGCTATATTTGGAGAAACAACAAAGGAAATTCAGTTAATGATCATAGGGCATACTGGGCATTCTTTATACCACTTTAAAACAACTCTGTAGAACTGGTTACTTTCTTGCCCAAAATGTTGCAACATCCCAATCTCACTCACCTTTTTTGCTTTTAGTAAATATTCTGCATCTGGGAAAGTTGGGTGTGGCACAAAACAAATTTGGCACATGGTCCAAGTTTGCTACACAAGAAATCTCTTGGGTCTAATTGAGAGTGATTATGCTACTTTTTTAACACATGACCAGGTATCGTAACAGGAACTTACGGGGAACACTGGTCAAATGTAATGTTCTCTGAAAAGCTTTGGTGCCTCTTTTTTCTTATTGAGCCTTGCAAGGTATTCTTGATGCTTCTGCTGATATATGTAGTTTTATTTTTTTAATTAGTGTAGTTTTTTTATCACCTATACACTCAATAATTAGGAGCTTACTTTTCCAAAAACCTAAGAACTTTACCCATATCTTTAAAATAAAAACAAACATACCTTTAGAATGTTTAATAATGACAATATACACATACATTCTTATATTTGCAGGCTATGTATCCTTTGCATTCCTTATTTTTCTTTTCTTCCCCAGTCTTCTAACAGTCTTGTTTACCAAGGGCAAATTACTAGCTCTCCTTTTACTTCCTGGATTTCTGGCACATGTGACTAGGACATGTGTTCATGCACATCATCTCAGGGGAGGAAAATGCCTTTCCCTGAGATCTCCTGAGATTACAGATGAGATTTCCCATCAATGCTCTGCTGATGACAAGGCAATCTCGGTGTGCATTGCGTTGGCAAACTGAAGTAATTTGCACTTTTCAAATCAGGAAGTGAATGCTCTGCAAGTGTAAGTATTTCAAAAGCACAGCATTTTACACCTGACATGTCTATGAGATTAATAATCATTTTACATAGCGGGATGCATTGGTAAAATGGTAGATTTTGATTTGTGAGTGTAAAGTTCTGTTTTAACACATTTTACCAGCCAGTGACTGCCTTCATTTGTTTTATTACTTTATTTTATATTATGTTATTATTATTATTATTATAGTCTTCTTAAAATGTCACAACGTTTGATATACAACAGCTATATTAAAGATCTCTGTGCAAAAGAAATCTTAACCTTTGCACTGGGGCTACCCCAGTACTGCAGGGGTTAAGTGCTTGTTTTATCTATGGAGCTAAAAATAACAGAGATATAATCACCTGAACAGCAATCCCAGCTGGCTGTTAGACCAGGCTCTTCAGTCTCACTCCCCCTCTGCTCCAGCGGTCTAAAGGTGCCCATACACCTTACGATAATCGTATGCGATCGACTTTTCAAACGACAATAGTACATGTGAATAGAGTGCCCGAACCGACATTACTGTACAATCGTACGACTTTTAACGGTCAAGCATGTTTGAAAACTTTGCTCGATCGTACTGGGCATGCGCGAACGAAAATACGACAAATCAATTACCGAATTTCATCTATATGCTTTTAGTTAATTACGGCTAAATTAATCTTGCGATCATCGGGGCAGGATGGGGCTGTCGTACGAAAATTGTACGACTATTCGATCATCGGATGAAAAGTTTAGTCCGATAATCGTAAGGTGTATGGGCACCTTAAAAGTGCCCATACACCTGCTAATTATCGTACGATAATCGCGGGTGATCAGCGGGGCAGGCTTGCGTTGATCGCAAGTACGATCTGCCTGTCCAAGATGGGCAGATCGTACGAGCTTTTAATTACCTTACAACCATTGCACGATGAAAGTCGTGCGATGGTTGTAAGGTGTATGGCCAGCTTAAGATCCTGTGAGTCATCACATTCTTTACAGTGTATATGGCATAAGGACGCCAAGGGGCATTCTATTGCTGTGAAGGAGACAGGCTGCAGGGACCGGTCTTGGAGCCAGCTGGGATTGTGGTTTGGGTGATTATATCTCTGTTATTTTATCTTTCCAGACAAAATGAGCCCCACTGCAAGGATTACGATTTCTTTTGCCCAGAGTTTCTTTAAGCCTTATGCCTGGTGAATTTTGCAGTGTTGTTTTGTACTTTACTATTTTCAAGGCAAAATATATTTGAAACAAAAAAAGTGGTCCCCTACTAATCTAGCTCCAAAGAGCATCATTATCATAGCCTTAAGTAAATGTTCTAGTTCTTTTAAGCCTTAAAAAAGACTGCAGCTGATTTCTATTTATGTATGCAGATGTGATGCCCAGTGGCAATTCTTTATATAAATGCATAGAGCTCTGAACTGCAGCTTCACATTAGATCATTTTTTTTCTTTTTCGTATATTGTTTAGTGCAGGCATTTACAGTCACCTGTTTGCAATTTAAGATAATAAAACCCTGTGGATGCATCTTCAGGTAAACATTTGCTATAATGAAGGAATAAACTTTCAAAATATGAATCTACAGAGAATTATGATGACAAAGTTAAAACATTGATCTACATTTGTGTTTTTTTTGTTTTTTTTTGTTCATGTATATTTAATAGAAAATACTTAACTAAACAGGTTGATGATTTATTACATGGAACCTTCATGTAATTCTGCTGTACAATACTTAAGCCAAACAAATATGCTCATGGATGGTAAAAATGGTATCCACATATTTAAAGTGTATGCATAGCCAAAATGTTTTTTTTTTGGGGGGGATCCCACTGGGGAGATTTGTTTTCACTTTCTGTACTGGAGATGCAACAGCAAGTGAGAAGAAAGTGAGAAGAAAATTCTACAACAAGAAGAAAATCACAGTACACAGTTTGCCACTGAAAGATCTACCCTTACCACATGTTCTGTTCTTCAGTAATATTTTGGATTCCCCATTAGTTTCAGTCTCTGTGATCAGTTAAAATAAAGACTGTGGCTCTACCAAGCCAGGACACAGACAGCAATACAAACTTGATGGGGGATTATTTGTTCCCTACACTATCAGAACTAAAGAAAAATGGCTATGCATAATGTTTAAATAAGAACTCCAGAATGCACATCACTTTATATATTTAGATCCCCCTCAGTCAGAGGAAGCAAACTGCTGTAACAATTTATCATAAAAGTTACTTTTCTTATAATACTCATTTTTAGCTGCCAGTGATGTCACATCCTTCTATTATTAGATCAGTCCTTCTTGCAGCCAGTGGGAGGATCTAGGTAACCAGTATGCGTCATATCCTGGCATAGAGAACTGACTACATCTCCCATTAGGCATTGTGAAATAGAGGGTGTGGGGGGCGTGTATAGGCAGAGCTGAGGGTGGAGATGGGAAGAACTACAAAGTTCTTCCCATCGCCATATGCTCCAGTGACTCGGGGGATAGATACTCTGCATCACAAATTCTTTGTTTAAAAGTCATCTTACCTCCTCCTGACAGTCCGGCAAGACATCTGGCTGTGTGGAATAGTGATGCCCAGTTCTTTTAAATTGATTCTTTTCAGTGAACTGGATGAAATGATTTCATCTGACTGAAGTAATACCTGACTCTTTTGAAAGGGTTCAGTGTTGAATCAATAGGACAGCAGCTCTGGTAATGATTCTACAGTGAAAGAGCTCTGCTTTTGCCAACCCCTGCCTCCAACCAATCAGAGAGCTAATAGTACACTGAGAGTCACAACTTACAACAGTTCCGAGTCAGTAGTACACCAGTACACTGAATCAAAGAATCATATGAGTCTCCAGTAGAACACAGTACACTGAATCAATGGTCAGTGTGCAGTAGTGGTAAGGGAGCTAAGGGTGGATAAACTGTTTTATCAATATTTGTAAGTCTATAGATTCAATTAACTCCACCATGTGTCCCCCCAACCCGCCAACTGTTGTATCTGAGATGCCAGAAATCTTTTTTTTAATTGGGGTATAGCTAAGCCTCCTTCATGTGTGTTATTTTGCAGATATGCTAATTATATCCTAGGGGCTTTCCTATGCCATCGTAATTCTCAGATCAAGGTGTCTATCTTCCTAAACAACTTAGCTGGAATCAATACTGGTGTGTTTTGAAAGAGTGGCAATTTACACCAACTTTTGATCTTTACCTGGAATTTTCCCAATATTGGCTGGATATTCAGAGGGACATACTCTGCTATATTACACGATACTTAAACTCCGAGATATTTAATCATAGATACTATTTGGATTTTCTCTGCACATTGCGGTAGAAGGTTCTGCAAAGGATCAATTGTTAATAGCATACATTTCTCCCAATTAGTTTGAAAGCCAGAGAACGTTCCAAAACAATCTACTGGATTCATCAGGGCTTCTAATGATTGCTGTGTATCTCCAAAAAATATTAATGTGATTTGCTCCCCTCCAGTTTCTCTTATAAAACCTGTTAAGGCATCTGAGTTTCCTATTTAGTATGCCAAATTATCAGTAGCAAAAGGTTTCTCACAGCCACCAATCACTATAAACCCATCCGCTGATCTTGTTTAGTAAAAGAAAATCTGGCTTGGTGGATAACAGAGAATTCAGATTAAGGTAAACTGTATAGCATTTTTAATTTCAGCATAGTTTCAATGCCTTCATCTGTTGACTGGAAATGTTCTTTAAGGCCGGGGCCACATCTCTGTAATGCATTAACACACGCGCAAGCATTGCGTTAAACAGCCCATTAATTTTGAATGGGCTGCCAACACACTGCATTGCGGCTAAAATCACACCTAACCCTTTTTCAGGAACGAAACATAACACAGAGCTGTGAACCTGGACTAAATGTTATGTTGATACTTAATTTGTATAACTGTAACTGTTGTATACTACAGTTTTGGTATGTACTTTGCAAATTACACAGTCCATTGTAAGCAGGATATTTTTGTTCTATTGTTTTTTTGCTTAAAGCAGGAAACTTACCATTGCCATAAGTGTCACAATAAATTAATGCATGCATATTTTCCACAGTCTAAATTTACTGTGATATAAAGATTGTTGACAGCAAAGTCTGGTGCTACCTTCATGTTTCAAAACTGATCAAGTGTATACATAATGGAAGAATGATCAGACAGCATGAAGACTGGAATTAGGGCTTCATGCTGCTCAACACATTCTGAAAATATAAAATAACTATAATGAAATAATAAGCATGTATTATAGAAGTACTGACACTATTGGCCTACTATTGAGCTACTCAAAAAAGGGAAATATACATGTACAACACATCATGCACGGTAAAATTAGTGAGTTGATGCAGCAGCAGTAAGCAGCATTAGATAAAAACAGTATAAACACAAATGGGAACATATAACATAACTTGAAGTAGTATAAAATTGAAAGATTCTAGAAAATTAAGCTTCCGGAGTATCGGCTTATTCCTTTTCATTATGAGTACAGTATATTAACATTTGTCATGTTAGAATGCTGCTTATAGTGGGTGATAGGATGCGTGTTCACCAATCTACCTGGGCAGGTAAATGATGGGTTAGGTAGGTTTCTAAAACACCCCAATGGGGGATTTAAGAGATAGAGGGTTTCATACGCCACTTGTGAATGAGGGAGAGCACTCGCTCCTGTGATGTGTGTGGGAGAGCTCAACATACAGTATGTTGTTTCCTAGCAGCTAGCCAAGAAGGGGGAATATTAAAAATATGGGAGGGTGCTGAAAACGGCCTATATTACATGAAGCAAGGCCTACATTACATGAAGCAATATTTTTCAAATCTTCACAGTGTATTTTAAGCTAGTGGTTCTGCTTGATGGCATGGTTCATTTTATTTAAAAGGTGATCTTATTATTTAATGCATAAAGAACACTTGGTGTATCTTAACAGTCACCAGCCAGAGTCAATCCTGCCATGGAAGTTTGAATCCTATAGTTAGTACTTCAAGCACAGAGAAAGGAATTTGCACAGATTCAGGAAGCAAATCTACCCACCCCAAATGTCAGAAATCTCTAAAATCTGTATTGAAATACATACTGTAGTACTGAAATGCACTTTCTGACTGAACATTTTGACTTAAAGCAGTCCTTGCAGTAAAAATGCAAAATTCACTAAATACTACTTTTCCTAATCTTAAAGTTTAAAAACAAACTCTAGAGAAAAAGTAAGGGAACAAACTTTATCCCAGTCTTCCTCCCACAGCATTGGTCAAGTCACACTCCTTCTATTGAGATCCTAGGGAATGCTTAGTAGCCCAGTTCTCACAGGAAGACTTTCCTCCACTTTACTATACGGTCATCTTGTGAAATTTTCTGGTATCTTGTCAGAAGCAACAAGATGTCTCCCCCTCTTGTTCAGATGCCGGAAGAAAGTTAAGTGTCCCTTTTTTCCCCTGTGTTTTTTTTGTTTTAGCTTTAACATTGCTACTTATAATGAGGGAGGTGTGTCTAATATATTTAGCTAACTTTGCCATTTTCTGGAAAGTCCACGTTAGGCAGGGCTGCATTGTTTCAAATCTACCAGAAAAAAAAACATTGACTGTTCACACATTTTGCATGGAAAAGCTCTTTAAACTAGAAATAGCTCCCTTTTCAGATGTCTGAGTACAGAAAAGCCATGCCCTCAGCATCTAGTTTAGGCTGAATAAAAATCCCACCATTGCTTAGATTGTGGAAGGAAAAGACACCACCAAATTAGTATTCGGCGAAACAGGGGTTGTAGAAATGACAACCACAACCAAATACATTTTCTGAAGAATGTGTAAGTTTCCAGAGTCACTTTATTCTTGCCTGCTACTCTATTCATCTTTAGTGATGGTTGTGACTAAAGTCAATGGAGCCACTGTTATTGCTTTAAAGTTAGCATAGTAATCTCATCATCTAATGGTAACCAAATTATCTGGTCACATGAATTGGTTTCTGGGGTCTGGATTAACCACTATGGCCCTTACTTATGTGCAGTATGGCCCTTACACACCATACTGCACATAAAACTCACAACAATGCATCTAAAATGTTAATGTGTGTTAACCTTCATTTTCATGTGTGTTACAATGCATCACTACAATGGCATGCGTTGACATGCATTTCAATGTCTTCCATTATCAAACATAGTTCTTTCCTATTTCCCGGAAGAATCAGAATGCCAATTTTCTTTCTCTTTACTTCAGTTGCTGTGTGTGGCAAATGCATACATGCTGCATTATAGCACAGCTCACTGCAGCACACAACATCTCCACAACATTGTGGTATGAACAAGGCACATAGAAAACCATTGTTTTCTATCTGCCCTTGCAGAGATCTATGTTGATGGAAGTGTGGAAGAATGGAGGTCACTGCATATGTGGTGAACGAAAGCTGTGCACAAAACCCACTGTCATTGCAAACCACCATAGTCCGAGCACAAACGGCATACATTATAAACATATGTTGACTTAAAGTAGTCGACTTACTATGTATAGGCCCCACTCTCATCACTAATAGCTGCTGTAAAGTGAAAAAAACTGTAGGGAAATCAAGTTACTTGCAGTACCTTGGCAAGATGATGCCACTCGCCTTCCTGGAGAGATCCTGGGGAATACTGAGTAAGTCAAAGCTCACCAGACTCTGCTGAAATGTCATCTTCTGAGATTTGGGATACTCAGCATTCCCTGACATTATGCCAGAAGGAGCATGATGTCATCCCCTCCAGTATGGAAGTGCATATATTAAGGGGTTAATTCACAAAGCTGCCAAATGCAGCCGAGTGAATAACCCAGCCGAAGTGACGTGATCCGAACGACATTTGACTATTCACCTTGGCTCAGTGCGTACATCGGGTGAGCCGAAGTGCAGAGGGACTTCGACTCAGCTGATCCAACATCTGGATTGGCTGAGCTGATGCTCCGGCAGCTCACTCGCTGCCGGTCGCCCCTTCTCACAGGGGCCGAACAGCAGTGAGTGAATAGCCAAATGCCGCCGAGCGGCATTCTGCTCGGCTATTCTGCTTGGTACGTCTGAGGTACCAAGCAGAATAGAAAATAAGTGACATGAATGAAAAAAAGTATACAAATTATTTTAAAAATGTAAGACAATAGGAAAAATCTAATCAAATGTAAATATTTTAAAGAAAATAAAAAAAAGAAAAACAATTGGGCGGAGCTAGCGGTGACAGCTGGCTCCGCCCAACTGTTTCCTATTGGCCAGCACCTGTCAGAGTCTTCTAGAAGGTCGCGACCAATGAATAACTGGGCTGAGCCGGGGGTGATGTCAGGGCCGGCTCCGCCCAGTTGTTATTGTTTAATGACAGATCACTGTCCCCAGGTCATTTGAGGACGCTGATCTGTCATTACAACTGGGCGGAGCCAGCCATGAGATCATGACTGGCTCTGACCATCTTTCATTTGTGTGGAGAAAGGACAGAAGGTCAGCCGACCTTTCTCCATGCTTCGGCTGTTACTTCAGCTCAGTCGGCCCGATGCATATGCCTTCGGCTCGGCTGAGCCACTTGGTTGCCTTCGGATGCTGTACGGGCTATAGTGAATAGCCCATACAGCAGCTCTTCGGTTCGACTGAACCGAAGGGCACAGGCAGCTGAAGCAAGCCGGAGGATCAGCAGAAGCTACGGCTGTATACTTTGGATCCATAGTAAATAACCCCCTAACTTTTTTCCACCCCTGAACCGAAGTGCGCAGACGGCTGAAGCAAGCCGAAGGATTAGCAGAAGCTACAGCTGTATACTTCGGATCCATAGTAAATAACCCCCTAACTTTTTTCCACCCCAAACACACAAACATACATTACAAACTTCTCATTTGCAATACCTTGGAGTTGTCCTCTGCAAATAACTCTGGAGGCTGTGCTATATATGTTTTGACTTTCATAGTCTTGTCATTGAGAGTAATTTCACTAGATTTTATTGATACATATACTGCAATTTAATGAATTAATACTGATGCATCCGTTTGGCTTTTTAAATTATGTAATCTGTCTAAAATCTTTTTCTCTGAAGGTGATTTATGATAAGATACACACTGCAATTCTGTGGTATTACCTTCTGATTAAACAATGATGTATTAGGTTTTTTATACTGTTGACATGTGGCAGTCCTTGTTTTCTCAGCAGCAAGATCTGTAATAATAAAGTGGCATCTGCAGAATGTCCACAGCAGATGACAAATGAATGTTGCTTAAGCTTTAGTTATACAAATAAACTATTGCTATAAACTAGAAGATAATTAAAAAATATATTACAGGATTAATTCATGCAGTCTGAGAAAGCACAAGGCTCTCGGGTCTACATGACCTTTATAAGTGAGTCCCCCAACTAAATTAGTTGATTTAATTTAAGTTTAGGTGAAAGCACACCATAAACTAGCAAATTAAAGTATGCTCCTGCACATTTATCTGCAGGGCTCCAACTGTAAGAACAGCCAACTATAAGACACCCCTTCCCTTTACTGTGGCTGTTTGTAGAATGGCCGGCTTTTCAGATTAAATAAGCTCCATCTGTTATATCATGTATCCATGTATCATATCTTTAAATGTAGAATGGGAAGAGATTCTTAACTCATCTCATTTCTTAATGCGCTCTAACTGAAATTACACAACGGCAGCTATACTGATCACAACACATCTCTGTCTGGTTTCTTCCAGCAATATGCCTTCTTATAATACTTTATATTTACTATTTAGCTTTATTATTATTATTATTATTATTACATAGTATTTATATAGCGCCAACAGTTTGCACAGCGCTTTACAATATAAGGAAGACATTACAGTTACAATACAATTCAAGACAAGCTGGTAAGGAGGGCCCTGCCCCTGAGGGCTTACAATCTAAAAGAGGTTTAAAGTTAAACTGAAGGTAAAACATTTTTTTTTAGTTTTGAATAGAGCAAGAGAGGGTTATAACCAATGTCAGTGTTTTTGCCATCTGTGTTCAATTGAGAAGATTTCCCTTCACTTCCTGTCGGATAGCCACAACTGGAAGTGAAAGGAAATCCCTCCAAAGTGAGGGAGATTCTTGGTGGTCACATGATCACCAGAACTGGTGTCACAATTGGAAGAGTTACCATCTATTCCTGTTCTGGTGACAACCCAAAATTTGGGTTGTCACCAGAACACTTTTTCACTTTCAATGATAATGGTAACCAGGACAAACAGAGAGTGAATCTCCCTAAGGGGAACACAGGCAGCAATAAAAACCTGACAGGGGTTCTAGTCGCTTTCCACTCTCTCCAGTATCTAATGTGCAACTGTGCTTCAGTTGCACATTAGATATTCTAAATATTTACTATATTTTCCTTAGTTACAATATGTAGAATAAGAGACCTCATTGTTCACATTAGGGAATGAGTGCCAGGGTTTCTTACCCTTCCTCCTGCAGCTGGATGCAGCATGCCTTATTTGTAGCGTGTCTGACACTGTTCATTCTTCTTTTGCACCCTCTTATGACCAAACCCATAAACATTTTCAAGCTGCAACTACTAGTAAACTGCTAACAAAGTCCTGTCTCAAAGTGATGATGCCACACCAGTTTACGATATAACCATCAGCTTGCCCATTTAACCCTTTCGCTGCCAAGCCCTCCGGAACATTTTTCAAATCAGCTGGCCAAGCCATTTTTGAATTTTCTGCAATTTTTTCCTATTGATTTGATTTTCAACTGCTGCGTTGCTAGCGTTTGTAAAAGACCCCCCAAACCATATATTTTCTGAAAGCGCAGGCCCGGTAGAATAAAAAGATGGTGATACTAAATTTGTAGGCCCTGCGATAATTGCGCAAATGTTTCTCAAATTAATATTAAACCGATAAAAATACACAATTCAATTGATAAAACACACTAAAATCAGTATCAGCGCACAAAAAATAATAATTTTCTGACTAAATCTAAAAGATAAAACTGTATTGAGTTAATAAATAACAAATATTTGCAAATTTGAAATTGCGCCTTTTTGCGAAAAGGTAAAAAAATATGACAGCTATTAATTTAAAGGGGACAGTCTGCTGAACAGTTATACTATAAGCTGATGGTCGCTAAAGCGACCATCAGCTTATAGTAGAACTGTAAATGCCAGGTCCGTATGGCATACTGACCTGGCCAGCTGGAAGCACTTTTGTAGGTCCGTATGCCATACGTCCTTGGCAGCGAAAGGGTTAATCTCTGCCCTTGCATGTGTTCTGATCTACCAAGTGTTCTGCTGTTGTTCCTGATCTCCGTGTATGACCCTGGCTCTGGCTTACTGGTCGTCTGTTTCCTGACTCTGGCAATTGTTTATATTTATCCTGCTCAGTGTTCCCTGACCTGGTTCAGCTGACTACCCACTTTGGCATCTGACCTTTTGGCTTGGCACCAACTAATTCCTGGACTTTCTCCATTGTTTTTGCCATTTATATTTATTGTTATTTCCAGTAAACTCTTTTTATTTTTTTAAACCTGCACTTTAAGTTTCTGTCTGGTTTCTTTGCACCCTAACAGTGAGTTCCATGTTGACTGAGAACCTGCAGTGCAATTCCTTGTTACCACCCTCTGCCTGCTAACCATGTCACTGGAAATTTTAGCTTTCTAGCTTGGCACCACTGACACAGTCTTAAACAAACTACATAGGCACACTGTGGCAATGATGTTGGGGGACCAACCATCTTCAACGGGGGAGAGCAAATGTTTTGCTTCTGCCTAAGCCAGATTACCTGCAATGTTGATGATAAATTAAGAGTTCTGAAGATGTCCGTAGAAGATGTTGCTAAAAAAACACCAATGTTTGATAAAACCAATATATACATTGGGTTACAAATAAGGAGAGGTTTTCTTGAGCTTCTTTCCTTATAGTGTATATGCATGTAAGGAGGCTGATAAACTTTGTTAAGCTTTGGTCACAGTGGTAACAATATGGGTCAATTTCACCCTCAGATACTTAGATACACTTTCATTCTCTGTAACCAGTATATGCCTACAACGATTTACAATATTGGAGGCATGACTGTTAAAACTCACAGCAAATTAGCTAATTTATTTGCTTAAAAAAATGGAAAGGATGTGTAAATGTTAAACAAATACAGCAACCATATTTCAGATTACATTATTTTGGCATACAATTAAATGTAACACCTGACTGCTTTTCAAACATTGTTTCCTTGCTACTATTTTTATGCAAGTGACCCTATTTTGACATATTAGTTTCAAGCAAAATTTGACACTCATAGTTTAAGTGGATGTTATGAAAAATGAGATTGTAAGCTCATATATACATTATCTAAATTTAAAGTAAAACTTAACTTTTTCTGAAAAAAAACAAGTTACATACAATACAAGGATTTTAGCAGATTTTCTTCTACTTACTACTTTTCTAATGATACTGAGACAAGCCACTTCAGTAAGTTTCAAAGACTTAGGGGTCTATTCACGAAGCAGCCGAAGGATCTAGCCGTAGCTTCGGCCGATCCTTCGGCTAGCTTCGGCCCCAGGACCCCTTCGGTTCAGTAGAACCGAAGTGGTGCTGTACGGGCTATTCACAATAGCCCGTACAGCTCCCGATCACGGCCGAGCGGCTCAGCCGAGCCGAACGCATATGCATCGGCTGAGCCGTGCTGAAAGCCGAAGCTGGCCGAGCGGCCGGCCATTGGCCGGCCGACAGCCTGCTTCTGACAACTGGGCGGAGCCAGCCGTGATCTTATGGCTGGCTCCGGCCACTTGCAGAGAGGTCAGAGTCCCTGTTTTTTTTTTTCTTTTTTTTGACGCGACCAGAAACGCCG
>NW_017306576.1:438901-494255 GCF_000935625.1 Nanorana parkeri
GGGCCCCGGCCACTTGCAGAGAGATCAGAGTCCCTGTTTTTTTTTTTCTTTTTTTGGACGGCAGCAGAACCGCCGGACAATAGAAAACAGTTGGGCGGAGCTAGCTGTCACTGCTAGCTCCACACAATCGTTTTCTACTTATTTTTTTCTACTTTTTAAACTATTTTTCTGTTCTGCTTGGGCACAGAGGGACCGAGCAGAACAGCCGAGCCGAATGCTGCTCAGCGGCATTCGGCTATTCACTCACTGCTGTTCGGCATCTATAAGAATAGACCGAACAGCAGCGAGTAGCTTGCCGGAAGTTCGGCTTAGCCGATCCAAATGTTGGATCGGCTGCGTCAAACTCCTTTTGCACTTCGAGTTGGTCGAACATGCTGTGCATGTTTGGCCGACCCGAAGCCACCTGATGTACGGCTGATTTCAGCCGATATACGGCCGTACCAGCCTGAAGTGAATAGCCGAACAGCGTTCGGCTCACTTCGCTTTAGGTCGGTCATTCACTCGGCTGCCTACGGCAGCTTAGTGAATAGACCCCTTAGTGCTAAGGGGGTGAATATACCTGTTTTAAATCACACAATTAAAACTGGTGTTGTAATTGGAAAAACACTGCATTTCTTGCACTCTGTAAATGTATAGCCCTGGATCTTTATCCCAAGGACAGAGCAGGGGATGCCTAAAATCAGCTCAAAGCTTTGTGCAGATTCCTGGGCAACATGTTGAGCTAATCACATGACAAGGAAATAAGGTTTCATGGGTTGTTTTTAAACAGCGTACAGAACACCTTGGAAATATGTTGCATAGTTGCATGGAAGCAAAACATGAATTTTCTAGCAGTTTTGGAACATTATCATTGCCTATATATTGAGAGAGAGAGGTCATTTAAATGAAATATGTATATGTTAACAGCTTATGTAGCAATTATATATGGTTTCAGTTTTTAAATAACATTTTTCTTTAAAAATACTGTTGCTTAAGAAGAAGGAAAGTTTATCCTCAGACAATTTCATGAGTAACTGATGAAAAACATTCTCAGTTCAGTAGATACAGCATTTCTCTTGAGATCTTGTGCTTTGTTTCCTTTTCCTTTTTCACTTGCATAAGTGCTCATAATGGCAGCTGTTGGATAAGGCCCAGAAGCTTAAAAAATTAGCTTAAAAAATTAAAGAAACCACTACAAGCAGTTAGGAGGAAGTCAAGGATGTGATCATAGGATGTTTGCATTTCAAATGTGGTAGGTGAGTGGAAAATTGCAAACAGGCCTTGCCTGGAAGCGTGCGTGGCAGGAGAGTACAGGATCTGTGTGCTGCATGGGTGCTTCCTCGCTCTGGCAGAGCCTTATGATATTCTTCTGCTACACGGAGACAAGCACAAGGTAAATTAAATAGATATAATACAGTCAAATCATGTAAAAATTAGAAACTTGAACGGAATATGCCTTTTGCATGTATCAATGTCAGCATATTATAATAGGAAAGATACCAGTAGAGAGGGAAAGATTTAAAATGTGGGTAAGAGAGTCTAGGATAGAGAGAGAGGGTGACCGAAGTAGTTTTAAGGGAACAGGGTCCAGGGGGCAAGCTATGCTCAGCTCTGGTGTAAACTCATCAAAAGCAAACATCAACCAGTCATGTTCTTTGGAGAGAATGTTCCATAAACTCTAAAGATTAAGTGAGAGCCACTGCTGCAGTGAGCATAAACTAGGTCAACAGTGAGGGTTAGGTGAAAGGTACCAAAAAGCAAATGAACAACAGCACTAAAATAACCAAGCACCATTACTATACATGTGCCCACACATATCCTTTGGTGTCTTCCAGAGTACCTGTCATAGACCCACACGGTTCAGAGCTCCGTGTCAGAGGGTTCGGTCACCACAGGAGCTTTGCAACCCAGAGCTTTTTATGCAGTATTATACACATTCAGCTTTGTAGTGGACCTAAACTCAAAGAGTGAAGACTTCCTAAGGTATAAGGCACAACTAGAAATGTTAATTGTGCCATAGCAGTTCCTTGAAAAATGTACCTTTTGTCTTCAGTTGCTCTTGAACAATAACAGTGCATTTCTTGGTAATTGAGGGTGACCTAGCATGCCTGTGCCTACAGCCTCATGACTGTATGTATGCAATGTTAAACCATTGATAAGGGTCAGGTATGATTTCAGAGGGGGATCCCATGCAACCCCCCGACCACCACCGAATCAATACCATATCCATATCCAGCAATACAGTCTGACTGGCCAGGGAGTGTACAAGGCATAGTAACCCCATGTTGGTGGGTACAACTGCCTCATCCCTACAACACTGGCCACATGACCACACGCCACTTTGTTTGTGTCATCAGAGCATTGTTCATTGTGATTGATGATGGATCTACATCCCTGGATGATACAATTAATGTTGGATTTACATCATGGGATTTTTTTTTAACTAACAAAGACTTTTTCAATGGTGCGTGTGTGTTTATTTATTTAGTATTTTTTTGTAAATGAGTAAGCATGGGTAATATGTACCTCTTACTCACTCATGTGGGGGGGCGCATGGTGGTTTAAGGGAGTTTTCTGAGTCCAGTAAGTCCCAGTTTTCTGCAGACCGCCCACATCCACCAGGGCAGGGATATGGTGATGAAATGTACCCTCCCCATTTATCATCTCCATTTTGAGGGTGTTTGGTCTGATATGGTTCAGGAGGGTGGCCAGTCAGGCGCATTTAGCAGCATTTTCTTTTCTTCAAAATGTCACTTTTGCTGGAGTGCATCCTACAGGTGCACCACTTAAGGTGCAGGTTTAAGGCATCCCCAAGCATGTTATGTAATAAAGGAATGTTGTGTTTCTATTAAGCCATTAAGCCTTGCATTAAGCCTTGCCATTAAGCCTTGCACTCCACTTTTGACTTTAGCTGCACAGAAACGCAACATAATTTCCAAAATTCCTACTAGAGTAAAAATTAAAACTGTATTGAGTTAATAAAAATTATGTGTCAATTTAAATTGTGCCTTTTTGTGAAACTGTGAAAATCAATCCATTGTGGTAATGCCCAATCCACAGTGTTTTACATGTGCTGTTTTAGTGTGCACTGTGATAAAATTATCCAAGTATAAACTTTTTCATGATTAAGCACATTACAAAGTGTGGCAATATGTCGCAACATGCTTGTGCATAAAGTGTTGAATGAATATAAGTGAATTTTAAAAAAAGTTTAAAAAAAGAGAAAATCAAGCACTGTCATTTATTGTAACAATGTACTGCAGCGCATGTGCACAATGTACAGCAGCTTGCTCGTTATGTGCACTATGACACATGCCTGCTGGTGTAAATGGGTTGTAAGTGTGCTGGTGCATCGCAGTGCACAAACACACAAAATGTGTGTGTTTACTTCATGTCTGTGTAATTTGTATGTGTGTGTCTTTGGTGTTTAAGTTTAGGTTAATATCTGTGTGTTGTAGTAAGGTATATGCATTGTTGTACCTATTCATAATAAGTAGCCATGCGTTGTGGTGCACTGCAAAACAAGTGTGTTTGCAAGGTGCATTGGGGTGCCCCAATGTGAAAATGCAGAATTTTCTATCGTTTTATTTTGTAATTATTATTTAAGGAATCCTTAAGGGGGGATTGGAGAGCACAGCAGAGACACCAGGATGTGCAGGGGGCACAGAATGGAGGTGTCTTCCACCGCCCAGCAGGAAGGATCTGTATTGTGCTCCCTGCTTAATGGTATTTTTTTTATTTGCATCAGTACATGTCCCCATGGCAGACAACAACTTTAGAACTTGAATACATCTACCACTTCTAAGTACTAGTGAGCTGCAATATAGTACATTTGTATTATTGGGTTTAGTAACACTTTAAATGTGGAAAAACATACATGTACACTCTTTTACTTGGCATGAGAAATTCTATTGAGCCAGTCTTTGGAGCTAGCCTTCAGGCATTCTTGCCGGACACAGCATGGTCAGGTCTGTGACCTCACTTTTCTCTGCTTCAATTTGGCAATAAAGTTAATTGGTCACTGACCTAAACGTGCCTTTGATTAGACAACAAATGAGCAGCAGCATACCGAAGAGGTCCTTTCTGCTTTCCTCACCTGTAAGCATGTTCAATGTTATATTGACAAGCATGTGTAAAGCTGGCCATATACCTATAGATCTATAGATTTTTTTTATCAAAAATGTTTGTTGCTACCAAGAACCCTCTTTCATTTCTAGCTCAAATAGCCCATCAAGCACAGACCAATGTCAATTTCCATAATAGTTTGTTAGCAATACTAACTCGAATTTTGTCAATCGACAGAATGGATTTTTGTTTGCACATGTGCAGTGCTCTTGCTGCAATTTTTTTGTACGAAAAGGCCACTAATCCATCAATTTTCGTATGATTCGATAAAAGTTTTCCAGCCTCACCCTTCGAGTAAATTCAAGCGGTATTACAGTAAAACAAATTGTCGGTGTCCCATCAACTGTTCGATTATTCTTCGAAAGACCATTTGTGGAAGATTTCCGAATGAAAATGAATGGGCACCTTAAAGCTATACGGTGGAGACTGGCTCAATCTGCTGCCCATCCCTCTCCCAGTGTTGCTATGCAAAGGATTACAGCTAGAAGATATGGAGACAGAGTTTGAAGCATAAGATGGTTGTATGTAAAAATACATTTAATGATCTTTTAATGAATACATAACTGGATTAAATGGTGTTCATAAAATGTTTGCTCAACATTTATTTAAATCATTAACTGATACACTGTAATGGGCAATAATTTGGGAGAAGTCAGAATATATGTTTTTAGTTGCATTGTTTGTATATCTGAAATTAATGGCTTATAATGGACTAGTAGGGCAATATAACATGGATTGCTTTTTATTCCCACTTACCCTTGCCGAAAATGATATTACAACATCAGTAATTGCAGTCTTGTAAATGAAGACATCTGATACCGATATTTAAAACAATTTTTACAGAAGCTTTGCTCTAATGCACTCAATAGCTAGACAATTCCCAGAATGGGCTAGCCATTACCATAATTGATGCACAAAGGCAGCATAGAGACAGTAATTAGATGTGTGTGGGAAGCTAGTTTGTTGTCAGGGAATATTAAGTATTTCAAACTAATTTTAAAGGGAACACTTGTGTAATTAAAATCAATTGACTTCATAAAATATATTTTTTTCACTTAACGTAAACCATATTTTTCAGGACCTCATGTGCATATACAAAATTTGATTTCCTATTTGAAAAGTCTCATAATTTGTAGTATCATGTAACCTTTATCTGACATAAAGTAAACTAAAATGACAGCTCTGTTAGTCATTTGGATTCTGACACAATGGGGTTGATTTACTAAAGTCAAATAGGTTGTTCACTTTGAAAGCAATTTTGCACTTTGCAAGTGAATTTCCCCCCTAGCTTATTGAACGAGGTAAAGCTCTGCTGACTTCCGTCATCCAATCATGTGCCAGCAAAAAAAAAAAATTTCCCTTGCTCGCAGTTTGGTATTTTTTTCAAAGTGAATTTTTACCACATTCACTAAGCTAAGGTACAAATTCTCTTTGCAAAGTGCAAATTCCCTTAGAAGGTAAATAGCCTACTCGCTGTTAGTAAATCAACCCTATTTGGTTAGCAATGTCAATGCTTTGTGACCATGGCTGTTCTTAGCGATTCTGTTGCCTAGGAAATGCTTTTGTACCCACAGTTAAGTCGGTATGTTATATTTTGCTTAATAATTCTATATTTATTCCTTCACTTGCCTCAGAAAATTCTCATCTATTATACATTCTTATCAATAGCTGTTTCCTTGACACACAACAAACTTCCCATTTCAAACTAAGAAATCTACTAGTGTTTTTTTGCATGCAGCAATGTTGGCTCCATCCAGAAAATCTGAACACAGTCAATGCCACCCCTAAGTTAATCATTATGGCAGTACTTGCAAGAAGGAATACAACAGGACAAACTAACATAACAAAAAGTGTTACAAGACAAAAAAACATTTTGTCTGTAAATAATCTTTTATATGTCAAGGATGTATTCCTCACATATCCTTCTACTAGGTAGGCAATGCATATAGTTAATGTGTGCAAATCAAAAAAGGGCACCTCACTTGGTGTTTCACTTCCCATGCAAGATCCCATACTTTCCTTTTGTTTACTCCTTAATCCATCTCCTGCTCTGGATGTTAAGAAGAGGTTTCCTTACCAGGAGTCACATTTTTTTCCCAATTCCCTATTATCTGTGACTTAATCTTCAGTTCTTGGTCTTGAGCATTTATTGGGTTATTGTGGCATTGGGTGAGAAGGATATTGGGCATTCTGTGTCCCTGATGTGCACCCTCAGGCAGTCTTATGCTAGCGCTAGCACTGCAAAGACATCCCATAAAGCAGCACTAAAGCAGCATAACGGAGATGTCCATGTTACAGCTCACACTAAACATATCCAGAAATTGGGAAAAGAATGACCATCATCTTTTGAAGCCTAATATGTTACATAGTATTTGAGGTTGAATAAAGACATATGTCCATCAAGTCCAACCTATTGTGTGTGTGTAAAGCAACAGGCATGGACACCCCACGTCTATTCCATGGAGCACCCCAATACAAGGACACCCCCCATAGATCTTCACTAAAGATAGCATAACTAACAGCACTAACCGCCAATGTAGTGGAAGTATATACACTGACCGCCAATGTAACGAAAGTATTCAGACTGACCACCAATGTAATGGAAGTATATACACTGACCGCCAATGTAACAGAGTCATTCTTACTGACCGCCAATGTAACAGAGTCATTCTTACTGACCCCAAATGTAACGAAAGTATTCACACTGACCACCAATGTAACAAAAGTATTCACACTGGCCGCCAATGTAATGGATGTATATACACTGACCGCCAATGTAATGGAAGTATATACACTGACCGCCAATGTAATAAAAGTATTCACACTGACCGCCAATGTAACAGAGTCATTCTTACTGACCACCAATGTAATGGAAGTATTCACACTGACCGCCAATGTAATGGAGGTATTCACACTGAACGCCAATGTAACAAAAGTATTCACACTGACCGCCAATGTAACGAAAGTATTCGCACTGAATGCCAATGTAATGGAGGTATTCACACTGACCGTCAATGTAACAAAAGGTATTCACCCTGATCGCCAATGTAACAAAAGTATTCACAATGGCCGCCAATGTAACAAAAGTATTCACACTGACCGCCAATGTAACAAACGTGTTCACAATGACCGCCAATGTAACGAAAGTATTCACAATGGCCACCAATGTAGCAAAGGTATTCACAATGACCGCCAATATAACAAAAGTATTCACAATTGATTTGCATATGAATGAGCAGCAATATTTACATGTGAATGGGTCATGGCTTATTGATATGCAAATCACTGCGGCCCATTCATATGTAAATATCTCGGCCGGGGCAGTGCAGGAACAGCACCAGCAAGCTGGGTGAGGAGGTGTTTTCCGCCCTCCCCCACCAGCTGCCTGTGTGGTAGCGCTGGTCTGCTTAGAGCCGGCCATCGGGCATAGCGGACTGATTGTGTTCAGGTTGATTGTGTTCGGCCTGGCCCACCAGGCAAGTGCCCTGTTTGCCCTATGGCCAGTCCTGCCCTGGCCCATACAGCAGCCCCTCGGTTCGACTGAACCGAAGGGCAGAGGCGGCCGAAGAGAGCCGCAGGATCAGCCAAAGCTACAGCTGTATCCTTCTGCTCCCCTATGACAATGCATGTAAATATAAATTGCTCACAAGGAGCCCTTAGGCCACTAGAAACATTCTAGATATTAAGTAAGTGCCTGATTG
This sequence comes from Nanorana parkeri, assembly GCF_000935625.1. NCBI lineage: Eukaryota > Metazoa > Chordata > Amphibia > Anura > Dicroglossidae > Nanorana > Nanorana parkeri. The sequence continues at coordinate 446,707 of NW_017306576.1, forward strand.
CCATGTAAGTGTGCATAAGGTAATGCTGTATTTTTGCAAACACAAACCTTTAAAAATAATGCTGATACAAAATGCTCCGTCCTCGCAGGTCCAGCTCAATCATATCTGAATGTCACACCAAAGATGTATACATATTCTCTTCTACTGCATGAGATGAAATGTGGCGTTGAAAGAAAAAGCTTTCCAAAACTAAAAGGTGAACTTTGACTTTGGGCCTTTACAAATTCATGACATTACATACAGTAGAAATCACACTTCTGTTTTGTTTTAACATTCAGATTTTTCTTCATTTTCAACCTAGTTAAAACATATACAGTGTACATATATAAACAGTGTATATATGTGTGTGTGTGTGTGTGTGTGTGTGTGTATATATATATATAAACACGTGTGTGTATATGTATATATATATATATATATATATATATACAAATCTGCTACCAATTTAAAAGGTCAATTAAAAAAAATACATGTGCCCCCCTCCCACAATTTTTACCCTGATAAGATGTTAGAAAAAACTGCAAAAGTAAAAAGTTATATAGGATTAAAAAAGACAGTTCTCCAAAAGGTGAAGAGACTGAAATGGTTTAATGATACTATAGTGTTGAAAGTTATGTTATCATTACATTCACTCTTTTCAATTCAGAAAATATTGTGAAGTCTAATTATAGATAATTTTCATGGATTAATATTCAAGGGTAATAGTTATTTTTGCAGTTATGATATTGCTACGGATGAATGAGTCCCAAAACATCTATTAGGGACAACAGAGTTATTCTGCTCTCTCCAGCAGAACTGCCAACATTCCCCTGCATAATATTCTAAATTATTTTAAACGGTATACACATTTTTTAATGACTCTGACAACATGAAACATCTGTTTCCAGATAGTATGCGGTTATTAATTGCTCATTAGGATTATTTTCACCTATCCAGCAGGAATTACAAGTAAATACTTTCTTTCACCAGATTGCTAAACAATGCAGCAGAAGATAATTTTAAAAATAAAGATTTAATGTGAGCGATATCTCCCTACCTCATTAATCACTGATGTTTATGTTGTACCATACTTTTACTTGCTAATTAATTGTTCTGTACTTTGGCTCTGTATTGGTTTTCTGACTAATGAAAATTATAATTTCTGTAATAATTTTACGTTCATTGCTCTTAGTTGGGAGTTATTTGGGCAGTTGCATTCCCTTTATTAGCGTGCATTCTCAATGGAAATGAGAGAAAGCAAATGCACTAACTGAGATTACGGTACTTAGAATAACCAAGATTCCTAGTCCATTACCTGAATAACGTAAAAAAACAGGTAATGGTAAGAGAAACTTTTAACTAAGATGCTAATGCCTCCAGCGCCTCCAGAAATAATTGTAACCTCAACTGCAGCTTCTCTGGCTATGCATCCAGTCTTAATATGCACACAAGATAACTATTTCCTGGTTTAATCTTACTATTTTCTGTTGTAGCTGTGTCCTTATTTGGAAAGAGGTTATGCTGAAACTAATTCACTACCTAGTGAGCAGTCTTTTTAGTTCCATTCTCCAACCCCTATGTCACTACAGGACACAGAGTATAAAGCCACATTGAACGGCAGGGAATGGAAGAGTAGAATGCTTAAGATTCTGATGGAGGCTGCGAGCACTGAAACAGAGTAAGATGAATATATTGTGTCTTCTCTCATTGCTTTTGCCAAATGTGTCAAATAGGTGCCGTGGTTTCCTCTCACAGACCAAAGATGTAATGATAGGTTAACTGTCTTCCACGCAAAATTGAACACAACGGTGTCTGTAAAAGTGGAGGTTCGGACACTAGATAAAAAGATCCATTGGAGGTTGTGTGAATTGGCTATTTACTGAAGAGTTGGTTGGTGCCTTATAAATTAACCAAAAATAAAATATATTTTAAGAAAAATATGTACGACTGATGGGAAGCTTTTTATTGATTGCAAATTGTGTATTGTATTTGTCTGTGAACATTTATCAGCTGGAGTTAAGTACATAAAAGCCTTAGCTTTTCCAGCAGGAGTCTCTTTGGCCACAGAAGGACAGAAAACAGAGAACATAGTGACACATTAAGACTTATAAGAGTTAATCTTTTCGCGCTGCGATCCCTGACTGGGCAGCATGTTGTCAGAATAATGTTTAGCCAGGTGTTAATCCATGTCTGGAGGGAAGTGCAGGAATTCATTATTCATCTAACTGGAGGGAGGTCGTTCTCATGGGATGCTGCCAGGTCTGAAGCCAGCCTCCTCCTGGCTTACTGACATGTGCCATTTGTGATGAACACGGCTTAAGTCCATTTGAGGAATTCTCCTGTCAGGCAGCCAAGCTGACAGAGAAACACAGCACGGAGCATTCACACAGCACACTAGAAGCAGTGAGCTAGATCACAGCAGGGCTTAGTGGGCAACTGGGCAGAATCTAAAGGGTTTGTCCGTTTTCATGTGTAACTGTTTCACAGCAAAAGATAAGCCTCCTCCAGAACTGACCACTTGTTTGGATCTCTATTGACACTGCACTAACTTTTTAAAAACATTGCAGGGGACCATGATCAAGTCTAGCTGGTTTTATGTGAAGTTCAAGTATGCCGAGAAGGTAAGCTTGCCTTTTTTTGTGATTACTCTCAGCCCTTCTGATTACATACTTAGTGCTGTAAGTAATCTTTTTGTAATCATCAGGTTATTAAAAAAAGTAGTAATAATCTACCTGGCATGTTTCTTTAGCATCATTGGAGGATTGGGTCTGGGAAATAATTTTAAAAAAAAAGCTTAAGTACATTTAGTTAATATTTTTACTTTGAGTTATTAGGTGATAGGGTAATACTTTTGTTCTATAGATGGTCGAATTTTGAGAAATCCATTATGCTTCTCACTGACATATATGCAAATTTGGGTTATCTGAGTTTGTCAGATATTTGTTGCATTTTAGCCACTCTCAGATAATGATTTATCATTAAAAAAAACTTTTCAAAGTCTGTCCTGCCCCTGCCTTGAAAGTATGTAAATTGGCTTAATTCGGGTTGTCCTTGATCCATCCAATCTAGTTTGCTCATCATCATTGCTATCAAAATATGTATTGAACATGTAAACATAACCAACAAACCATATCCTCCCATTCTTTTATGGTAAATAATAATTAAATGTCATATGCAATTTATGGATACCTTAAAAATTGAGGATAAATGCCACCATTGCTTTGCTGCGTACAATATATGGCAACCACTGTTGCTGAAAATGATGTCTTAAAGGAATGGGAAACATGGCACTATTTATAAACGAAAATGGAGAAAAGTAAATGAGTTGTTGCCTATGGTGATCAATCAGGGTAATGCTTTTATTGCCTGGTACAATGATACCATCTGATTTGTCACCAAAGATACAAACTTACCTTCTTTTTTTATTAATAGTCCCCCTCTGTTGTATCCATCAGCTATAAAGGTGCAATAACTGTTGCTGATATTTTTTTATGTATTATGTGTGATTTGTATTTTTTTGTATCATATTTATTTACATATGTAGTTGCTATTTCCACTAAGAAAGTATACTCAAAGTATCAGAACCAAAATATGTGGTTTTAAATCTCAACATACTGCAGTTTCGTTGTAGATTAATGTATAGATTAGTAACTCACTCATTGTAATTGGGCAACCACCTGTTTATTGAACAGTAATTAACAGCCTGCTTTGGCCCATTGTATGAGAAATTAACATAATAAACTGTAAACAACACTGAAGACAATAACAATAACATTTAACAGGCAACAATTAATCAGGTTTTTATTGCTCTGTATACGATTGATTAAAGTGTATGCCTTTTCAATAGTTTGCTGCATTTTTCTAATGGTTTTGGAGCATTTTTTATATGTCAATATATTCGATACAGGGATATTTGTATAACTTGCAGATTAAAACAACTTTAACTATTCTCCACTGTTCTCTATTAAGTGAACAGTGGTATCTCAACAAAATCCATTCAACAGGAGGATGTCCAAGATTCACTGAGAAGTAAGTGAGCAGGTAGGGTCAGAAAGCCTTCCATGGAGGTCTGATCTTCTTATAACAGTAAGATTTCCTTGAGGAGTAATGCAAAAACCTGGGAAATCCCAGACACTGGTCAAAGAACCTGGTCTCCTCTTACAGAATCACTGACCCATAATATATGTATCATCTGGCCACTGTCAGTAACATTATGTTACTGTGTAGTGCCTTGGTCTCTCCCCACCCTTTTTTGTCATTGTCCAAAAAGTTAAGGTATGTGTATAAATAATACAAATTAATTCCCTAATTTCCATTTTTTTAGTCAATTTTATTGTTCAAATAAAAGCATATTCCAAATAACATTACAAGGTTTACACATGTATGCATATATCTACTGTATATTGACTTGAAAACATTAACAGGTTTTCCTTGTGCAACACATGAAAAAGGAAGTGATACACAAATGTACTTTGCACAACCCCCCCCCCTAAAAAAAAACAAGTACATTGTTGTACCTTCATTGTAAAGCAAAGTGAGAATAGCATTTTTTTTCATTTATGACTGATGTTCACCCCATAACAAGGTACTTTGTGGGAAATTACCATAATACAGCATCTCTATTTTCTCCTTTTGTTCAACCATCTCCACCGTTTTTATGGAAGTGTGCCATTTTCTTTGCTTGCATGAAATGTTTCCAGAAAGCTTATTAGTTATCGTGACAGACTTGCACAAAATTGCACCATGGAGGACATGCATTAAAAAAAAGAGGTATGCCACTTGACTATTCTACAGACAGCAGTAGTTTACAAAACTCTAGAATTATTCTTCACACAAAATCCGAATGTCTACCGGTAATTGTCTTCCATTCTTCATCTAAATTCTATATGTACATTAAATATGTTGATTTATAGGAACCAGGTATACAGTTGGCCCTGTTTTTGTCTTTTCCAGTAGTGCACTCCCAAATATCAACTTGGTGCCCATAAAATATATTGCAGGGTTCCAAATGAAAGTTTGACATTTAAGGTGCAGTCATTGTCACTTTGGTGAGATTTTTGTGCCCCTGCTTAGGTGAACATACCAGATGTTTAAGACAATCTACATATCAAGCCTTTTTAAATTATTTTTAACACAGTTTGCTTTGGCATTTCCAAAAAAAACAAAAACTGCAGAGGTGAGGTAGGCACCCAACACTGTTTTCTATATTTTAAAGAGGACCTGTACTGTGGAAGCTGTACACAAAATTATAGTGGTGGGCAAAAGACCAGTATTGCCTGAAGGTTCCCAGCAGATTTTATTCCCTATTAGTTGCAATGCCTTGTTCTGCACCGTGTCTCTGTATGGAGGCATCCATCTTGGTGAAGGAGCAGGGCTTTGGTTACATGCTGTGTTACATGGCTGGTGATCTGATGACTAGTGAGGGAAATTATCAGTGGGTGAAGTAGAGGAAGCAAAATCCACAAACAAATGAAAAAGAAGCAGGGAGATGCTGGGGCTTCAGGTGCTCATGTACAGCTTTCTCTCCTCTCCAGCAGACCTCATGAGAACAATGAGCAACACAGTAATGACATAATGAAATCTCACTTCAAATCTCATGGGACTAGCAGTCAGGTGCAGCAGTATCTTAGATAACCTAACACTGCAGGTATTCAAAAATTAGGCTACAGGAGTATCTAGGCAAAGCCACTCCTATTTTCATGATAATTTCAATGCATAAGGTAAAATTTTAGGGTATTGCTTAGACATAATTAGAAAAAGACAGAGTCTGAGGCGCAACTGCCCTTGGAGTTGAACAGGTGAGAGTATAGCGGGAGTTACATGGGCTAGGGCATGCAGGGTAAATGCTGCCCGAGAAGCAATTTCGTTGATATTTTTCCCTCCTCAATGTAATCAATATCAGGCGTGGAGGCAGAAATAAAAACAAAAGAGGTGCACATGAAAATGGAGGCAAGTTGAACGGTGTGTGGTGCGTATATCAACTCACCGTGAGGTTCTTGAGGAAGTGTAGTCATCGACGACGGGATTGCTGTTGGAGGCAGCGTCCGGCTGACTCTTCAGGGACTGGGTGCAGGGACTTCAGATGCCGAGTCGAGGTGCGATTCTATCAGATGCCTGTGTATGGGACGTGCTGCTGGGCTGCTGAACTGCTGGGCTGGGTTGCGATGCAATCTTTTCTGTTTTGCACCCATACCAAGTGGACACCCCGGTTCATATTGAACTGAAGCCGCACGCCACCCCCACCTCAATACCATCCTCCTCCACACAGCCCCCACTCAACTAAAAGTTCTGAGAAAGTCAGAACCAAACATCCCCCATCCCTCAGGAGAGCGCTGTCACACAGGACTTGAATCCTCAATTTTTCTTAGACATAATTAAAACTTCTTCATTATTCCCAAGACGATGACAGATTTTCACTTTTTCAGTTTAGGTCCATTTTATGCTCATATATATTCATACACATACAGTAAAATAATTACTAAGGCTATCGGCCAACAGCTCTTTCAAAGTTCCATTAGCACATTATTAAGTAGTTAAATAAATTTGGTAGATCTCTTTCTCCTTATGAAAAAAGGGCATGTACACATTTAAAGCATAATCATTTACTGCATCCACTAAATTGTTTGTTTTAGTAAAACATTCCTATTTTAAGCCCTGCAGAGCTTGTCAGCCCTTGACCAGATCGTGACAGCAATGTGATTGAGTTGAAATCTAATTCCATGTATTTCTGTTATTTCTGATTACAATACAGCATCTGGATATTAATGCAGATTAGCTGCATTGTGAGTGCAAGTAGCTTGAGCAGAATGGGCTATGATGCTGTGAGCAGATTGAAACATTTCAAGCAGAGCCAGCATCAAGCCTTCTGTTTACTGGAAGAAAATGATTGCGTCTGAAATCCTATTTCCTCTTCAAATGGAAGTGTAGCTTTGCATGCAGATTTTCAAAGATTCTTGCTTGGAATGTTTGAGTATTAGACAGCAATTAATTTAAAATGTTTTTAAGAAATTACTATAGAAAAGGAATGAAGGCAAGTAAGTCATGTGTGACCTCTTTTTTCCTTAACATCATTTTTTTATTGTAGAGTGAAATATAAATTAAACTATAAAGTTTATTTTGTCCCCAATGGATGGTACATGTTTGTTATACCCTATTGTAAGCAACATATGTTTTACATGTTTTAACATCACCTGCAAAACATGTGCCCCAGCTTTTGGGTGCCAAGTACAACCCCGATTCTAAAAAAATTGGGACGCTGTGTAAAATCTATATAAAAACAGAATGCAATAATTTGCAAATCTCATAAACCCATATTTGATAAACAATAGAAAATAGAAAACACATCAAATGTTTAAACTGAGAAAATTTACCATTTTAAGTAACAGATTAAGTAATTTTAAAGTTTGATGGCAGCAACATATTTAAAAAAAAATTGGGACAGGGCCATGTTTACCAAGATGTAGCATCCCCTCTTATTTGAACAACACTCTGTAAATGCCTGGGAACTGAAAAGACAAGTTTCTGGAGGTTTGGGAGAGGAATGTTGTCCCATTCTTACCTGACATAGGATTTGAACTGCTCAACAGTCCTGGGCCTTCTTTGTTGTATTTTTGTTTCAAGATGCACCAAATATTTTCATTTGGTGAAAGGTCTGGATTGCAAGCAAGCCACTTAAGCACCTCTACTCTTCTACTATGAAGCCATGCTGTTGTCATAGATGCAGTATGTGGTTTAGCATTGTCCTGCCGAAATATGCAAGGCCTACCCTGAAAAATATGTTGTCTGGATGGGAGGATATGCTGATTCAAAACCTGTATATATTTTTCAGCATTGATGGGACCTTTCCAGATGTGCAAGCTGCCCATGCCATACACCTTATAGCACTCCCGTACCATTAGAGATGCAGGCTTTTACAATGAGTGCTGATAACAAGCTGGATGGTCCCTCTCCTGTTTAGTGCAGAGGATGCGGCACCTGTGGTTGCCAAAAACAATGTTAAATTTTGATTCATCTAACCACAGAACAGTTTTCCACTTTGCAACAGACCATTTTAAATGAGCTTTGGCCCAGAGACTATGGCAGCGTTTCTATATCATGTTCACATATGGCTTCTTCTTTGCATGATAGAGCTTTAACTTGTGTTTTTGGATGGCATGGTGGACTGTGTTCACAGACAGTGATTTCTGGAAGTATTCCTGAACCCGTGCAGTGATTTCCAATACAGAATAATGCCTGTTTTTAATGCAGTGCTGTCTGAGGGCCTGAAGATCACTGGGACCCAATGTTGTGTTTTGGCCTTGTCCCTTGTGCAGAGAGATTCCTCCAGATTCTCTGAATCTTTTGATGATATTATGTATTGTAGATGATGATATATTTAACTTTTTTGATATTTAACGCTGAGGAAGATTGTTATGACATTGTTCCACAATTGTTAGATGCAGCTTTTCACAGATTGGTGAACCTCTGCCCATCTTTACTTCTGAGACACTCTCACTCTCTAAGATGCACTTTTAATAACCAATCATGTTACTGACCTTTTTGTAATTAACCTAGTTAGTTGCAAAATGTTCTTCCAGCTCTTCCTTTCTAAAAAATGCTGATATTAATATAATGAGATTTTCCAGAAAACATTTTTTTAATTGTAAAACAATTTGATAGCTGTATTCCTAGAAAACACCTCTCAGTTTTTATCTGGGCTTAACACATTCCTTCTCCAGTCTTATGCTTCTGCTTTCACCATGAGCTTAATCACCTGTACCAGCCAATTCTTTACAAACATTTTTCCTGTGACAGGTCTCTGTGTGTATTTCCCCCTTTGTTCACCCTGGTGAGATCTCCCAGCAGCCTCCTGGGAATATACTGTATATTCTATATATATTCTCTATATATTGGCTAGCCAAAAAGCCGGCATTTGTGCTACGCTAAGCACTCTGTTCCCTGCTATGGATTTTGTCTGAACCTTGCCCCTACTTCTTCCACCAGTCTTGTTATTTGTTAGCGGCAATTACCTGTTGATTGCATTCTGCTTTTTGTTATTCTTAGTCCCAGGACCTTAACATTTTATCAGTAACATTTCTATTAAGGGGTCTATTCACGAAGCTGCCGAAGGATCTGGCCATAGCTTCGGCCGATCCTTCGGCTAGCTTCGGCCCCAGGACCCCTTCGGTTCAGTAGAACCGAAGTGGTGCTGTACGGGCTATTCACAATAGCCCGTACAGCTCCCGATCATGGCCAATCTTTCCTGTCACTATCATTATCTGCTCTATATTTTACCTATAACCCTGGATAACAGGTTTCCCTGTCCAATTTGCACCCTGTCCTTCAACCCCCATATATTATTATTCTATAGATATCTCTCTATAGTTGCTGTCCCCTCCATCTGCTACCCTCACAAGTCCTGTTTCCTCTGTGTCTGGATCCCTTAACCTGTTGCTCTTTGGCCTTAGCCTATTTGCATACAGCACCACAGGTCATGTTTTACTTCTTTTGCAGGGCCTAGTTGAAAGTGTTTTCCCTGCTGTATGTCCTGGGGGTAGCTAAATAGCCTGAATCTATAGAGCTTCTTCAAATGTGGTTGCCGCTGCAAAAATAACACTAAGAGACTGAAAACATGTTCCCCGATTTTTGGTTAAATGTAAGGACCCCTATCTGGCATGTTTTTGCTCATGTCTTGTTTACTCATTTTTATTTCTTTGTCTTCAACCACTAGTCAACCTCCTCTGTCTACGGATGCCCAGTTCTGACTTTAGTCTTTGCATCAGGTTTTGCCATCTTACTAGCTCCTGCCATAGGATGTCCCAGCCCTGATAACCACAATCAGCCTGTTGATCATTACCTCTATTCTGGGTTATGCATTTCCTAGTGATATAGACTCCCTGCTTCTTGCATTTGTGTGTGCAAAAACAAACCCAGATGTTAAGTGTTTAATTTTCATTCAGAGGTAATGATAATCTGCATGTCATCAAATACATTTCAGCAACAAGAAAGTGAATCCCTTAAGTCAGTTTATTTGTCATTACATCAGTGGCTTGTTGAGACTTTAGACTTACAAATTCAGGGGAAAAAAAGTTTTCTTATTATCAAAAGCATGTCATTTTGGAGACTATAACCATACAGTATATTTTGTATGTCTTATTTTAAAAAAATAGGTCTACTCTGATTGTGCCAGTCTGATTGGTTAACACAGCCTGACAATCTTGTATGGCCTTTTATGGAGTGATGGTCTCTAGTCAATTCCATGTTTGCTGCAGTAAATGGGGCATTACTTGCCTAACCTCTATGAATGAATAATTAATTTGAGGCAGTGGGTTTGATACTAAGGGAGGCTTAACAGGCTGACTAGGTTACAAGGCTCTGCTGCTTGTTCTCCAGATGATGCTAGGGTGTTGCTTTCATCTTGGGTGGAACCTCTAGTGAACTTTGTCAGTTGGCCTTCCAGGCCACAGGTATTGTGCTGACCTATGTTCATTGTTTTAGCATAGACTATAGTAAGGTGCAGGTGCCCTATGATGTTGTAGTGACTAAAACAGTGGTAGGTCAGCAATATGAGCAGCAGTTTTGGAGCTCTGTAAGTGTACTGAGGAGTTGTGTGCTATCCAGTGTTCTGCATTGAGAAGTGTGCTTGATGCAAACTTTTTGTTATATGATTTGTGCTGTAACTATAAAGAAACATGCAGTCTCTTAAAGTTGTTGTCTTAAAGTAAACCTCTAGCAATATACCAAGACTACTCAAGTTCCATTTCATACTTATAAAATTCAAACTGCTGGGTATAAGTAGAATAACTACACTGTGCCCAGCCTCATACAAGGCAGTACCTGAGCAACCTATCATGATGGTGATGTGGGGCCATGCACTATTCAAATAATGAGATCTACAAAATAAGAATTTATTTGTAAGATCTAGGGGGCCAGGCTTTTACCATTCAGGTATGCTGTGACACCTTTTGGTGTCAACAGGTAATTGCAGAGACAGTTTATTGTGTACGGCTACTCTGCAGGTTTACTTTAGTCAGATGTTTGCTAATGATGTGACGGTTACCAGGTTGCTGTATCCTTGCATCCACATATATGCATTCTGACATCTTATATGTCCAACTGTCCAACTCCTCTAACCCATGTTCCCATCCCTAATATGAATTAACATTCCCAACATCAGCTTCACACTTACCTCAGTAGCAGAGCCAGGTTCTATGCATCTTGGGAAAATATCCTCTTTGTCCCCAGTCAAGCTTGTGCCCTGAGTCATCATAAACCTCATACAATGAAAATGCTAATTGATGCAGGGTGAACATGCTAATTTGTACTTTGAGTAGTTCAATGATTCAGTATAAATTCTGTATAATAAGTTTTAGATAATTATGGTATTTCAGAGTTTTCAAGATAAAACATTTGTGTCTAACAATTCAAAAATGTTATTGAATCCCAGGGTAATTGTTGTTGTCGTGATATTATATATTTTTTTCACAACCAACAGAACAATGAAATCCCTCTGATAATGTTTAATAATATTTTGCATTGTGTGGGTTAGATTTATTTTAGTTGTAAAAGGACATGCTCCCTGCAACAATGATTTTTTTTGTCAAGGATGCTTGACACTACAGTGTAAATATGTGATGCCTCTGCAATGCATATATTTAAACATTAACATGTATAAAATGCTCACTTTTTTATCCAGAATGTTTTATCCATACCCCTCTGAGACTTGCCAAAATGGAACTGAATGATGCTGCTGTAAGCACAGGCAGACTGCCACTTACATGTCCTTGAGCAATGAACTGTGATGACACTTTCCCAAGCCTTGAAGAAATTTGTTGTGTTCGAGAGGGCAAGAGATGCTTGAAGCAGATTTTTGTGTGGCTATCCCTTTCCTCTCAAGTGCACACTCTAAACGTAATATGGATGCTGGGACTGTGCCACAAAGCTACCGGATACAGTATAAACTCATTTTCATATCTCAAATCTGTGATCCATTATGAATCTGAGATTGTAACAGATATATTTTGCATTTATCTGAGTAACTGTTTATTTATTTTAATACTTATGTCCTTCTTTGACTTATTGTGGCATAATGGTCTTGAAATGATCTTTAATTATTGAAGAACTGGATTTGTTTACAGTTGGTTACAAAAACTGTAAAAGATTAATGAGATAAGCTTTGTGGCTCACTTCCTAATAAACTTAAGCAATAAGTGGTGAAATAAAAATGGCTCTGTTTCCTAGGGGTTTAGAAAAATCTCACAAACCGCAACTGGAAGACTTGCATGGATCAGGCATCAATAATGATTTCACAAGTCATTACTGAATCAAATTCACTAAGTGCTCGCAGATTACCTAGTTATTACATATGTCCTTATGGTTAATATTGGTGTTGTGTGTCCAAACCTGCTAACCAAGATACCCGTAAACCACAGGGAAACCCATATTTTGACATGATGTTGGCACTTACAACTGTCCGTTATAATGACTTGCCAAATTTCTGCTTTTACAAAATAAAATTGTCATTTAGCTTTAGAAAGAAAGGGTCTAATCTATATTTAACTAGATTAAATACCATTGATTAATTGAAGCTGTTAATATTTAAGATTTAAACTTACTTGTAGGCGGATGATGATCATGAAGCCATTTGTGAGGATGAGCAAATGTTATTACCAATGCCACACTTCTAGATCTTGGGGAATCCAAATGAAATGTTACATAACAACTGTTTACATGAACCATTACATTGATCGGACGGCTGCATTCTTATGCCTAAATAACATCTTAATGGAGGCTAAGCAGGTTGTGAATTTCATTCTCCCTATATACAGTTATAGATGCATTAGATATAAAAAGACCAATCTGGTCAATATGTGCTCTTCTTTTGGCAAGATTAGGGCTGTTTCAAATTTCCTAGTATGAGTCTCTACATTATTGCATCATCTAAAATGTTGTTTGTATCATCAGCCTATTGCTGCCTGCAATCAACACCAGGCAGCAGTTGATGAAAGGTGAGTTTAGTACAGAATTGGTAAACCCAGGTCAGGGTCCTGGAACCCAGAGGCTTTGCAGAGACTTGGGTGGGATGAAGCCTCCACCCCTGGGTCTATGTTTTGATGTTGATTGTGCAGCCATGCACAGCCCTTATGGTATGGGGGCTGGCATCTGGAGCCAGAGAATGTCCCAGGAGTCATATGGGCTCCACCTAGGAGTTAGAGCAAAGGCCAGTGCAGAAGGGTGCAGCCTGGTGTGTACCGAGAGTACAGATCAACACAGTGTCTGCAAGACTAAAGGAAACAGACAAGGGCCTTAAGACTGATGCCAGATCAGTGGTGCTGCAAGAGCAAAGCCAGGAGGCTGAATGAAATATTGTGTTTTGTGAAGAGGGATGTTGGACAACCCCTGCAAGGGCAACTGCAAAAGCAGATGTGTACTTAATGCTATACTATTTGAAGTTAGTTTTCACAATATATATTAAAATATTTATATCCTCTAAATGATGAGTTGGGAGTCCACATAGAAATTCGATCGAGAAAAAAAATTCCAACATGCTCCTTAGAATCTTTTCATCACTGTGGTCAAAATCAATCATTGGTTTTACCCCATTAACAATTAGAAAGTCGAACAAACGTTCCGAATGTGATTTTGTTCGTTTGAAATTCTAACCGTGTATACCACACTTTAATGGTATTGTCAGCTCAAATTCATGTAGGGCCCAAGTATAGAATATCTGCAGACTATAAAACACTTTACTGTGTTTTATTAAAACTGGCAAACTAGCTTACACTGGCCCACTGTACAGTAAATTGCCAGTCTAGTCCTGGTTTAGTTAGACTTTTTAACTAGCGTTTAATGCACAATTAATGCTTTCCTGGTTACTATTATGTGTTGTTCTTCTTAATACGATACCAATAGATACCTATTACTAGTCAGAATTGCTTGCTGCTTGCAGCTCATAATAAGCAACATGATCTAGTGATTATTAATATTTTATAATAGGAATTTGTAGCACTTAAATGTATTTATTTCTGGCATAATTAGGAAAAACACATCAGAAGATCAGTACTGTGTAAATGATATATTGTTGCTATAATGCCTAGACCATTTTATATACATTTCTGATCAAGGATGTGGAATAAACACAGACTCAAGTGGATGTAAGAGCAGCCTGCAGTCTTAGCCTTGTTTGCATTGTACTTCAAACTGTTCGGTCTCTTTCCACTTATCTAAACCATCATTTCTGGTAAACAACTTGTGTGGTCCCATTCTAAAATAAACCTCTCATATCATCTGCCAGTTTTTCAAACTGTTCAGTGAAATTAAGTAAATACATCTTGGAGTGCAAAGTTTTATATAATTTTGATCAAATTCTCTTACAAAGAAAATGAAAAAAACCTTTAAGGCTTAATTCACACTGGACTATTGCAAATACCAGCCATGGCAGGAACCTATGGATTCCTTTGGCTGGAATCTCACATGCCCCATTTAGTCTGCTGTACCTGTTCAAGTTAATGGCTGGGTGACAGCGGCCATATTGATACAATTATATGTGGTTTGAAATAGATCACTGTATCTGGACATAGGATAGATGCATCCATCGACAGTGATCTATTCCAAACCACATGGAATTGTATCACATACTGTACATTAACATGTGGATTACTGCTTAAGATGCACCAGCTGTCACCAGGTCATTGACTGGATTGGGTACAGCGGCCGCATCTTAACAGGACATCTGGGATTCCTGCCACAGGATTCCTTAAATGCTCAGTGTGCATGAGACCTTAATCAAACCTGTTGCCACACAGTTATAGGTACACTACTGCTGAATAGTAGGTGCCTGCAAATCAAGCCTGCTTCCTTGCCTGCCCCATGACTCCTGAAACCTTGGGATTTTTTTTTAACAATACGTCTTTATTAAGGTTTTTTGCATATGATAAGACAGGATTGCATAGAAATAATACGGTTTACAGGTCACATAGTGCCAATGGCGCAAGTATACAAAGCAATTGATAGTATTACAAACGGTGTAGTACAGTGGTATGTATGTAGAACTGCACATTGCATACATTTGATAACAACAGTAAATGGCCTATGTTTAGTGTGATGGTGCTGCTCAGCGCAGGACCAGGAGATGGTGTCGTTAAACCTTCTTTGTCAAATAGTAGGTTTGCGTCTTCATGGAATGATGGGAGGTATGGATGGGGAATACGAACATGTGGGAAGAAGGGGGAAAGGAGAGTAGAACCTTGGGATTCTTTTATGCAAATACCAGCCAAGCTACTATGGTTATGATCTCTGGCCTGCCCTCTATAAATATTGCTCATTATTTGGCCCAGCACTCTGACAGTGAGACACATGAAACAATGGGGTGGGCTAGCACCCATGGTCATAGTATCTTAGACACTACTTGCAGAAGTGATCATCAAAGGTTTCAGGGTTCCTGGGGCTCTCTGCAAGAAAGTGAATTGGTTTATTATGTAAGAACCAGTATGTAAATATACTATGTACATTAAAGGAAAAGCTCACCCAAAACATTTAAAAGTATGTGACCTCTTGTTTATATTTGGTTACAATCTCCAACTCATGCCTGAGCAGTGATGGAAATATGTTATTATTGGATATTTGATAGGGTTGTTACAATGTCTTTTACAAAATTACTATTCTCCCATATAAGTAATGCAATATAATTTGTTTTTCAGTTTCAGATATTTTAAGATGTCATCAGTATACTTTTGTCTTTTTGTACTTAATCATGTCACTATGGTGTGGTGCTGTTTGGAGCTTGGGTGGGGACTCTGTACTATGTATGCTTTTCTACTAGTGTTGAAACTGTAAACAAAAAACCTTATTTTTTTCAATCAAAAAGTGACAAAATGTTGTCATACCATAGATATTTGATCACTAGATATGTCAGAAGCAAGCAACATGCAAAATTAAAAAGTAGTATATGCAATGGAGCTGATCTTTAGGTTATATGCAACCTTAACATATAATGTATTTATACATTTTCACTGCTTGAGTTGTTAATTTTGGGTATACAATACAGCAAACCTACCTGTTTTTAGGAGTATTTTTTCTATATATATTTGTTTTATAAACCAATCGCTTTCATTTTACCAATGGTTATAAAATCTCTAGCTCTGATATACATCACCCTTAAGTTATAAGTAGGGTTGAGAACATTGGTCTAGGTTTAATACACAAACCATTTGCCAAATTAATTCTAAATTTGGGAAATTGCTCATTTGAAGTCGAGGGGCTGAGTGTAACAATCAGGGCTCTAATGGGGTTTTTGGTATAGATCACAGCTGCAGATGCTAAAAGGGAACAATCCAACAACTCACTTAAGACTTAAAGGAGAACTATGAGGTGAGTGAAAATCATTCATCCTCATAGTTCGAGCCGACGTGTGACAATGAAACTGTCACATGTTGGCTCAATAGATCGTGAAGTGAGCGAACGCACACAATCGCTTGCTCACTTCTCGATCATCTCCCTGGAGAGATCGGTGACTGTTAGTCACCTCTCCCCACAGGGATTCTCATCCTTCCAGCTCCGATCCTCCAGCGCTGACTGAAGGAACGGACGGGGGAGGGGGCAGGTACAGCTGGCTCATCCTCAAGATAAAAAGAGAAAAATAGCACTGCTATACACAAACTAAAAAAAATATTCTTAAAATGTGAGAAATTTTTATAAATTGTGAAATTATCACAAAGTGATGAAACAATTATGTGTTAGCCATAACACCTGTGTTACACAATGCCTGTGCTAATGATACTTCAGAAAAAAACTCATGGGGGTCTATTCACGAAGCTGCCGAAGGATCTAGCCATAGCTTCGGCCGATCCTTCGGCTAGCTTCGGCCCCAGGACCCCTTCGGTTCAGTAGAACCGAAGGGGTGCTGTACGGGCTATTCACAATAGCCCGTACAGCTCCCAAACGTGGCCGAGCGGCTCAGCCGAGCCGAACGCATATGCCTCAGCTCGGCTGAGCTGCGCTGAAAGCCGAAGCTGGCCGAGCGGCCGGCCATTTGCTTCTGACAACTGGGCGGAGCCAGCCGTGATCTTACGGCTGGCTCCGGCCAATTGCAGAGAGATCACCGTCCCTGGTTACCTGCTAACCAGGGACACTGATCCTCAGACAGCAAACTCTCCCGGGCGCTCTGGGAATCTCCCGCTCCCGGCCGCCAAGGAGAGAAACACTGCTGTTTCTCTCCTGGGCGGCCAGGAGGCTCCCAAAGCGCCCGGGAGATTTTTTTTTCTTTTTTTTTTTGACGGCAGCAGAACCGCTGGACAATAGAAAACTGTTGGGCGGAGCTAGCTGTCACTGCAAGCTCCGCACAATCGTTTTCTATTTACTTTTGTAAAACTTTTAAAACTATTTCTCTGTTCTGCTCGGTCCCTCCTTAGGGACCGAGCAGAACAGCCGAGCCGAATGCCGCTCAGCAGCATTTGGCTATTCACTCACTGCTGTTCGGCATCTATAAGAATAGGCCGAACAGCAGTGAGTAGGACCAGATGTTGGATCGGCTGAGTCGAACTACTTCTGCACTTCGGGTCAGCCGAACATGCTAAGCATGTTCGGCCGACCCGAAGCCATGCGAAGCCAGCCGATGTACGGCTGATTTCAGCCGATATACGGCTGAAATCTGCCGTACAAGCCTGAAGTGAATAGCCATACAGTGTTCGGCTCACTTCACTTGGGGTCGGTTGTTCACTCGGCTGCCCTCGGCAGCTTAGTGAATAGACCCATTGGTCTATCGGTCTAGACACTATAAGCCACAATAAACATTGAAAAAAATGTGAATAACAAAAAAACATATACTTGTGCTAGTACATCTCATAGAATGTGCACATATAGAAAGCCCGGTATTAAATCTCACAAGTGATGTACAATTTCCACTTCATTTACATATCCATGTCTGTAGTCCATTCCTTCTTAATGCAATAAAGTCCTTGAAATATATGTGAAAATATATCTCACAACTTTTATTATCCACACCACCTCCGTGAATGCATAAACAATTAGTGTTAGTGAGTCAGTGCTCTCCACCGTGCTCAAAGATAAGATCTGGCCATACTCACTGACTCCTATTGCTCACCATATTTCAGATGAACAAATAGCGCTTTGTTGATATATATAAAACCAAATTATCTCCTTTGTTTTTTATCCGACAATAAATTGGGGTATATTCTTCCAAAATCTAACTTATCTTTTCAAAACTGTCTAATACTATTCCTCCATCTTCCACCTTCTCTTGTACTCAGAGAGAGAAAAAATGCTGCCCATAGTGTAGTTTGTCAGAATACATTTATTTAAAATGATTAAAACGCACTCACAATTAAAATAAAGCAATTGCACATGGATTATGTCCACTGGAGTTCCTGTCTCTATGATCGTAATGCTCGCATGGATCCGCCCACCTGATGCATTTCATCACTATTGACTTCCTCTGAGGTGATGGTCTGCATACTTCAGGGGCACAGACAAAAAAAAATAAAAAAAAATAAAAAACACAAACACCAAAAAACTGCAAGGGAGGTTCCAGTAGCTAAACAGCAAATTAAGTTGTTGCTAACACACACAATAAAGTAGTCCTAAAAAGGGCTGTTGGGTCTTTTCACTGTGAACACAGTGGTGGGTACACAATCAAATGGAATCCTAACACACTGCAATTTACAGTTATGTATTCAGATACATCACAGTGAACAGGAGGGAGGAGGGTGTACAGATGGTGGTGGGGGTGCCCATCACACTGCAATTCACTGTAATAATTTAGCACAACCCATCACCTTATAGTATATAGCACAGATTAGTCTACACACACACACTGACAAAAGGCTGCTGGGAACCCTGAATTTTATAGAGAGAGGGCTGGCACATACAAAAACCCTCATTATTGGCTCTTGTAAGCCAACTGACCACAGTTCTGAGGCCAGGAAGTGGAAGAGTTGTAGCTGGTTTCTACTGCAGCAAATGATTGCATTTGCTTGCCATTTTCCCAAACTACAAACAACTTAAGTTTGGGTCAGACTCATGGTCGACCTCAAAGCTTTTCCCTAGTTATTAGTAGTTTTTTTTAGCAACATGAGTATTGCTTCATAAGTCCTTGTTACCTCCAATGTGTCTTGTCATTCTTTTAGTACCCTCGGTGTATTTGTTTTAGTACCATGTATTTCGTTTAGTACCATGGTGATTTGTTAGTTGCTTGAATAGTTCCCATAGTTTTGGTGACTTCTGAATATTAGAATGGTCCCTAAAGTTTCAATAAACTCAGTGTTTAGGAATTTCAGATATTGGTGTACCCATCATAAGCTGGCAAGATATCAGGTCCACGGGGAACCCTCGGAGTCACTTACGACAGATCACATGCTTTCCCTCTGGAGAAAATGAAGAAAAATAAATGATTTTTGTTTAATGTTTCCAGCGTTTGGAAAAGTGCTTCATCCGTAATTACATCCTCTGTTTTGCTTTTCTCTGCATTGTAAACCCATCCAGCTCCAAAGCTGAAATAAATGTAAGGAATTAATAACAATTTCTTTAGTATGCCCTGTAATTAAACTTGTTTAATAAAGTCCTGCTGCTCTGCTTCAGTATAACAGTTTCTGCATTTGAATTTTGAAAGCATTGCTTCCAAAATGTAAAAAAAAAATTCTGGGGATGTTGATCTGAAACAAATAAAGACACATCACATACACATGTCAATTTAGCTTCAGATGGTTTTCCAAATCAAATTATGTTTAATTGTATCACATATACTGTAGCCATCTTTTATTTTTTTGGTAGTCATATTTATTATGCAGTATGGAAGTAATTTACCAATTTACTTAGGGGGTTATTCACTTAGCTGCCGTAGGCAGCCGAGTGAATAAGTGAGCGAACGCTGTTTGGCTATTCAGTTCAGCTTAGGAGCCGTACATCGGGTAAAATAAGCCGTGCATCGGCTGCCTCCGGTTGTCTTCAGTCAGCCAAATATGTTCTGCATGGTCGGCTGAGCCGAAATGCAGAAGGAGTTCGAATCAGCCGATCCAACATCTGAATCAGCTGAGCCAAAGCTCTGGCAACTCACTCGCTGCCGTTCGCCCCTATTCTCATAGGGGCTGAACGGCAGTAAGTGAATAGCTGAATGCCGCCGACCAGGCTTGGCTATTCTGCTCGATACCTCCGAGGTAGCGAGCAGAATAGAAAATAAGTTAAATGGAAAAGAAAAGTTGAAAAATTATTTAAAAAATGGGAAAATTAAAAAAAAAAAAATATTTTAAAGAAAATATATTTTTTTTTAAATTACATACGCCGAGCATCTCGCTGCAGAATGAAGCATCTGACAGATGCCGGCAAAAGAAAAACAAACAATTGGGCGGAGCTAGCGATGACAGCTAGCTCCACACACCTGTTTCCTATGGGCCGGCACCTGCCAGAGTCTTCTAGCAGGTCCCGCCAATAAATAACAACCAGTTCCGCTCAGTTGTTATTGTTTAATGACAGATCAGCATCCCCAGGTCCTTTGGGGATGCTGATCTGTCATTACAACTAGGCGGAGTGAGCCGTGAGATCACGGCTGGCTCTGCCCAGCTGTCACTTGCGTGGAGATCGGTTGGCATCAGATTGTAAAGTGTGGCGAGCCTGAAGCCCGTGACACACTGCATGCAAAGCTTTTTTGTGTGCTTTTTAGCACATACAGTACTGTACAGTATTATTCAATCCAGCATGGCTCCAAAGAAAGTGCAAAGGTTAGTGTTCACTCTCTTCATACTGTACTGTACTGTACTGTACTTTGTTTCCTATTTTTGTGGATAAAAAAAAATACATATGGTTCAGAACGGATTAACCTTATTTACATTGAACCTTATGGGAAAATTTGATTAGGTTCACGACCAATTCGGTTCGTGACCAGAATCGTGGAACAAATTAAGTTCGTGAACCGAGGTAACACTGTACAAGATAAATAGTGAAACAGAGTGTTGATCTAACCCTAAGCAATGCAATTGATAAGGCAAGAACCCTTTGAGGCTGTTTATGTACAAATACTTTGCAGATACCTTCTAACAGCTAACACAAAAGGTATGGCTAATGAAGAGAAGCCTTAAAAATTAATAATTTATTTTACAAAGCCAAAGAAGTCAAAGAACCAAAAAGGTCTGGATGGATAACGCTCAAATGCACACATACATATAGTTTGTACACTGTATAAATTATTAACTTTCTAATCAAGTTCTCTAAATAACTAAAACCAAATAAAGAAAAAATGTCATTAAACATTATGGTGAGACTATTATGCCTTTCTCTATACAGTATGTCTATGTATACTGTATACTTAAAGGGCAAGTTTACTAATTCTCAACTCCCCCCCACTCCCACATGCCTATAAGGCTTTAGTGTGTTGGCACAGGAAGCCCACCACTATGTTAATACCAGCTGGGAAATAAACAAAGGAAACTGCTGCCATCTGAGGTAAATATGCAGCTGCTGGGGGGATTGTTGGCTTAGACTAGATTAGGGGGCTATGGAGGGGGCTGTGGGGTTTTAAATAATTTGTGAATTTGTCCATTAAAGGAGAACTATGAGATGAGTGATTTCCACTCACCTCATAGTTCTAGCCGACCTGTGACAATGAGACTGTCACAGGTCGGCTCAGTAGATCGGGAGGTGAGCGAAAACATACCAGGTTCGCTCACCTTCCGATCCTGTCACGGCTCTCTGCCGTGACAGGGGGAGGGGCTGGATTCCCCTCTCCCCGCTCCGATCTGCCAGCACTGACTGGCAGAACGGACGGGGGAGGGGGCGGGTACAGCTGGCTCTGCCTCTAGATAGGCAGAGCCAGCTGTCACTCACGCAGCTGGGCGGATCCCGTCATCTACATCGGGATCCGCTCCGGCTGCCGCGTCTCAGTGTACTGAGCTTAGGGTAACGGGACGACGCTAGTTTGTGTCCTCCCGTTACCCTAAGGAGAACTATGGGGAAAAACACTGACCCCATAGTTCTCCTTTAAGAAACATCCTTTGGTCACATCAGAGATCCCTAGAAAAACACCTATCGACATTTGATCCCACAGGCATAGCATAACATGGGGAAATCAGCAATTGTAAGCTACTTGCCCACCCACTGAAGACTCAGTAATATAGTATATTCAAACTTCTGGTTTTTTTTAAACTATTTTTATGAATGGAAGGTCCACACAATGGAGTAAATCCTCCATTCTTGTTGTTTAAAACATATTTCCTCGTTCTCTAGTTGGTCTCTGAACCGCTCTCCCCCTACCTGTATGCGGGTGCCGCCATCAGCTAGCCGGCTGCTGAGGAGGCACCTTTGCGTGCACATTCCCAGCTGTGCCTGCAAGTAACTGTTTGCACCCATAGGCACACACAGCATGCGGCAGGCCACGACCCCTCCTCTCCTCCCAGCTTATTGACTGACGGACATAAGGGGCCTATGGCTCTTGTGCCCTCAGTACCCTCCCCAAC
Source organism: Nanorana parkeri (assembly GCF_000935625.1). Lineage (NCBI taxonomy): Eukaryota > Metazoa > Chordata > Amphibia > Anura > Dicroglossidae > Nanorana > Nanorana parkeri. The sequence continues at coordinate 469,125 of NW_017306576.1, forward strand.
AACCAGGAAGTTCAGGGAACATAGGATAGTTTTACGAACATGGGTGACAATTTTTCACAGGTAAGAGTGGGGCGTGGGGGACACAGAAAGTTACTGGGCATTTTGCACCTTAATGCAGTTAATGTATTAAGGTAAAAAAAAAAGTGCCCAGCCTTTAGTACTACTTTATCCTTTTCATGAAAACATTTCTTAGCAGCTTTGACTGTTCATAAAAAATGGAGAGATTCCGTTATGACTTCTGCAGGTTTCTGTTGAGCAGATATTACAATGCATTTTAGTCTGTTAAAAATGAATGGAGGGTAAATTTCAGATAAAAGCACATTGTCCTCCAAGCCATAAGGAACAATTCAGATGAAGGCCCTCAATCCCCCAGCTATCATCAGGAAATCATCTGTGTTTTATTCTCTTTATTGTTGTCATCTCAGCTTCCTCATCTTGTCTGACTCATCCCAGAGTAAACAAATGTTTTCTTTATTTTCACAGTGGCTGCATTCTCTCCTACAATCTTTTAGCTGCAGGACCAGGCTGTTTCTCACATGGTCCCAGATCATGCACTGGGCACTAGTTTGTTTTAGTAAAAAATATGTTTTAGTTGCATATTATTTGTCAATGTATGCCAAAATTGCAAGATGTGCTGTGAAAATGAGGGTTTCATTTAATTTCAGACATGAAGTGGTTAAGCATTGGGAATGCTGTGTGGGGGTCTCCGTCACTCTTCCCCCCTCCTGTTGGTGCCCCATATCATTGGAATGGCTGCATAGAGCAAAAGCTGGTTAAGCTACCAATTCGGCACTGTGACATAAGGCTCTGAAAGATTATGCATCCTTCTGTTAGAGAGATACTGGCAAGTTAGAGGCTCATTGCTACCCACTACCATGTTAGAAACACAGTGTCATGTTAAAAATACTACCATGGATGGTAGAGACACACACATTAGGTACACACTGGCATGCAAGAGACACAGCACCATGACAGAAGCATACTGTTGTGTTAGAAATATTTAGGTAAACATATATTCTACCAAAGAGAGTTTACAACCAAAATGTAATCTATGTGGCACCTTTCAGGGACGAGTCTTCCACACAAACTCTCATTGACATCTGCGCGTACCTTGTCCTGAATATCTTGTGTCCATTACTTCATAGAGAAACAGGAGGTGCATGACTGAGACAGATTAACTGTGCATACTATAAACATCTCAATCTCTGGCCTTAGCAAGTGCATGTAATGCAGCTGACTGGACAAGCTGAGATGCTCTGCCATGTGAAAATGTCCCATCTGCACATTACATGCACTAATGATGCAGGAGATTAGGATGTTTGTGTTATTTTTCAAAAAATATGATTTCCTTCTGGGAGCACAACAGTTCTATACTACTGTGTTTAGGATGCACATGATAGTTTTTTACTGCAGCAATGGATACTGCCCTGTATGCCTCTAGATATAGGTTTGCCAGTGTTTAAGAAAATGACATAAGGGGGGTGTGGGATTGACCGTTATAAGCACATGCTTTGTACAATGCATAATATACATTTGTATAAGCAGTTATAAAAAATATATAGCTCCCAACAGTCCCAGATACTGTGTGACCGCCACATGATATTAACACAATCCTGCTATCCTGCTGACAGCTAGGTGCTCATTCCAGGACCCAGATTTGTTGCTATTCTGAAAAACTAAATGATCTCCTGCTTGATAGGAGTACCAGAATTCTAGCAGAATGAGGCATGCTGTGGGACACTGAAAATGGACAGGTAAGTAATCCACTAAACACCAATGTGCCCCACAGAAACCAAAGCTCACCCCCCCTCCCCCAACTTCACCAATCCCCAGTACCCCTATGTTCCCCATCATAGAGACCAGTACCCCCTATTCCTTCACAGAGCATGAGTGCTCCTCTACTCCCACAGAGTATCAGTGCCCCCTCTCTCCCCCTGCTTTGATATTCCTTATCACTATGCTCAAAAACGAATGTCAGTTAGACCCCACAAACCATTAGGAAATTGAAAGAACATTGCAAAAATGAATATTTTCAAATTAAATTTTACAACTGAATGGCCACTTTAAGTCATTGCATCACCACCTCCGTTCTTGGAAGGAGGGAGAGGAAGCACTGGGCCATATAGGTCTGCAGCAGTGGTGGGCAGACTTCACCTCATTACATTACTGCCTCTGTTCTGGGAAGAAGGGAGAGAGAGTGCTGGAAGAGAGAGGTGGGTGGCAGCGGTGGGCAGACTGCACCTCATTGCATCACCACCTCCGTACTCGGAAGGAGGAAGAGAGACAACTGGGTGAGAGAGTAGTGCAGCAGTGGTGGGCAGACTGCTCCTCATTATGTCACTGCCTCTGTTATGGGAAGCAGTGAAAGAGAGTGATGGGTGGCAGAAGTGGGCAGACTTTACATGACATTATTGGACACAGGAGGCATAGATCTTCCGCACCCTTCCAATGTTCAGGCCATCCTGCATTTTGCATGGGATACTTGACTAAATGCCATTATGTAACTCATGGTTGCATTGGGCCTGGACCTGGTCCAGCAGCCAGCAATTGCTTTGCCATTCCTAGGAAAAAGGTGCATTGTTGCTGTAAGGGCACATAGTGAAGCTATAAATTAACCAAAAAAGGGATACTAAACCTTTAAGAGATGTTTTTTTCTTGTATCACATTTTAGTTTCTGCATCATGTAAGCATGCATCGGAATATAAATGAGCGATGCTGTCATACCATGTTGTTCAGTTTTACATGACTGGCCTATTTTTAAAGAGATTTTCTGTTTTTTCTGTCTAATATTATCAGTGGCAAGTGAAAAAAGGCATACTTAATTCAAGTCTGAGTGAATGCCCGTGGGCCGATCTATATATGTCAGACACCCCATTACAAAATGTAAACAAACACAAATTATTAAATCAAATGTAGTCGTCAGGCGTTAGATGGCTCCTATTTACCCATCCTGCCTAGACTGACAGCTTAAGCCCATATGGAATGTACATTATGCTTCAGACAGATTTAATTGCTATGCATAGAAAGTAGTAATGTATCTGTGACGGCTCTTGCAATGCTATGGTAACTGACTAGTTGCTGCCTGTAGGGAGTAAACACAACTGAGGGGTAGAATTATCTCTGTTCCCCAACCCTGATTCATGATTTTGTAGATCACACAAACCAAACTGATTTGTGAGAGATGTAATTTACTTTCTGTTATGTTTGAGAGGATATCAAGACACACACACAAGCCATGTGCCTGGAGTCATGCTGTATTCTAAACAGGAAAGAAGATAACCATAACAATATGTAAACCTAGCATTGTAATGCAGCAAACGATTCGTTAGGTGCTACAGTATGCTGGAGCTCTAAAAACAATGCAGCATTACTGAATTCAGTCATACATGTTTAGTTATTAAAACATGTTTTTTAACACTTTCTTTTGGTGTATAACTGGTCTGAGTATCATCCAAAATATTTTTAGACAATTGGCTATTTAGACTATTTAGATTCATGCATACTATTCTTATACAACCTCTTGACTCACAGGTCAATATGGGTGTTTAGAAACCAGACTGTGTGAATCACAAAACTGGCTAAACAGTACACATAGTTAGAGCAATACGCTGTACAATACAAACATTCCCCAGTTTCGGATTTTTCATTATTTTTGGGGGGGTTTCGGGATCTGGGTCTGCAAGTCAATTTGGTTCAGGATTCGGAGTTGGACGAATCTGGCATTTTTAGTTAATTTTGGATGCGGTAGTATTTACCAACTATGTTTTGTTGCAGCAAAGTGACATTAGGGAAAAAAAAAGACAGTCTGGTAGGAATTTTAAGAGGGACCCCAACACCCCCAAAAAAGTGAGGTCCTCCTAAAATTCCTACCAGACTCGAAATGCGAGCAGTGGTCTGGCAGAGCAGGAAAGGGGGGGGGGGCAAGCACTAAATAAATTACCTGTATATTTAGAGATACCTCCCTAATTTCTGAGATGAGAAAGAGGGACACCTTCCAGCACAATGTATTTAGGCAATGGACACACCCTGCCATGCCCCCCATTATACCTCCAGTTATGCCCCCTAAAAAAAGATTTGAGTGCAGAATAAAATCTTGTTAAGGACCACCAAGGAGAACCAAGGGATTTGGTTCCAAATGTGGGAAAGTTGGGCGATATGATTTTGCTGGATCATGTGAGCTGTTATATATTTATTATTTTTTTTACAAAGATTTATTTGCTTTCCCTTTGACAAACTGGCCCCCTCTGACCAATACAATATTAGTGCCATGCTGCTCTTGATAAAGTTGTATCCTTTAATTACATAAGAGGGTTGCTTAACTGGTCTGCTTTTATCCTGGATCCTGACCAGTGCCACCAACTGATGCAGCAGCACCCACACACACACACACACACACACACACACAGGGCCAATCCAACTTGAGACCCCTTTAACATGGTCCCTGTCCGTTCTGATCAGCAGAAGATCTGTGCATGGATCCTCTGCTGATTAGAGCAGTTCAGGACAGATGTCACCTTTCTGACATCCGTCCAGTTTTTGCCTCCATCTTGTGATGGAGGCAAAAACTGAACTTACCGCACACATGTTAGGACTATGGGGAATTGGATGTAAACAGACATGTGCCAGTTTACATCAGAGTACCCCCGATCTGTCATGATCAGGTCTGCCAAAATGAAACTCTGCAACGTTTGGTTTTCCGGGCCTGGCTGGAGTCAGGGGAAATCGGATGTAAACGGATACATGTCTGTTTAGATCCAGCTGCCTATAGGCTAAAATTGGGCTTCCAATCAGATTCACCAAAATAACTGACTGGACTATCCGTCTGAAAGGGGCCTTCAGTGTTTTTGAACTGGCATATATAGCAGCAGCAAGAGACCCACTGTTGTGATATTGATAGAGATTTATCCAGAAATTAACAGCATTTGGCAAATAATGTTGGATAAACTGATGTATATACACCTGGGAGCTCTATGCTAGATTGTTACGAAAGCAATTAATTTCTTGGATATTCTACTCATTTGGAATGTCTCACTGGATTTGGCTTTGAAAAATAACATGCAGAGCCAAGGGAGTATATAATGAACTTGTTTTTGGTTTGCTTTACATATAAAGCTTTACCCCTGAGTACACATCACATAGGCAAATAATAAGCGTTTACATTAGATGGCTAGTGGACTTTTTTTAGTACATCAGATCTAAGGCATTTTTATGCATTGTTGACATTCTTTTCATGTGTTGTTGTCTACATTATTTAGGGAGAAAGAATACCTATATGTGCTATTACACTAATCCCAGTCCTTGTTCATTTACTAAGTTCCCCTGCACATGAGCTGTTCTGGCAAATCCCTCACTACCTTTGTTAGTCAAAAAGGGAGTTAACACAGTTGAAATCTTTCTGTTTACCCCACCAGGTTCTTTCTTGTGATTCCTTATTACTTAGACCAGAGCCTGATCATACCCATGAACTGAGCAAACAAACACTAAAACAGGCATCCATACTTAAAGAATGTTCACAAGAAGTATAAAACTTTCATTTAAGATTCACACATTTTACTAATTGGATTTTATAGAAAAATATGTGATCCTGGGTAAAGGTTTTATGCATTTTGTCTGAAAACATTCATAAATAGACCACAAAGATTATGCATTGTTAACTTCATATAGAGTAGGGAAGGATTAGAATCACTGTTAGGTTAATTTGTCATGGTGGCCATTGTTATTGAAAGTAAGTGATCTAACATTTTATAGTTGTCACCAGAACAGAACTGAGAAAATCTATTCCGGTGACAACTTTTGTAGGGATTTCTTCTCATTTCTTCCTATATCCCATGACAGAAAGGGGGGGAACACCCCCGAAAAAGGACAACAACCAAAAAATTAACAGATGTTTTAACCCTTCTCTATCAAAACCAAAAAGGGAAGTTTTGGCTGTGCATACACTTCAAAAGGAAACGCTTTAAAAAAATAAAATTGATTTTACAATTTAATGTTATTAAAAATGGCATTTCCATTTAAAACTGCAACTGCTGTAATTTTCTAAAACTGCCAACAAAAATTGATGCAATATGGTGACCTGGAGTTACAAGTAAGATTTTAGGTATTCTTTGCAATAGGAATTTTATTTTGGGTGAGCTATTTCCTAAAGGTGGCCACACACCTTACGATAATCGTGGGAAATGGTGGGATATCGTAAGGTGTGTGGGAGCCGTGCGACCTCTGCTACTGTATGGTCGCACGACTTTTATCTTAGGAACATGTTCGAAAACCCGCCGAGAATCGTACGATTTTCGGCGGGTGTGTAGCATGTTCGTAAGATAAAAGCCGGACGGGCCAGTGTGCGCAAGCGCACACTGCCCGTTCAGCATTTGGCTCCCCGGCAAGCCATCCCTCAGCGGGGCGGGCTTGCGATCATCGCAAGTACGATCTGCCTGTCCAAGATAGGGAGATCGTACGTTTTTTTAATTACCTTACAACCATCGCAAGACAAAAGTCTTGCGATGGTTGTAAGGTGTGTGCCCAGCCTAAAGATGACCATACACTTTACAACCATCGCAAGACCTTAGGGGGCGGGCTTCCGATGACCGCAATGCTGCATGGGCACACCGGCCCGTTCGGCATTTGTCTCCCGAGCATGCCACAAACCTTACGATTTTAGGCTGGTTTTCGAATATGCTCCTTAGACAAAAGACGTGCGACCGTACAGTAAAAACGGTTGCACGCCTGCCATACACTTTGCGATTATCGTACGATCGCGGGATTTCCCGCGATTATCGTGCGATAATCGCACAGTGTATGGGGACCTTTAGGCATAATTACAACTAAAGAGATGCTGACACTGCACCTGACCTCATTAGAACACAGAAAGACTACCAGCTGATCATAATGGACACAGACCTTCCCATTCAGAAATCAGTTTGAAAAGGACATGTTGCAACATGTTATTTCTTCAGGAAAGAAGCAGGTAGGAAACTAAAGCAAAGTTTGTGAAAATCCTTGCAATATACTGGACATTGATGACCTAGAAGGGATTGAATTTTTCTCAACAAAAGTGGAGTTACTCTTTAAACTTTAATTTGCTTTAAATAGATGCCAATCCTCACTTTAATGCACCAATAAGTGGAACAATGTGTTTAGGAATGTCAGTGTTACTATTTATCATATTCTGCAGTATCTGTGTAAGAACTTTCCAGCACATGAATGTTCTAAAAAAGCAAGTTGTAAAGGTCAACCTACTATAAATTCCTCTGTATTGTTATAATAAACAAAATCCAAATTGCAAAGAAGCGTTTCTACAACTTCACAACCAACCACCATAAATATACCTCGTTATTTGTTAAAATTGTTGTTATGACACATCAAATAATCCATTAAACTAGCAACCTTTAAGAAGACTGAGGCCAGACCTTTGCAGCTGTTTGTTACGGCATAGCAAATTGTGATCCAATAAAGCTGCTAAACACTTAACCTTTTAGAAAGTCATCCTTATTGTCTTCCATTATGCATTAGCAGAGTGTTGTGATATCTTTGGATGCTCATAATTCTTTGTTACTGTATTCTTTGATACAGTAACACTTACTACTATTTACTGAAGACTGAACATATTTACTTGTTTCACTCTCAGAGGTTTTTCATAAGAAGATTTTTATTTCCATTTAAGTGTGGCAGGCCTCATTGACAGTCATCTTCTGATACAACACAGTGAAAAGGTCAGTCTACAAGATATTTCAGTATGTATGGCAATTTCCACATCACTCACGAAAATAGTGCTTCAATTTAGTTTGTACTATATTTTCAGCTGTTTGGAATAATTTGTAGAAATACTTGCATCTTGCAAAATAGCTATTAAAGAAGCTCTTTTTTTATTTTTTTATTACCATGGACTTTAAAATGAGACACATGTGAACATACTTTATTAACTAAAGCTGAAAGAAATATTGTATTAGAGCCATTAGCATAGATTTTTTTTAAATTGAACAACTTTGTTTGGATTTAGTGCATTCTTTAGAAAGCTATAATGGGACTCATGTTTATGGGTGCCTGGAGAAAGAAATGTTAGATTGTTCTATAGTTAAGTTACAGGCTAAAGGCTTCAATTTAAATGGTGTCAGTGGAAAAAACAGATACAGTGGTTATTTATTAGCACATGCTAATATTGATTGTATACTAGAATTCCAACTTTGGAACTTGAGAAAGAGGGGCTAGGGAGATGATCTGCCTTGTCTGCTGTTGTAAAAAGTGGGCATGGTTAAGGGTATGAGTCTAGCCTCCTCTCTGTAAACACCACACACACACTGCATTTATTGTACTCTTTGTGGCACAAATGTGAGTCTTAAGGTGTCCATACACCTTACAACCATCGCACGACTTTTGTTGTGTGATGGTTGTAAGGTAATTAAAATCTCGTACGATCTGCCCATCTTGGACAGGCAGATCGTGCCTGCGATCATCGCAAGCCCTCCCTGCTGAGAACGAGCTGGGCCTGCCCCCTTCCCAATCTGTTCCTCCAGTCAGCGCTAGAGAAACAGAGAGGGGGGGGATCCCAGCAGGAAGTGGTGACTGACAGTCACCGCTCTCTGCAGGGAGAGGATCGGAAAGTCAGCGATTGGCGGTATGTGTTCGCTGACTTCCTGTTCAATAGAGCTGACCTGGGACAGCTTCAGTGTCACAACTAGCAACATTGGCAACAAACTTTTTGAGATTTACTCCATTACAAAGACTAGAGGCCACCACCTAAAGTTGGTGGAGAAAAAATTCCAGCACAATGGGCGAAGAGGGTTCTTTACAGTAAGAGCGGTTAAGGTCTGGAACTCACTGCCATCGGCAGTGATTTCAGCCAAGAGTGTAGATTTGTTCAAGAAACGTTTGGTCAATTTCTTGAGGGACCGTAATATCCAGGGATACCAGTATCCCTAAGAATGAGATGATGCGTGGACCTATATGGGTTGGACTTAATGGACTATGCAACAGGTACACTTGAATTATTAGGATGAGCGTTTTTTACTCACCCAATAATTCTCCTTTAAGACACTGGATCTCTATCGTTAGTATTTGTTTTTCTATTTTGCTTTTATATGTAACTCTATGGTTTTGCAAAATAATGTTAATGTTCCTTTAGCTGTTGAAATATACAGTACAATATAGTAACATCTATATTGTGTCTATAATGTATGTATTCAGATTCATACTTGGCAACCTGTGTTAATTATTCCATTGTGACCTACAGTATGTTAAGCTTACCATATACATTATAATGTGACTGTACAAGCTCCTTTAGATTTACCAACAACAACGGACTGCCTGACTGTAAACAAATTGAATAAATAATTTAAACAGGTCCTTATATTACATAGTTTAGGTAAATCTAAAGAGATTGTACAGGCAGATTACAATGTATGGTGAACTTTAGTAGGAGATTCACTTCTCTTGCCTTCTCCAAACTCGTCACCCTTTAGTGAATAAACCTGTACATATTTGTGTAGATAGATTTTGGCAACTCTTAAAAAAGGTGATTCTGAATATGGCCTTTTTAATAGATGGGGGTTTAATGGATATCCCCTTATATTCGGCCATGTGTTGCTTTTTTGGGGTATTAAACATTTTTCTTTTTTCCTTTATACACTTTTAGGGCATTGGGTTCTTTTGAACATTAGTTTTACTATTCTCACTATTGTTTTATTAATGTACATGCACATATTTCTTTGGTATTGATCATTATTTGGAGATTCTTAAAGCTATATTTGTATATTTTGGTATATGATTGTTATCTGAGAAAGATTTTATTGTATAATATAATAATTCTATTACCCACCAAAGTGATATTTTGATCCTATGTGGGATGGCTTTTCATTTTGCTGTAATGTGTAGTTTTGTTACTCTTATTTTTAAGCTGTTTTATAGATTATAGGTTTTTTCATGCTTTAACATTACAGATATCAATAACATTGTAGAGAAATATTTATTTGTGGGACTTCTTTTACTTGTTTTATCAGTACTGCAAAGCTATACATGACTATATCCAATTTTGACAGTTGCATAGAAATTTACCTGATAATATTCTTATTAAATACTTATGGGGAAATAAATTAAATGAATATGTCATCCTTCCTTCTGTTTCTTGTGTTGATGTTTATTTTGATTCCCACCCATTGAACAGATGGTTTAATTTTCTATGGGGAAAGGTGATTTTTGCTCAGTCATTAGCAGATAGTTTTGTGTATCTCATGCTGCAGATTTTAATTGCACCTAAGACACTTGTTTTTTAACCCCTCTAATGCCTATTGCTCAGATAGTCCTCACTGCTGGCCTGAACTGGGGCAGCAAACATAGGGGGCTATTTATTGTATATTTTTTATTTATATTAATAAAACAATGATTAATCAAAAACAGGAGAAAAAGTGTAAGTATGGTGACTAACCAGTCATTTAAAAAAAAAGATGTTAACCCAACCATTAATATTTCATATACTAATCTTTAACTTGTTAATGTAATTTCAAAAGTCATTTTCAATCATTTGTAAATATACAGATTTAAATTTTAAAAAAAATAGCTGGTGATTCTGCATTGAAGGTCTTGCTCATGTTTTTCCTGTTATAGAGTAACAACACTTCTCTGACAATTGCTCTACTGTGTTGTTACACAGTGGAGATCATCAGTGGCTATGCCAGCGCTCATTGTGCAGACATGTTCCAACTTACATTATCAGAAAGCCTGTCCTGAGCAATCACAACAGTCACCACTGGAGTGCATGCATAGAGACAGGAAGTTGATGCAAGCCAGCTGCAGGAAAACAGCAGCAATGATATGGGGGGAAAAAAACTGATGAAAAATGTGAAAACAATATATTCTGAAAGAAAAAGCATTACAATTCTTTGACGGTGCATTAGCAAATTAAATCTCATCCGGTTAGTGATTACATATACTTCATTTTCCCAGAAAATAAAATATGTAACCTGATTGGCTACTATGTGCAATAAATGCATTTGCATTCTATTTTGTTATTTTTATAACAAGCCCCCAATGGGGTTTCTTGCAGAATGGATGTTGAATAGAAAAAAATGGCTACTTTTCTTATTTTATGTGTAACAAAATACACATTTCCCTCTATAGCCAGTTCTGAATATATATATATATATATAATGTCAAAAAAGACAAAAATGCAGTATTGCAGTGTGCAATGATACCTTTTTTAACATTCCTATACATTTCCAAAAAAATAGGTGAAACAATGTAACTGTATATTCTCTCATTAGCCTTAAAGTCCTTTTACTGTCTCTTCCTTCTTTTGCACACGTGTTATTACAATTCATTTTGCAGCTCTTTGGCAGGGTAAAGATAGATATTCTTTGTGTTTTTGTGGCACAGAGAAAAGCCTTCAGATGTGCCATGAACAAAGGTATGGAAATGTGAGAACAGGATGGCATCTGGAGGTTTTCAAACATGCATTTTTGGATGTAGGTTTCTTCTGCTCTTTGCAGGGTAAAAAGCTGTTTCTTGTCATTTCCCATCTTGTCATTTGAAGGTCCAACATCTTGCTATTCCTTGCACCAGCTGTTGTTTTTTCTCTTCATACAGATGGTACAAAGTCTTTGATAGATTTCCCCCATGATATGAAGTTATCTCTGTCTGAGAACTGCCTTGCTGTTACTACTGCATAACCCTTTCATGCAATGGCAGCTGTAGCAGCTACAGCCTAATTAACAGCTCAGTAGTACCTTAATTTAGTGTGAAATGCAGTGATTTATCTAATATAGTATTACATGGCACTGACAGTTTTCACTGCTGCTGTGTGGACTGAAATGAGCAGTCTTTAAGAAAACCTGTCATGAGACAAACATTGCTGACCTCTCCTGAAAATGCCAGTTGCCTTGCTGACTTTCTGGTACTTGTTCTGCGTCAAAGACTGAGAAACGATTAACCTGTATTGAGAGAAATATTAAGGCTGCCATTGCCATTACTCACAAGTGTGTAAATCAGTAAAGTCACAGTGAAGTCAGAGCTCCTGTTTTGTATACTGGTCCCAGGGCTGTGATTCAAAGTACCAAATCTGCATTACATCCTAAAATGTATGTTTTTAGAAGGAGTCAGCCGCTATCCTTTCTTAATACTGGTTTCCATTAACAATTTTGCTGCCAAGCATTGGCTGCAATTCTTATTACAGGTAGCCAAACCATTTTAGCTATATTTAACCACTTGCTGTCCGCCCATTGTAAAAACACGGGTGGCCTCTTACCCACAGGTGTACGTGGTTTTTTTTTTCTGCTCACGTGCATGAGTAGAATCCAGCTGGGAATGCAAACATCTGTTACTGGCTGTTACATACAAGCATCGCTTGTATGACAACATACAACTCTCTAAAGGTGGAAGCAATGTGCATTACAACACTTCCATCTTTTGCTGTCATTTCCTGGCTGTAATAGCCAGAGAAGAAGCTGGTGAAGCAGATCTCTGCTTCATCAACTTCTTTGGGGGTCCCAAGGTGACATTAGGGGTCTTAGAGACCCCCTGATGTTGCCATAAAGAGGACCTTTCATTTATATATATTAGCTATCACATAGAAGGCTTGTTAGCCACCTATGTGATGACATAAAGAGGACCTGTTTTAAGTGTAAAAAAAAATAAAAATAAAAAACACCAGCCAAAAATGTAAGTCCCCCGCCCACTGCGAACACGCACATATAAATGTAAATACGCGTCGGGTGCGCCTACATGCGAAAAGGTTTACACAACACATGTTACATATCGCTGCGAACGTAGCAGTGTGAGTAATAATTTTAGGGCCATTAATCACTTATAACCCTAAACTGATGAGCAGTAAAAGCTTTTAAAGCGTCGCCTATGGCCAAATTTAGGCAAGGTAGTTTTTTGCGATTTCACGGGCGCACACAAGATTAAAGCTCAACATGTTTGGTGTCTATTTACCCGACGTGACCCCATCTTTTATATTTTAGCAAAAAATTAGTTACTAATAAATGTTTTATAACACAAAAAAACTTTTTTCATTTTATATAGTAAAAAATAAAACCCCCAGTGGTGATTAACTACCACCAAAAGAAAGCACTATCTGTCCCTAAAAAATGGTATAAAATTAATAGGGTTGCACAGATACCAAGTAAAGTACTCGGTACAAGTACGAGTACATGTACCGATACTTTTGAGCTGTACCGATACTTTTGAGCTCAAGACTAGACTAGAGAAAAATTCAATAATTAGGAGGCAGCTGTCATTTGTAAAGAGCACACGGAGCTCCTGGGATTTGTACATCTCTGTTTTAATGTACGATTTTGTTTTTATAAATATAAATAAAGGGATGTACAGATACCAGTTTTGCGAGTACGAGTACTGGTACTTGCCAAGTACTTACAAGTACGAGTACTGATACATTTTTGTTTATTGTCATGCGACAGTTTTTCTAAAACAATACAGACTGATGATTTCAGGACAGTGGTGGAGTGCCAGAGCCAGGTCCCAGCTGCAACCGCTGCAACCCTGGTAGTTCTCATGAAAATGCCTAGTATCTGCACTGGTACTCGAAAAGTATCTGTGCATCCCTAAAAATTAATTTCAGTACAACGTTGCATGACAGAATAAATGTCAGTCAAAATACTGCAGCACTGAATACTGAAAAATTACCTGGACAGGAAGGGGGTTTAACACTCTGGGTAGCAAGTGGTTAAAGCCCAACTCCAGTTTTTTAGTGCAATGTGCAAGATTTTGTGTCCTCTAAGTACCTAAACTAATTGTAACTTTTCCAGCCACATATTGCTTGGGCTGTAAACAGTAAGCAGTGATTCACACTCATCAAACATCAGTGATGTGCGCCATTACTCATGGACTAAATATTCCAATAGTCTTTGCAGTACAGGAAGAAGCTACTTGACACTGGACATCATACAACCAGAGCAAATGCATACAACTAAAACTTTATGTTTGCTGTTATGAGAGGAAGGTGTGGTACAGCACAGGAGAAGGAAGATTTCAAGAGACATGTAAATAACCACATCTTATTTTCTATCCTGAGGGTGGGAAGGGACTCCCAATAGCTAAAGAGGCACAGCCAAGGTTCCTGTGGAATCGAAATCTCTATAATGTTGCTAAGGAAGGTGATTATTGCTGTCCAATAAGCAGATATACCCGTGCATTCCCATAGACAGTGGATCAAATTAGCTCCCGATAGATCACACTTTGGGCAAGCTTGCAGAAAGTAATCAAAACCATAGTATGCTTTATGCATAATGCGAAATTGTGTTTGCCTCCAGAGCTCATTTGATGTGCAACGTCTAACATTTTGATATCCCTGGAGCAAGTTCTCATAAAGGTCATCTACTGGGAATGTTTTGTGCCATTTCATGACAGAGGATTTAGACGGTCTGAGGAGGAAAGCGGTGTTAAGACGGGGATATATCATAGAGATCGGGTAGTTACTAGAGGTAATGAGGGGGTCTAAGATGGTGGTCTTGAGTATGTAGGAGGGGTTCCTTGTTTCACTCTTCCAATAGTGTGTCAGTTGGGAGAAGTGTATAAAGTGGTTTCTGGAGACATTGTAACGGGCACAGAAGGAAGAGAAGGAGAGCGGTATCTGGGAGTCTTTGTCAAAAAGGCTAGTCAGTTTCATGATACCCCTTTCCTTTCAGTCCAAGAAGATTGCATGTTCCTGTCTCGGAAGAAACTGGGGATTAACCCTGATAGGTAAATATGGAGAGAGATATGGGTGGGAGTCTATCTTTAGTCTGAACTCTCTCCAGGCCACTACCGTGTCCCTTATAATCAAATAATTTTTTAAATGGGGAGGGAGTTTGGAGACTCTAGTGTGTATAATCGCAGTCAGTGACCATGGGGCAACCAATTCCTGTTCCAGTGCAAAATTGGAGTATCGAGATAGGCCATTGATCCAATCAAAAGAATGTCTGAGCAGGCAAGCCAAGTTATATGCACGAATATTGGGAATACCCATGCACCCTTCAGTTTTGGGTGACATTAATTGTCGTATAGGAATTTGGGGGCGTTTTGATCTCCATAAGAATTTAATGTAGGCTGATTCAAGAAATTTGACATCCTTGTGCTTTAATAAAATCGGGATCGTTTGGAGCGGATAAAGTAATTTAGGGAAGCTCATCATTTTTATTAAGTGACTCCTACCAAACAATGATATCGGAAGAGACGACCAATGCGTCAGTTCATTGGAAAGCTTGGTTAGTAGCGGGGTGTAATTGAGATGGTAAATACTAGAGGGAAGGTTGCCTATCTTTATGCCCAGATAAGTGATATAGTTCTTAGCTAATTGGAATCCACCACAGTTTGACAGGGAAAGGGATGAGTGGGGTAGCAGAAGGATCTCACTTTTATCAACATTAACTTTATATCCCGATACCCATCCAAAGGTGCGAAGCAGAGATTGAATGTTAGGGATATCTTCCTCGGCTTTTGACGTGAAGATGAGCAGGTCGTCTGCGAATAGGGCAGATTTCACGTCCTCCCTTCCAATATGTATGCCATGGATATCCTTGGATAATAAAAGCAATCTTGATAGGGGTTCTATGGCTATATTAAATAGTAGGGGAGAGAGTGGGCACCCCTGTCTAGTACCTTTCAATAATGGTATTGGTGAAGAGAGGAACCCTGCTGAATGTACTCTTGCTATTGGGATTGATACATGGCGTGAAGAAAGGAGACAAACGAACCCGAGAATCCCAACCGTTCCAGAACTGCGAATAGCCAGTCATGTTTGACATTGTCAAACGCTTTTTCTGCGTCGATGGTAATGATCGCGTTGCCCGCTCCCGGGAGTCTAGTAGATTGTTCAAGAACGGTTAGGACCTTACGGATGTTTGTGACCGCGGCTCTACCTTTGGTGAAGCCAACTTGCGTCGGGTGGATAATGGTAGGCAAAATGTTTGCTATTCGTTCTGCCAGCAATTTTGATAGCATTTTCGCGTCCAGATTGATTAGGGAAATGGGCCTGTAGGATCCCGGTAACGTGGGGTCTTTAAGGGGCTTTGGTATTACTTTTATATATGCCTCGTTGCCCGTAGGTAGGTAGAGGCCCTCCTTCCACATGTGAGAGTACACCAAGCTAAGTGTTGGAACAATATCGTCCTTCAAGAGTTAAAAAAATTCAGCTGTGTAGCCATCTGGCCCTGGGGCTTTACAGTTTGCTAGATTGGATATAGTGTTTATTATTTCTTCCTGGGTGATCTCTGCATTAAGTGCCTCCAGTTGAAACTTCTCAATTTCAGGAAGGGGGATAGAGTTAAGATAGGTAGCTACATCAGACGTAGGTAGAACGTCTTGGCCATAAAGGGATCGGTAGTAGTCCCCCAAAAGTTCATTTATTCAGTCTGGGCTGTCGATTTTAACACCATGTTTATCTTGGAGGGAGTACATTTATGTCAAAGGCTTGTGTCCCCTGGACAGGTTAGCAAGCATTTTCCCACATTTATTCCCAAATTTATGATATTGCAGATCCCATAGAGATTTAGTGTACAGTTCAAATTTGTCAAGTCTAGCTTCGTATTCGCCCTTCGCCTTAATCCATGCCCTTTTTGAGGGGTTGGAAGGCTGGTTCCTAAAGTCTGCATAGGCCTGTCTCAAGTCCACGCTTGCCTTATGATAATTAGCAGCTACCACTTTGGTCTTGCCATGAACATAAGACATGATTTTCCCTCGTAGGAAGGCCTTTCCAGCCTCCCAGAATACTATTGGTGAGGAGACGGACTCCCTATTGGTGGCCTCATAGTCCCTCCAACCCGTCGTGACAGTTTCCCTAAAGGAAAAGTCTTTGAGGAGACGGGAAGGGAATCTCCATATTTTTGCATTCCCTTTGGGAAGTGTGGTTCTGAGTATAAGTTCAATAGGTGCGTGGTCAGATATTACTATATCATGAATATTAGCACTAGTTATAACCGGAAGCAGGGTCGTAGAGCAGAAGAGATAGTCTATACGGGATAGCGAGTTGTGTACCATAGAACAGTGGGTGTATTCTCTCCCTTCAGGGTTACGTACTCTCCACACATCATGTAGAGATAGCGGGTCATGGAAGTGTGTTAGTGTAGAGTGTGTTGACCTGGACAGTGGACCCTCTCTGTTTAGCCGAGTGTCTATCTTCCAGAGTAGACATTACAGAGTTCATGTCCCCTCCGAGAATTATGTTATCAAATTTTTCTTGGGTCACTAGTTGAGTGATCTCCTGGAAGAATGCTTTGGTTGGGGCGTTGGGGGCATATATATTATAAAGTATATAATCAGTATTGTATAGCCTAAGGTGGATTCTAACTCTACGTCCCTCAGTGTCTGTAGAAGAGTCAATGATTTGAAAAGGTAGTGTCTTTTTCAGTAACACCGCCACTCCCGCTTTCCTGCCATTTGAGGGAGATCCAATTACATCCCCTACCCAGAATTTTCTAAGTCGTGGTAGGACCGCAAGGGAGAGATGGGTTGCCTGAATCATCGCTATGTCTGCTTTAAGTTTAGATAAATGGCGTAAAACTTTTGATCTCTTATGAGGGGAGCGGAATCCTTTAACATTCCATGAGATCACCTTAAATTGCAACAGGGATGTCATTTAAGTAGCATTCAAGGGATCTGTCAGTGCAAGCAATAGCTTCCTATCTTTTCCCCAGATACCTGGCCAGAGGTACGTCAGGTGCGAGGCCAGAGTAGAGAGGCCACGAGGAGAGGAGGGCTCTTCCAAATATCCATTCGAGAGTAGGCTGCAACGTTGGGAGGAGGCTAAAAAAAAGAATGAACAGAAAAACATTATACAACTATAACAACAGGAGATCAACCGAAAATAAGAAAATCAAAGAGATAAGCTCGGTTGAGATCCTGGTAACTTTCACTAGTGACTTCCTTTTTTCCCACCAGTGGCAACACTATTCACCTGCCTCACTAAACATGGGACCAACCCACCACTGATCTGTTGCTGGACGGTATCCCCTTATCGCTGACCTCAAACAATACATAGTATGCTATGCTCTCTATGCTTAGAGGAGAGGCAAAATGTTTCACTAATATCCCAAAAACATCGAGGACTGTAAGGAGCCCGAAAATACTCCACTCGAAGGTCAGACGCGGTACGTGAATCTCGGAGAATGTCAGCCTTAACAGCATAGTTGAGGTATTTGACTATGACCGGGCGTGGGCGCGTCGCATCTGCCTTCTGCGCTCCTAGGCGATGTGCTCTTTCCACTACGCAGTTCATGGATATACCCAGAATAGTTGGAATAGTGCGGGAGCAGAGATCCGGCAGCGCAGCCGGAGGATAGCTTTCTGGAATGCCTACTATGCGCAGGTTGTTGCGCCTGGATCTGTTTTCCAGGTCGTCAACTTTTTCCAGTAAGTACCTTTTGGGTTTTCACGGTCTCCTGTATAGTTGTGTGTGCTCTAGTAAGTTCGTCCTCCAGGAGTGTAATTCTGGACTCCGCTTCTGTTAGGCGTTGCGATTGAGCTATAATGTCATGGCGCAGTGCCTGTATTCCTTTATAGACAGCAGTGTCGACCGCCTCTTGGATGGTAGGTTTGAGGAGTTTAGCCACAGCCGCAGCGATCGAGGAGGGGTCATTAGCATGGTCATCCTCTGATCCAGAGCCCGCCATGGACGAGGGCGATGTAGAGGCCCGGGAAGGCCCGTTTGCGCCTTTCTCGCTCCTCCGGAGTTGTGATCGAGAGCGATCCCCCGTGCGGGCAACAAATTTATCCATCTGGAGCCCAAAACAGCGTGACAGTCTTCCGCTTAGCAGACAGGGTCGATCGGGGTCCAGAGGATCCGTTTATGGATTTTATAAGCTTGTTGTGGTCCAGTGTAGCTGGAGCACGTTACATGTGCTGCCGATGCGGTGGGTGCCGGAACCGGAACGTCAGGCATCTTTAACTGCATGCTTGTTAAGGGTCAGCGACTAAAAGCACTGAAGAAGCGTCAGCATGACAGCCAAATAAACAGCATTTCCAGAAATCTTACGATAGAAGTTCAGAATTATGACTAGACCAAAGGTGGGGTAAAAGTTCACTGGTTAGCTAGTTGTATTATACATCCTAGAATCTAAAAGATTAAAAAGATGTGCATAAAATGCATAGCCTTTTAATCAATATTATAATGTTCAATTATTTGCCTTCAAAATAAATGTGCAAAGTATTCCTAAACAAGGTACCTTTCCCATATGCCCAGGGGACTCAGTCTTCCCCATGATTGAATATGGATATATGGCAGCTGCCTAGACTGAAAAGGTCACCAAGTCACTTTGGTTGATGAAGGAATAGGAGTCACTGTCATTTTAGACGTGGCAAAGATCTTGAATTGATTGGCCGCCTTCATGTTCATGTAGAACTGAGCCTTGACAAAATGAATCTGTCAAACGTGTGTGAGTGTGTAGGGGTATGTGTGTGTGTGTCCACTACAGTGGCAGCATCTCTTCCTCCTAAGGGAAAAATTGTGTGCTCAATGAATGGTAATAGGTTGTGCTGGCCTCGTAGTTACATTTAAAGATCAAGTTCAGCTAAATATTTAAAGCTGAAGCATGCAGGTACTGACAAAACACAATGCTATGGCACTTGGAAAATAAAACTGATAAGATCACAATAGGCAGTGCATTCTCAGATTCAATGGCTGTGCCATATATATAATTCAAAAGCTTTCTAGTGTCAATGTAACATGTAGTGATAGTGAAATATTGCAGACAGTCTGCTTTAAAGTGCACTTGGTGTTATAAGTTAGAGCACTGTGCTGATGCTGATCAGTAAAGTCAAGAAAAGCCAGAAGACCTAATTTGCATCCTTGTTCTCAGTCTGTGGCTTTAAATATTTAGGAAAGAGGGCAGTATAACAACAAAGCAGCTATCATTTTACCACAGAGAGGTCAGTAGTGGCAACTTAAGATAAATAAACTAAAAAGTTTGATCCAACCTTTTAAAAACGTATCTGGTTTTCAGAAAGTATTTTACAAAGTAGAAAATCTGATTTGGGTTTCATAAATTATGTTATGCAGATAGTGGCCTATCCAGAGTAAGGCAAATATGGCACATACCCTGGGCATCACTTGAGTGTGTGTGTGGGGGCACTCCATGGGTCAGCAAAAGTTCTCCGACTCATGGAGGCAGCAGACTGGTGTTGGCATTATTCAACCATGCTGCTTCCAGTTACTTGCTAGAACCACCTAGAAACCAACCATCAGCAGTCGGGGGGTTGAATGACGACAGCAGGGTTGAATGGTAATTGGTTGCTAGGACCACCTAGTGTCCTAGCAACCAACCAATGACCTGTTGCCTCCCCGGTCTCTGCCCTTCCCAGCATACAGATCGAGAGAGGAGGAGGATGGAGCTAACTCCTGAAGACCCCCTCCCACAGTGCTCCATCTTCTCCACATGCTGCTACTATGGTACTCCCACTTCTTCCTCCAAACCACCCATTGCTCATTGCACTGTGCATGCTCTGACACTGGAAGTGGCAGGCAGTCAGGTGACACCCCTCTGTGTGTCAGCAGAGTAGCTAGATTGGTAGATTAATACTTGTACCAGCTACCTTAAGGCTTTAAACATGTACCTACTGCAGAGGCAAGGCCACCAGAGGACATTGGGCTGAGAGAATGTTCAGGTAGATGGGCTGTGAGGGGCGTGCAGGCTGAATAGGTGTAAAATAGACATGTACAATTCATTTTGTTCCGCATCAAAATTTGAACAAATTTTCCAAATTTCGGACACTTCCGAATTTCCGGAAATCCCAATGCATCTGAATGTGTCCCAATCCAAATTTCCAATTTTGGATCCCATACGAATTTTCATTCAAAAACTAAACTGGATCGGACATATGACTTTTCTGGCCAATCAGATGTTTTTTTTGGTTTAATGCATCCAAATGAGTCTGAACACAAATTTTCATTATGGCACCATGGGAGCCATGTACAGTATATTCATATAATACTATAGCTGAGGCTCCTAGACCCGAATGGCATTCGGGATCCGAACTTCCTCCAGCTTTAGTAATATATGGATCCCAGACGCGAATGGCATTCTGGAGCTCCTGGATGCAATTCAGAAATTCGGATCCCGAATGCCATTCGAGTCTAGGAGCTTCAGCTTTTAGTATTAATTTCTGTATATGGTTTTCTGTGGTGTTCGCAGCGTATATTCGCAAACTCATCCAAAACTAACGAAAATTTGGATTTTGTCTGAATCTGAAACACGAACCGAATTGAATTTCGGATCCGAATCACGAAATAACGATATAACCGAACCAAATTTTTCCGCAGCTCACATGTCTAGTGTAAGACACAGGCACTGAGATGGTATGAATGTTTTTACACAAGTTTCATACATTCCTCACCTGGGATTCTACTAGAAAATGTTTGAATCATGTGTGAACACATTGATAAACAGACACTGGGGGATTTTTTATTAAATATTTGAGTTGATTATATTGTAAAGTTATCTAAAATATGCATTTCAGATTTTGGAAAGGGGCACAATTTCATTACTTTCCATAGGTGCTATTTTATGTAGATAAACCGCTGATTACAGAGAAGCAAACAATGAAAAATTACACAGAATGGTTTGGGAAGCCCCCGCATGATTACCTGATGGGGCGAAAATATGTAAAAACTGGGACACAGTCTAGGGAAATCAGAAAAGCCAGCAGCAGCTTTTAGCAGCCCCAGAAGCCCTTATGTGCCATTCTTTCTGGAAAAATACAGTATGTTCCCATGGTTTTTGGAGAACTGAAACTTTGGTGTGCTCAGGAAGCTGAAACAGGAATACGTTCAAAAGCAGTATCAGCATTCAATAGTGAGTGAGTCACTTATTCTAAAATTTGCGACAGGGATACTAAGATTTTACTGATAATTTTGGTCCTCAGATGGAGTAGTGTGAGCCATTTATTCCAAGAAGTGTACTAGGGATAGCAAGTGGTTGCTCAGAGCTTGAGCCCAGCAGGTGGCAGAGCCTTGGAATGTCAACTTAACTAGAGCACTAAGCATAGGTGCACAAATAGTGTGTCAGTCATTCCAAAATATTTATCAAGGATTGGAGGATAATGCTGAGAGTTTGGGCCTGCCAGGTGGTAGTATCCTTGGGGTGGCAAGGTAACTAGAGCAGTAGGCAAAAGGGCATAAATAGTATGTGCCACTCATTGCAAAATTTGTTTCAGAGATAGCAAGAGTTTGGACTGATGGTAAAACTGAACTACCAAAAATAACACTGATGTTAGGATTCAGCTTGGGGCATCCAGTTCCACTTGGGGCATGAGTTACATTAAATGTTGTCCAGCTTGTGAGCGAATGATTCTGCATATGAAATGTAAAATTATCCAGCTATAGCAAGGGACCTCACTGTATTTCTACAATGATTTGTCACAATCATGTTGATATCCTCTTTAATGTTTATTCATTTGTTAAGGTTTTTTATAGTACTGTAGTTTCTTTTATTCTAATACTTATGTGTGTTTGAGTATTTCTCATTTATGTTTGGAGCCCAGGTGCCACTGTATGGGACTGAATCCTTTAACAACTTTAGTTTAAAAGTGAGAAAAGAAATGCAGAAAAAAACAGCTGGAAGTTAAAAAATCTTTTTGTTTCACTTGCTGTCAGAGTCACAAATATGAAATTACTATAATTTTATGCTGATTTTTGTGTGTTTAAAGTAATTGCCTCTACTTGTTCTGCTTCAAAGTAGCAACAGGAGAAAATACAACAAGGAAAAAGCAAAAATAAAATAAGTTTCATAACAACACAGTGCCTGACTAAAGACTTGGAATTAAACATGTTTGTAAAGCCATTAACGCTCAGAAGAGATGAAATGGGACATTTTGTTTATTTTAGCTAAGTGAAAGCATGCTTAAAAGCATGAATATGTTTAAAAATATTTAAACAATTCAAATAAAAGTAATCTATTAAAGGGGACATACATATTAAAATACACCTGTCGCAAATGGGGGTGATTAAAATTGAGCATGGGGAACAAAAACATAAGCAGAGGTTACATACAGTGAATACCTCATATCATTTTTTTTTCCTGTAACAGCCTCTTTCTCCTCCTTTATCTGAAGCCTCTCTACTGGTTTCCTGATGGACATATTCACCTATTGAAAGTTTTATATTTTCATATAACTATAATATAACTATCTGTCTGCATTCACTGATCATTTTGACATGCAGTTTTGACACGTGCTCAATTAGCTTTCAGAGAGGACTGACAGTGTGTGCTGGCTGCTAAAATGGTAAATAAAGGTTGGAGGAGGGGTGACTGGCATCAGATAATATCAACAGTCTCTCCATTTGCATCTAAAGTAGCATAATATTACATGTGCCAGTGCTGGGAGAGGCATGTGTTAATGCAGCCCCAGAAGAAGTCAGAAAGAGTTCAGATATGTCAAGTGGCATTGTGGAGGTGTCACTAAAACTCTTAACTCTTCTCTAAAGATTAAAGCAACCATACTGCATATGAAACACTGATTGTTCTGCCTCCCCAGTCTAAGCATTGAAAGTGTGATCTCTAACTTACAGTTGTAGTGAGATGGCAATAACTCACAATCTTAGTTGAGTGGGAAGACAGGACTCAATCCATATGACAGCTTGAAAATTGTTGCAAAGTTGAATCCAAAACTGTGCAGACCTTTACAACAACAAACATGGGATAGGTCAGAAGATCATAATGGGATCCACTTAGCAAAAGACATGTGGATGAAATGCAGAATTAAACATAATGAAAAAAGGTGAATGAAGAAAAGTACATAGAGGAAAACATAACTTTGGAGAGGGGTGGAGACAAATACCAGAGACAGATGAAGAAAATAATATGTAAAGGTATATCAGAAAGCATGTGTAACATGACAATGATGGACCTAAGAACAGACTGTAGAGAAAAATTGTTGCGTTCTTGTTTTTTTTTTTTTATTAGAGCAGTCATTCTCAACCTTTATTACCATTAAACCATTAAAAACCATTAAAATAATGTTCAGGTATTGGGGAACCCCTGCTATTAATTATTACGCCTACAACGTATGGTACATTAGTGTGACCAGTAAGTTTTAGAAAGTTAAATAAAAGACTAAAGAATGCGGTTTATCAATAGCATTTGACTTCTAGGGCACTTTTTTAAACACTGCTCCCTGTTCTGTACAACACAATTGTTTCAGTTATAATTTTGAAATAAAATGTATACAAATAGTACATATATACAGATAAGAAAGGCAAATAGTAAATATTGTGGTATACTCCTATGTTGGTCAGCGTTGAAGTGAACCTATTGGTCGTTAGTGGAGAATTGCCCCGAAGTGTTGGTGGTCAGTGTAGGTGGGAAATGCGTTTGCCACTGCTCATTGCTCAAGGAACCCCTAGCAACCCAAGAAGGACCACTAGGGTTCCACAAAACCCTGATTGAGAACAGCTGGACTCAAGTGTATTTTACATGCTGTCATGATAAGTCAAACAGCAAACTTCAGCTATTTATTTTATTATATTTGCATAAATAGCTATATACATTTTATTTACATAATATTTTCATTCCAACAAAGGTCACCCAGAACTGATAATTAATTTTTAGGTGGACTTTGCAGGTCGGATTACCCCTAAGCATTTTAAAAGTCATACAACAAGAAGATCTGTCTTCTTCCTGAAATTATGCCTCTAATTCCTGATAGAAAAGATGTTCACCCCTAAAGTGTAAGTGTAGACAGATATTAAAGAACACCATCTAATACAGTCAGGGCCGGTGCAAGGATTTTGGCCTACACAGGCGAAGGCGAATTCCCCCCCCAAGCACCCTCAGGAAGTCTCATGGTAGCGCTGGCCCTGCAAAGACATCCCATAGAGCAGCACTGTAAAACTAATAGCAGATCTGTGATATCGATGTTACAAGTCAAACCAATTATCTCAGAAGCATTTAGAAAAAAAACCATCAGCTACTAATGCTGTATATGCGAAGCCACAAGCAATGACACCCCAAATAGTTTACTGTGGAGCACCCCAATACAAAGACACCCGAAAGTGTACTACTCCAGAAAGCATAATGAAGCAGCTCACACTAAACATATCTGGAATTTGGAAAAATAATGACTATCATCTTCTGAAGCCCAATATGTAAAGCCACAGGCATTGACACCCCACGTCTATTCCATGGAGCCCCCCCCCCCCCAAACCACACCCCCCCAAAA
>NW_017306576.1:494399-496294 GCF_000935625.1 Nanorana parkeri
CGGCAGCCCCCCCCCCCAACAAGGACACCCCCCATAGATCTTCACTAAAGATAGCATTACTAACAGCACTGACCGCCAATGTAATGGAAGTATATACACTGACTGCCAATGTAATTAAAGAATTTGCACTGACTGCCAATGTAATGAAGGTATTTACACTGACCCTCAATGTAACAAAAGTATTCACACTGACCGCCAATGTAATGAAAGTATTCACACTGACCGCCAATGTAATGAAGATATTAACACTGACCGTCAATTTAATGAATGTATTCATACTGACCGCCAATGTAACAAAGGTATTCACAATGACCGCCAATATAACGAAAGTGTTCACAATGGCTGCCAGTCGTCATGCTGGTGGCCGGTACTTCCTTAAGTGCAGTCCAAGAATACTGTGAGCCCTGGGGGGTAATTTGCATATCAATTAGTTGTGTTTTTTACATATGAATGGGTCACCGCTGCAAATACCGCTGCCCATTCATATGTTAATGTGCCGGCGGGTGACAGCGTCAGGGACAGTGCAAGCTTGCAGCAGGCTCTAGAGAGAGCAGAGGGAACAGGGGGCGGGGCTCAGGCTATAGAAGACTGAAGCTCAGAGCCCCGTCCATGCCGCTGCTCCTGTGAATGGTAGGCAGTGTTTTTCCGCCCTCCCCCACCTGCACCCTCAATCGGCCGCTTGTGCTGCCTGTATGGTAGTGTCTCAGTTTGTCTTTGTACTGGCCTCCTCTAATTCCCTATACATCAGCACTCAGAGCTGGAGAGGAAATCCAACACTCTAAACCAATTAGGCATTACTTCAATGCACAGTCCTGTGAATCTAACAAATTAAAGCTCCACACGGGCCAACCCCTTACCATCCATTCCTGCCACCATCCCCTTACCCATCCTGACGTGTTTATTTTTCCTACCTGGTGAAACAAATTTACTCACCTCGCCCCAACCAGATCCCTTGCTAGCACCATTTACACCAGGAGGGGCCACTAATCCAGCCCTTGACTCCCTTCGGGCTGATGTCAGTATTCTTCTGGACCCTGAGAGGACCCCTTTGGTGGACAGCCAATGGGAATTGTTCACATCACACAGGCAGTTATGTGGACAGCCAGAACAAGCACATTAGCAGGAAGTAAACAGAGCAGAGCAGGACTGTTTATGTGATCATCCAGCACTGGATGATCACATGACTGAAAATTTAGGTAGGTGAAAAAGGGGAGTCAAAGAGTAGGGCTGATAGGATGTTTTTTAACCACTTGAAGAGCAGGGTGTTAAACCCCTTTCCTGTTCATGCCATTTATCAGTATTCAGCACTGAGATACTGGGGGTGATTTAGTAACCTAAATACACGCACGCACCAGGTGCGTGTGATTTTCACACAGCAAAACGTATTTATCAACCAAAAAGTATCTAAAAGCATATTTCCACTAATGCCATATATGGAAAAATCATGCACATGATGCATATATAATGCTGCTTCACAGTTTAGACAAAAATGGTTAGCTCATGCATTTACATTCCTGCATTCATCAACACAAGCAACACAACATAGAGCTAATTTACACAACATCACCTTGCAATTCATGCAGGGCTTTGCACAACACACGTGCTGGGTGTGTACACACTACAAAGGTGTTTAGATTCCACCCATAGATCATGCTGGGAGGGAACACACTACAGAGGTGTATACATGTTCGTGGTGTGTTTATAAGGTTAGTAGATCAACCCCACTGAGTGACATTTATTCAGTCATGCAACGCTGAACCAAAATTACTTTTATATAATTTTTTTGGGGCAGATCATTTTTTTTGATGGCATGTGTTTTTTTTACTATATAAAGAAAAAAGTACCACATATTGTGAAAAAAAATGTTTATGCTATGAAACGTTTATTAATACTAA
>NW_017306576.1:496401-524037 GCF_000935625.1 Nanorana parkeri
TTCGCCGCTTCGGCTGTCACTTTGGCATTGCCTTCGGCTTGGCTGAGCCACTCGCCCACCTTCGGCTGTTGTACAGGCTATTGTGAGTAGCCCGTACAGCAGCCCTTCAGTTCGACTGAAGCTACAGTTGGATCCTGTGGCTCTTTAGTGAATAACCCCCCAAATCATTTATACACTGATTTTTAAGGACATATAAGGCTTTTATTTATTTTAATATATACCCTGCTAAATTTTATTATAGCCTTGCAAATGGCAAAACACGTGAACAGAAGCCATTTTATACTTATCTCATAATTTGTTTTGTTTTTTATTAATGTTGTTTTAAATTCTATATATTACTTTAACAGCTGTAGCCTGTGTGCTGCTTAAATCAAAGTGCCTAAGCTTATTTTAAACAGTCATGTGATCACTTTGGATGTCATAGTGATCACATGATTGGGAACCATACTGAGATTGGTTCCTTTTCTCAGTATCTGACAAGGTACCTGCCATATATAGTGCCTTCACTGAACTAGCAGGCAGATGCTACTTCTGACATTGGATGTTTATTAATGTATTCTCAGCAAAGGTTATGGGTGGGAAGCAGTTAAGAAGCCCCTCATTCCCCCCAGAAGTGTATCTTCATGCAGTGAGTGATTGGTTGGCTACTCCTTGCTTTCAAGCCCTACTGCCATGTAGTGTGTACAAATAAATATCCGGTAGAATCCATTATTTGACAAAAAAAATTGTTTGTTTGATAAGCTAATATAAGGAGTTTTGCATTATTACTCTAAAGCTATTTAAGCAATATAGCAAAAGTCACAATGCCAAAATGCAGTTAATCTACTTTTGCAGGCATTAAATTGTGCTGCTTCGAATTATAAATTATAAAGAAAGCAGTCTTCATGCTGCTTAGATAATTAGGACATATTATATTGTATAACTTTGTTAAATGGAAGAACTGTTTTCATAACTTACTATTGTTCATTGCAATTTAATATCACTATGGGGAAATGCCATACACAACTAATTGACATCAGCAGAAGAAGCTACTTGAAGCTAATGCTGCCATATAGATAAATTTTTCCCATTAGCTCTTTCATAATGACTCTTAATAATGCTATACTCCCAAAATGGCCATTGTGAAGATAGAAATGTTTGGCACTATAGACTGTGTAAAAGCAAAATGAGGCAAGGCCTGAACTGCAATGCAAATTAGATTTGTGGTTGAGTGGAATTGATTCTTTTGAGACTTAATTAATCACGGTGCTTAATCACTATAACCTTTAAACACAGCACTCTTGACCAAAGCTGCAGGGCAAATGAACATTCACATACTATTTTTTTCTCTTGCAGAGAAGTGTAGACTATATCTGTGATTTATAAACTAGACCAGTAATGGATACGAGGGACACATGTCTGGTCACTGGATAACAATACATACACTCACTGGAAATACATGTACAGTACAGATTTTCATGGTAAACAAATACACAATTATTCTTTCTATTTTAGACAGCTTAGAATTTTCTTTTGATGCATTTATAGTACATGAATGAAGTCTTTTATTAAATTGTAGCTATAGCAAATATCTCCCTAAAAAGGGCAAGTTGATAGTTATATGTTCATAATCACGGGTGTCATCAAAGCATTGATTCTTTCCTGACGGTGACAGTGGCACACATGCCGTTCTTTGATCCTTTACTTTTCTAAAGGATTGGTTTGGCTTATAGCGTTATTTTCCAGCAAGTTGGAGTATTTCCCAGTGCGATCACATGCACCTCTGACTGCTGGAGGCACTTGGTAAATGGTGAAATGGAATGATTATTATAAGCATTACTCTAAACCAGGAACATGTTGCTTGCTGTAATTGGGCCATATGTGGTTACATATACATTGTATATTCTTTCAAGTCAAGCCCAGATATCAAAATGCACACCCTTGCATAAATCTAGCTTTATACTTTAAGCCAGTGTTAGCTAAACTATTGGCTGGGACCCAAATTCGGTTTCATATTGTGTGCAAGCGCAAAATTAACAGTTTGTTGGTGAATGATAGCATATTGACTATAATGGAGAGCACACACATATGGGGGGCTAGAGCACATTAAAGGCAGGGGGAAGGAACTATCTAGAAAAGATTGTGAGATGAAGAGAATGGCATTGTTTTGACCATGAAAGGGTAAGTCACTTGAGGCAGAATCAGCATGTTCTGCCCGATACTACCAGTTTAGATAACATTCTGCAGTGGTTCTAATTTGCAGTTCCCCTTCATAATATATGAGGAATACAGAGTTGCATTATTAATGTTTGTGTTTTTTTGCAAATACTTTATTTGTACAAAATGTTCTTTATATGTGTGTTTTTATTATTGCTATTAATATATGGCTCTGACATTTTGGGTAAATCTCCCTTCTTGGGTCGCAGTACTGTAACAGTTTTCTTATTTAGGCCCTTAGATTAAAAAGTATAAAAACCCCTGCTTTAGAAACCAGGCCTGCAGTGGGTTGGGTAACTTGAATACCTTTAAAAAATAGTATATAGACATACAGTAGTTCAGGAAAAAAGTCCCTGAAGGTGTTGCTGAATTTCTGCAAGCACAAATATTTGTTTCAGGCAGGAACAGTAGTTACAATGGGGTCTTTCAATAAGCCAATTTAAACTTTTTTTATGGATTAGATATGGGGATCGCTTGCGGGTATTCAGATAGCAGGTGTTTTTTTTATGATTCAGACTGAGACTGAGCATGCTTTTAGACCTGTACAGGACTCCAGAAAATGAAAATTAGCCATTGACCGCTTTCAGACCTTCCCAAAACAGGCAATACAATTTCACTTTTTGCTTAGCAACAGAGAAAAAAAAACATAATTTCAAGAAAATATCCAAACTGGACAATATAGCTTTTCTCATATTGCATATTCACCAAGTCATAAATTATATCTTAGACCGTACAGGGATGATCAACAGGATTCTAGAGATTATGTGTAACAGGTTCAGGAGCCCCTTTAACTGCAGCTGGCATGACAAAGTCTAGATATGTGTTAACCAGTTGACATCCGCGGTGTTAAACCCCCTTCCCATCCAGGCCATTTTTCAGTATTCAGCGCTGCGGTACTTTGACTGACATTTATTCCGTCATGCAGCGCTGTACTGAAATGAATTTTATACCCTTTTTTGGGGACAGATAGAGCTTTCTTTTGGTGGTATTTATTCACCACTGGGGGTTTTATTTTTTTACTATATTAAGGAAAAATTACCGAAATTTTAAAAAAAAAACAGTTTCCCCTATATTAAATGATAAAACATTTATTATTACCCAATTTTTTGGTAAAATATAAAAGATGGGGTCACGTCGGGTAAAAAGACACTAAACATGTCAAGCCTTAAATAGAGGCTACACAATAGGAGACCAAAAGAAGGTATTCTGTCACCAGCGGGAAGACAATTTCTGAGGTGAAGACTGTAGAACCTTCTTGTCTGCATAATTACTTCCAGTGGTGGAACTGTAGTTGTGCACCAAGACAAATTATTTGTAACAGACACAGAAGAAAAGTGGACTGTGATGAAAACAAGGGCAACTAGTCCATAAAATTAACCAGTGAATACAAACAATATTTGAGCAGGGAATCATTTTATATTATTCTGTTTTTAGTGAGCACTTTAATGGTGGGTTTTCAGTTGACAATTGTAGGAACCAGGCACAATGTTAATGGTAAATATATTGTCCTCTGTCCACAGCTCTAGTTACATGACATGCACAATATTTAAAGAAGTATTGGGAGACTAAAATGTAGTCTTCACAATACTTAGAGCCAGCATGTGACACTGCAGGTGTCATATGCTTTGTCTATAGATCGAGAACTGAGCGTACTGAACTGCTGATTGCTTAGCTCATGGTCTTCTCCCTGCAGAGAGTAGTGACTTTCAGTCAGCTCTCCATGCAGGGATTCCCCCTCCCCTCACTGTTCCTCCAACGCTCGTTGGAGGGACAGACAGGGATGAGGCGTGCACACCTGGTTCTGGCTCTAGAAAGGCAGAGACAGCTGTCAATCAGGCAGTGGGGTGCTTCCCGATAATATTGTCAGGATCTTTTGTCTGCGCTGTCAGCAAATGGCAAGCAGTAGCCCGCTATGCTGACTTTGGGTCACAAGACTACATCAGTAAATGTACTGCTTTGACCCAAAAGAGGAATAAAGACAACAAAATGTTTGGCTTTAGGTCTCTTTTACTCTTTAATCTATTTACCGTATGTATTGTAATCATGTTGTGTGATATTTTGGGAAATGTTATCTTCTGGTTAATATTGATTATTCTTGAATAATTTGTCACGCGGGTGCAGATTGTTGTGGGGAGATCCTCTCATGTCTTATGACATGCAAATGATTGGATACAGATTCTTGCGATAAGATCCTATTATGTCTTATTACATGTAAACGATTGGATAACTTACTTTAACACACCATTATAGAGGAAATATGCACTGTTGCAAGGTAAACACATGCTCCATGTCACAAATATCTGAATCTATCCTTATTTCTGTATTTTGAATACTTATTATTTAGTTTTGTGAGAAATGTGAATTAGAAAACATTATTTCTGCATATTTTTTTTGTTATTCAGTGCTATTTAATATCAAAGGAGCAATTATAAACAGTAATCCAGAACAACTAATCATCCATTACCAGCTAATAGTATTCTGACTAATGAAAGCAGACTCGTTTAATTGCTCCTAGTTACTGCACATTATTGTTGTCAGCACTGTTCTGTTAAATAATCACATTCATGTTTGAAAATCAATGTATCACCTTTGCAATGAAACATATAAGATTTCTATAATATTGTGCAATATATCATTGTCTTACTAATAACCTTATTTAGTCAGCTCAACCAGAACAGGACAAGTTTAAAGAAGACGTAGTGCAGTCAAGAACCTTTTTGCCTCCTATACATTTGTAATATTTATCATACTGCCACTGCACAGCAATGTGAACTTTTAATAAGCTTGCTGAACCAGCACTGAATAATAAATCAATGTGAATTACAATAGTCAAGGGAAGACTAACCACATTGTCCTGACACTATAAATCAACATCACTGGATGTGTGAGGTCAGGTTGCAAATCTATCAATTGATGTTCATCTTAGGCTTGTAAATAATGTGCAATGTGTCAGAGTTGCTAAACAAAAGTAGACTTATGATGTGGAACAATGATTATCACACTTCAAACAGCAATAAAAGACTACAACAGCTCTGTAAATTATTAGGTTGAGAGACTGGTCAGCTCACATGTATTGTTGATAAAGTTTTGTCAAAAAGAAGTAGCAATACATACCTTCCTACTTCTTAGACTACAAAAGGTACACCCCAGTTGTACACCAAGTGCTCTGTAGCAAAATTTGGTTGATGCATAATGGAAATGTGCATGGATAAAACATGGGGGTTTAAAGTCGTATTAAACTCGAACTTTTTTTCAATAATGAATCCAGATCAAACAAATATACATTGCCCAGCATAGCATTGCTTTACATTTTTGCCCAAACACTTAGAATCATCATGTTTCTGAACAGCTGCTTCCAAGTCTCTCAGCTCAGCTTCCCTGAATTTCCTGTCCAGTATAAGATCACACTGGACAGAGCAGACTCCAGCAACTGTTTGTCTACTAGCTTGGAGAAGGGAAGACTGAGGAGAGGGGGCTGGGGGGGGGGGTAGCTTTATTTGCTGTGTTTGTGGAGACACACACAGCATAATAGCACACACAAGGGTGACTGCATAGCACTCTGCTTGAAAAAGGAGTCACTCTAAAACAGCATATCAGGGCCAGTGCTCAGGGAACCAGCTGATTCTGCAGCAAACTAAAACTTGTAAACATCAAGGGGCAGCAGCCATTGAAAGTGATGTTCATCAGCATTTGAAATATCTTAAAACCTTTTTTACTTTAATATCACTTTAATATGTGTAGCTTATTCATGGTAAAATAGTGAGGGTTTATGAAAAAAAGAGATACTGAAGTCAAAATGTTTTTAAACTATTTAAAATGCTAATTAAATTACTCACATTGGATGTTGCTTCTCAATGTTAAAAAGCTTTTCGGTAAAATCAGCTGATCCCCTGTGCACTGGCCCTGATTTCCTGTTTATAGGATGGCTCATTTCCCTTGCAGGGTCCTATGGAGCAAGTCTTATGTGTGCTAGCTGTGTCTCCGCAAACACCAGGAGCTGGAACCAGAGGAGAACATCAGCCAAGATCGGGTCATACACGGAATCAGGATACACTGAGCAGCAGGAAGGCACTAATAGGAAACCCCACACAAGGGCAAGGTCAGACTGGACTGGACTGAGTTTAAATAGTGAGTGGCATGACATCATCACTCAGAGACAGGAAACTCCCATCTGGCTCTCTCAGATGATGCTCCCTGTTTGGCCATAAGAGGGAGGTAGTGAGCAACGTTAAACAGCCTGCTCAGGCAAAGGAAGAATCACAGGTGGGTGAAATGGTAGCCAAGCCAGAATGCTGAAAACCAGTTTAGTCAGGGTGGAACCCTGACAGTAACGTACAATTGTTTGATCTGGATTCATTATTGAAAACATGTTTGAGAATCTATTACTACTTTTAATTCAGTTTTCCAGTAATAGGATTTAAAGTGTATCTTAAGCCATTTTGTAGTTTAGGATAAAGTGAGGAGGGTTAGTTAAGCTAAGTCTGAATTTTATTGTTGTTTCCCAGCTGGGGAGATTCACTCTTACTATTTGTCCTGGTGAACATAGTCAGGAAAATATTTACATTTTCGGTTGTCACTGAAACAGAAATAGAAGTGAAATCTTCCAATGGAGACACTTGTTTAGTAGAGGATTTTTTTTTACTTCCTATTGTGTCTTGAGACAAAAAGCGAAGAAAAATATTTGGACTGAAACACAACCAGAAAAAAATTACTTTGCTTTTAACCAGTCTTTACACTACCTAAAACTGAACAAAAGTTTTGGCTGTAGATATATTTTAAACTGTCAGAGTTCAAGAGACTACCAGAGGACTCTTGACATTATAATGAACAAAGGGACAAACATTTGGATAGCACAGAGCATTAGAAAGGGGTGGTGGTGGGGAAGATTGTTGGGGCCCGTGGCAAAATAATATGAAATACTGTTTGTGTTGCACTAAAGTGCTTTTTTTACCCCATTGCATATATAATAAGACTGATTCAGTAAAGTAGTTCAACTACCATTTCGGATATACAAATCACAGTTATCCTTAAGTCAGTGGACAGTGATCTATAAAATGACTTGTTGCCAGTCTCTTAAAAGAGCCTTGACTGAGATAAAAGTGGAAGCTATCCTAGATTACCCCCCCCTCTTAAAAATGCTAGTTGTCTGGCTGTCTCTGAATTCAATACTTCTTGAGTCACTGACCTGAAACATGCATAATGATCAAAATTCTAAATGAACTTGTCTATATACTTGTTCCAGGTCAGTGCATCTGAAAATACTCAAGTCACTAGATCAGCATATGACAGGTATGAGGACTGGTGCAGACTTCGGTGAGCGGGTACACACAGCGGTTGCCACGCAACCCTATTGATTTCAATGGGCTTACATCCGCGCGGCAATCACTGAAAAAAGGTACAAGTATCTTCTTTGGCAACACGCACTGCACGGTTTTTTAAACCCCAATCGTGCGCGATTGCATGGACGGTATCGTGATGGGAACCGACTGGGGTGACTGTGGTGCCATTAGAAA
This sequence comes from Nanorana parkeri, assembly GCF_000935625.1. Classification (NCBI taxonomy): domain Eukaryota; kingdom Metazoa; phylum Chordata; class Amphibia; order Anura; family Dicroglossidae; genus Nanorana; species Nanorana parkeri. The sequence goes on from NW_017306576.1 coordinate 504,111, forward strand.
ATAATGCGGTGGTGAGCAATTCCGTGACCGCACGGTAATCTGCACGGTTTCGTGTACAATTGCAGCATGGTCATGGATTGCCCAGGTGTAAACCTGGTCTGAAAGTTTAAATTAATTCAGCAATGGCAGCCTCCATAGTTTCTTATTACATGCATTTTCACAACATCAACAATTTACACAGTGCTTCACATTACATTTAAATTAGCTCCTCCCCTCAGGAGTTTACAATCTAAGGTACCTTAGAAGGTATCTTACATGCATACACAAAAACATATACTAGGACCAATTTAGACAGGACCCAATTAACCTGACTTGCATATAGAAATTGACCAGTAGTTCAATGAGGCTGTCTTTGTTCTTGCTGATTTAAAACTGTCCTGCCACTGGGCAGTTTTTTTTTCATATTCTCATTAAGAATAAAAAGACCACAGCTAATGCCACAGTCTAAAATTGTCCAGCAGCAGGACATTACAGCAGCCATAATGGAGATTGAGAATATGAGAACTGACCAATATGTACTAGAGACTAAAGATACAGGCAGGGGGTTTACTGCAATAATTAACAGACCGCAAATCACACAGCAGTGAAAACTGTTCAGCAGCAGGACAATTTTAAATAGCAGAGCTATGTAATGCTTGCTTCTGTACAAGTGGTCAGAGAATATAGCTGGCTAGTGTAGCTTCAACAATAGCTGCCCCTGTACCCTTGAGCTAAGTAGGCCTACTGGTACTTGGTTACCCGCAAACACAATACACAATGCTATGTTAAATAGCCTGGTAGCACAGGAGGCTTCACAAAGGTAGAACAAAGAGTACCTTTAGTACAGTGAAATATAGGTGTCCACAGAGGATGGCAGTGACTGGTGCCTAGCAGTGACATGCAGTGGTGTCCGTTCTAGGTGAGGCATTTCCCATACCTGACCCCCATCCTGCCCCAGCCCACATCTGCCCTGCAGATGCCCCTCCGCCCCACCAATGCCCTACCCCAGCCCGCCTCGGCCCTGCCCCCAACCTGGTCACCGAGCTGTGTGGAGGAGTGAGGAAGGGAGGACAGAGAAGGGGGGAGATAGGGAGGAGCCTCCCTGTCCCTCACTTGCTCGTCACTGGTGAGGCATTGAGATCGATGTCCTCACTGTTTTAGTTTTGTTTTTTTTGATTGGACATCTTGGACCAATGGCGCTCTGCAGCGCTCCATCCATGGCAGGCTTTCCCTGCTGTGTAACCTGCTAGAAGCCGATCTGAATGGAGAAAAAACTGTCAACTTCAGATTTGAAGCTTATACAGCAAAAAGGAATATGGGGTTTAATGAGATGCCATAACCATTGCACAAGTAAAATCATAGATACATGTATTGTTGCATGATTTAACCTCCCTGGCGGTAATCCCGAGTCTGGCTCGGGGTTAATTTTCAATGCTAGGAGCGGTAACCCACAGGTTAACAAGATAACAGTAAAAAATATATTCTCCAGATCATAAAAACATGATTGCCCCCATATTACCTACATATGGGGGCAGCACTTTTTGCTGTATATGTATCTCTATAGGGGGAGATTGGACATACCGGGGCAATTCCTATTGGTGTTATGTTCAGATTTGAAACTGACAGCTTTTTTCCTCCATAGTACTAGGTGAGGCTCTGCCTCACCTGCCTCCCTGACCACACGTCCCTGGTGCCTAGTCTGGAGCCAAATCAGAAGGATGTGCAGAGAGGACAATTCAGGAAAGAGGTGGAAACATGCTCAACAAAAGGGCAAAGGGACAATCCAAGCAACAGGTTGGTAAACAGGCAAAGGGTTGGTCCAGGCGGCAGGCAGAATAATTGTTCAATATCAGTCAGGAGTTGGTCCAGGCAGCAGGAATAGATGTGGTCAATATTTAGGCGAGGATCAGTACACAGAAGATCAGATAAAGGTGATGGCAGCTATTCAGGCATGTAGGAAAGCCTTTAAAAAGCATTTGGTGCAGGGCCAGTGAGGTTTAACTCAGGCGGTGGTAGAAGGGTGGGGCAATAAGTGCATGAAGAAGAAGGGAGGAGTAGGCAGAGGGTGTAGTGTAGACATAGGACACTAAAAGGCTGAGCTGTGGACATAATTCCAGAATGTATAAGACTGTGGTCAATAAGGAGCCATGAGAAGATGACCTGAGGTGTGTCAGCATTTCTGGGGCAACAGGATGCTCAATGGCGTGGCTACTTGGGTCATGGGAAGTTTGCCATGACATGGACCTACCAGCGTGGGATACAGCAAGTCTTTACAGGCTAGGCGCAAATTTATTAGAGACAAAAGCACAGACTAGGGCTTTACTACAAAAGTTAGCTTACTGCAGAGGATATGGCAGTATAAAAGTGTCCAGCAGCAGGTGTGATAAATGGGCTCACCAGTGTATGCCTAACTTATATTTTATCTATATGTCCACATCACTTAGGCAAGATAATGGATAGCTGAAGAAGGTCCCTCACATTCTGCTGTGAGGAGTATAGATTTGTGGCATCCAGCGAATCACGTACCACAGATTTGAGTAAGTAAAAGGGGTCTTAGGTAGTTTTTGTTTTTTTTAATCAAGTTCGACATTTGAAAGCTGCTATTTCTGACCTTCATTTTAAAACATTAGTTTCCTATGTTTTAATTATCTGCTAGTTCAAACACTATGAACCATCAACCTGGAAGCATGCAGTTCAGAACTGCATATTCAGTATGGATGTCCTTCAGTGAATCAGAGGGTTCTGAAACCTGACAGTCAGAAGACATCTAGAATTTTTAAAAGGAGGCAAACAATGGCAGCCTATGTGTTTCTTTTATGACAGGTTTTCTTTAACATTTGGGGCAGATGTTACAATGCAATTATATGTAACTTTGGAACTTTCCTAAGAGAAAAATGATTGTCTTTAGCTGTGCTGTTCCTTGGCTGTGTTAGTTCCATGACAAGTCCACTTTAACAGCAGCCATACTGATGACAGAGAAGGTTAATCACTGGTGTCCTATAAAAGGATAAGACATAGTAAACAAATGAGCTGGAAATGTAACCCTAAGTCATTTGACCTTTTTCTTCTATGTGGAACATAGTAACATACCACATGCAAGGAGTGAGGGCAAAGGTTGTACAAGCTAACATTCCAATTACTGAACCACGGGCTAGATATATTTAAAACCCATAAATCAATACAATATAAACAGATCACATAAATGAAATATGTATTTGGAAGCACATAATTTACTTTTGAAAGCCATTTGTGTCTTCAGTGTCTTTTATTTCTGTTATTTGACCTGCTTCTATTTAATAGACCACTGGCAGTAATGACTATATGTTGGAGCGATGTTAAGCTGAAGTGTAGTTCAGATTGCCTTGTTAACAGGATTTATTAGATGTTGACCTTCCCTCTCAGCATAACAGAGCAGAGCAGTCACATTCTCATTAGCATTTATCTAAAGATAGCTTACTGCCTGTTCTGCACTAAATTAGTTCCGTCAGCCATAAAATGCCTTTGCAACATCTCCTTCCTATGGGAAAAAAACTCAAGATGTTAAGTCTTTTCTGAACTATGCAGAATAGACCAAATGCTGGTATTCATGCGACCTGTAAAATACATATTAAAATAGGAAAATATAAACATTTAAGAACAAGCAGGATGCTTCAGTTGTTGTGACTGAATCAGTAGGTGTCTTATCAGTATATCTTAGACAATTATTAAAGCACAAATCTAAAAACTTAATATGGTAACTCGGTGAAGTGCAATATACAGCTTTGTAAATCATTTGCTATTTTATTCTATTATGCTTATGCTGGTACTTTTAAATGAAAAGGTCATGTTTAATAACATTAGATTACAAAATAGCTTGTGCAGCAATTGTGTAATCTATATTAATTTTCTCATTTTTATTTTTTAAAGTAGAGTTTCCTTTAAGAGTCCCCTCCCTGAAATTGGAAGAAAAAAGGTTTAATCTGTGAAGAGGATTCTTTAATGTTAGAGCGTTACATATACACACACACACACACACACACATGTTGAACCAGATGGATGTGTCTTTATTCAAACTCAACAACTCTTGTTCTTGTGACAACTCCAAAATTCTGTATTCCCATTACTTTCTGTCTCTATGACAATAGTCACCAAGAGAAATGGAGGGGGTGGGGTGAATCTCCCCAGTGGAACACAGACAACAATAAAAATTTGAAGGGGTTCTTATATGTCAATACTGTATCCAAAACTAAAAACATTTTTTTAGTTAAATATACATTGTAAGAACTGATTTCTGATTGGTTGGTAAAAGTTACTTCACTTTGTGTATCACCAGCCTTTTTTTATCTACTGCTATCATTTCATAACCCTTAGCAACCATTTAAATCACTAAACAGGTAAATGGACGAAAAGTGTGAGCGTTACAATCATAATGGGGATACTTCCATATTGCTTTGTTGCATTGTGCTGCTACTGATGCACAGTAAGCATGGCCAACCTTAGGTAAGAAATGAGGATTATAAATGCTCAATATAATCCCTTACTTCCTCAGTAAAGCTCAGTGTCTGACATCTGCATTGCTCTGGATCTTCTGTAAGAGTTACAAAGTGTATCTACCAACTGCATTAAAGTGACATTAAAGGATATTTTTTTCCCTCCCCCCCATGTTAATGTCAGCACTTACCTTATATGATATCTCTTAATCCGATCTTCTTCCTCTTTCCCCATGTTTTCATCTGTCCCTCCAGCGGTGCGGAGGCTCTCCGATCCGGCGCTGACTCCTCTCTGCTAGCAGGCACTTCTGATCCAGCGGTGTCTGCATGCGGGTGCACGCGTCCATAGACTTACCTTGCGTCTCTGCTCGTCTCCCGGACGAGAATCCGAACTGCGCATGCGCCCGCCCCAAGATGCTTTGCGGCCGACAGATCAGTTTCGTTTTCTCGGACGGGAGCGCGCAGCCGAAACAAGGTAAGTGTTAAGCGCTGTTAAAGCGTTTTTTTTTTTTTTCAACTTTTTGCCTATATCTACTGCTTGATAGCAGTAGATATAGGCAAAAAAAACCAGAGGGTTTAGGACCACTTTAAGCTCTGGTTACCCATTTAATAATCACATATCATGTCATTTTCTTCTTGGTTTTTTTATTATTAATTTCAAAAAAGGGTCTTTTTTTTAACCTAACATACATACTATATATGCACAGCTCTGTGAATTGGCTGTGATGATGAAAACTGGGATGACTGAAATACAAAATACAAGACGCTTGTGCCATCTGCAGGTCAATGCTTGTATCTAAACTTTGCATGAAATCACGTCTTGGACATTGTGAAATGCATGCAGCCAAACTCCACACCACTCATACCCCTGTTATTATTGCAGCATATTTGATCTTCTTTAGAAGTAAAAATCATCTGAAAGGGTTAGTTCATCCAAAATGTATTCTTCTGTTTTAGTAGATTCCAGAGAGTTAAATAATCAAACAATATCATATATCAGGGATTCTTGTTGTGAAATCATTACACTTGAAATGAGTTATGCAGCATTGAGTGATTCCTGTTCTATTTGTTGGACTTTTATTTAGTCTTCTATAATGAGAAATTCAACAGCAGGAGCGGGAAACCTGGGATATTTTCTGTACAGTAGGCATTAATAACAGAGCGAGCAGGTACTTGGAAAAAGAGACAAGAAGTTTTTGCAAATGGAATTTTCAAGGGATAGAAGTCAGTATGATGAGTTAAGTCAGGAGGCTTAACTCATCAGAGTGTAACTGTAAATGAAATATCAGCTTAAGGTGGAGGGACCCTTACCATATGCTCTTGTGTGTGTGGAGTGGTTTTTCATTTATTTCTGTAATGGTCAAGAGCAATATGGTCACCTCCTGTCCTCTAGGCAATGGCCTAGCCTCATAATAAATACATAATAAATACAGTAAATAAATATGGCTATTTGGGCTGTGAAAATCCACTGAAGTTGTAAACATAACAAGTTATCCAATTGAATAACAGAATATTTTAAAATAACTTTATTAAAACAACTTTATTGAACCTAACAAATTGGACTCAGCATAGCCCATGCAATGGAAAATCATAGCTCCAATTCTCACACTTGTTCCTGTGTTTGGTAGTATAGCAGGTACAGGTTTTGCACCCATCTAAGCTACTGTGCCTCACCCCAAAGGATCAACCACATGCTGCTTGTTTTCCCCAAAGAGAAAACTTTTATTGAAGCTCACAATCACATAGTCATCCCCATCTCATTGGCCACCCACCTCTGATGTGTTTCACCCTCATGGGCTTAAACAACACTCAGCAATTTAGTCTCAAGTCCATCAACATAGAAAATAAAAGGTTATATAGGACATAAATAAATACCCAGCTAAGGCTCAGCAATATAGGCCCAAGCCCTAATGCCTAAAGATAAGCACTGTCCACAATCACTTGTCCACTAACATGGTAAATGGCATTCCCCATATAGAGTTTTACTGTGACAGAAAGAGTAAAGGAGGGCATGAAGTTCACCAAGTCTTTAGGCTTGAAAAAAAATGCTGAGAAGAGCTGATGTGAAGGCAATTACTGGTGACAGATCTTCCCACTGAAACAATAGCAACCAATTGCTGGTGAGTGAAAAGTTTGTTAGCCCCCTGGTAACAAGCATAACTGACACATCTGCCAGCGTTTATATAACCTAGTATCCTGAAATAGGAAGTACAGAGTCATGACTGACACGTTAAACTAATCATATAATAAACTTGAGATCAAAATGGAGGAGTACTCCTGAGGCCCATACAGGTTTTATGAATCATCCTTAGCATAATATATCAATCAAGTGACTCATACAACCATAGCTATTACCTGTACATACATTTTAAAGTGAAACTCTAGCCTTGACTTCTGTTTTACATAGCACAATTCACCAAACACGAATGAGAGAAAACTACCCTATGGAAGTACAGAGAGCAATACAAATCTGACAGCAGCTCTAACCTATTGTTTTTCTTGTCCCCTCCTACCCTTTTTTCGGACTGTACCAGAACAGGAAGAGAGGGGAAATCTTCTGAATGTGGTGCGCACAGCAGTGAAATCCTTAGGCTAGCAATGACAGGAGATGATGGTGTGAAAGATCTGTGTACTGAAAGTTTTTTCATAGACATGCACATTTTAAACTAGATGCCACAATTGTGTGCACTGTCAATATATGTGGCACTGTAAAAAATATGTGGCAAACTTATTTATAAACTGTTTTCTTATTGTGGGTTGGGATTTGGTTTACAGGTAGGTGTTAATAGGGTTGTATATTTACATTTTGTTTGTGCAGGCATATCACTGGCTGCTCATTAGGAAAACCTAGAGGATATTTTTATATCACAGTGAACGCTGTTCGGCTATTTACTTCAGTCTTGTACGGCTGATTTCAGCCGTACATCGGCTATAAGTAGCCGTACTTCGGCTGCCTTCGGTCAGCCGAACATGCTCTGCCTGTGCAGAAGGAGTTCGATGTGCAGAAGGAGTTCGACTGATTTTAGCCAATGTACAGCTTAAATCAGCCATACAAGACTGAAGTAAATAGTCGATCTGTCATTACAACTGGGCGGAGCCAGCTGTGAGATCATGGCTGTCTCCGCCCATCTGTCATTTGCGTGGAGAACGGCCAGCCCTTTGGCAGCCCGTTCTCCCTGCTTCTGCTCAGTCGAGCTGAAGCATATGCTTTCATGTCGGCTGACCCGCTTGGCTGCTGTACGGGCTATTGTGAATAGCCCGTACAGCAGCCCTTCGGTTTGACTGAAGTGAGCTGAAGGATCAGCCAAAGCTACGGCTGAATCCTTCGGCTCCTTAGAGAATAACCCCCTTAGATACAGAGCCTTTGGATGGGCACTTATGAGATGGGTTCTTCCTTACTGTTGTATGTTTTAATTTCGATTTTCCCAATACCTCACACCAAGACTGTACACTTGCTGCTGCACGCAGATACACAAGATTTGATATTCTACACAGTAAAAGCCACTGACAGCTGCTGAGCTTTAAAGTGACATGTCAACCTAACCTGGTATTGATTACCTGCTCAGTGGAGCTGTATAAAGAAAAGAAACTTAAATGAACCTGTGGACCTTTCACTTCAATATTTCAGCACTCTTCATCCAGGTCCCCTGTGAGCAAATGTCTGCAGTTCTATAAATGTGCCGAGTGAAGGCCATTCTCCGGTTAGTTTAATACTATTGACGGACATCATACTGCTTGTCAGTTATAATTAGCATCAGAGGATAGCCATAATTCATTAACTTTCATCATATATCCAGCAACAAACTTGGCCTCACATAATTTGTACAGTCTCTATGTTTAGCTGTACATTATATATATCTGTACATTCTGTATATATACAGTATATTTAGAATAGTGAGAGAGAGAAAAAAAGAGAGATGCTAAATAGTCGTTAGTGTCTGGAATAGTTTGGTAAAATAAACAACTAAATAACGGGATATTAACAAAATGCCAAAAAGCACAAAACCTGGACCTAAACGTTAAATGAGCTTTCTTTCAGACAATTGTTTTTTATACAGTCAGGTTTAAGTTTGGAAAAGGCTATCTTAAACTTAAAATGTATGCAGGTACCTGTTAAACATGCTGTTGGATCTGTATTGCTATGGCCTGCCACCTCATGGGAGGCACTAGGTACAATGATTGCTGTGCATAGTGATATAACAGCTGAGAGACCATTTTACTGGACCAGCTGTGTGCTGGAGTGTAAATACTGCTCCTTTATAATGTTCAAATATCCAATGCTTCCAAAACATTTTATGGGGGATTTTTGAGCACCAGCATGAAGATGCTTTCCATAGTCTTCCTAGTCTAGTGGCCATGGCCATGGAACTTTTTTCATGTTTGGTAAAGTTTTTTAAAGGCAGGACTTGATGAAAATTTGAATTTTTTCAACTTTGTTAACAATCTAGCAAGGTATGCAGCTGACTCTGTAGATTAGATGAAAATGTCTTTCTCAAAAGAACTGGAGGTTTCCTTCTAAAATAATTTACAAAATCTATCTATCTATCTATCTATCTATCTATCTATCTATCTATCTATCTATCTATCTATCTATCTATCTATCTATCTAACTATCTATTAATATCATCATGTATAATGGTTTTGTGTTTATATTCTAAAAGTATTTTTTTTAATTTAAAGAAACTCTGAAATGTAAGACTCATTAAGCGTTCAATTATTGAACCCTAATTTTGAAAATGCTAGTTGTCATGCTGAGGGCTTTGGCTTTAATGTTTCCATAGTCACTGAATGAGAAATTAGGAATTCTGACACTTTTCTGACACTCATTTAGAAAATTATTGTTCTGGGTTCATGACTCAAAAGTACTCAAAAGTCAAATACAGCCTAAAAATATCATTTGTTTAAAAAGCACTGCAGTGGCAGCCTACTTGCCTAGTGACAGTGGCACTTAAAATTGATTTTGTAAAAGAGTAAATGTCTATTTTGCAAGGTAAAGATTCACTTAGCTTGGTTAAAGGTGAATGAAATGATGTCTTTCTTTGGTAATTGTACAGAGACTACTTTAAAGTGTATGCCACAACCTCTTTTTAGTTTTGGATACAATATGGAAATAGGGAAGGGCTAAAGCCACTGTCAGGTTATTTTTGCTGTCAGTTTCCATCTAGGGAGATTTACATTCACTTTTTAAAAAACAATAACATTTGTTCCTATTTAACTCCATTAACCCCTAGTTTACCCTAATTAGCTCTATTCAGCTCATTTTTCCTCTTCTCCACTTAGCTACTATTTTCCTGCTGGTGCTTTGTTTGAACTTCTATTCTTCTAACCATTAAAGGAGAACTATGGGGTCAGTGCTTTTCCCCATAGTTCTCCTAAGGGTTACAGGAGAACATAAACTAACGTCCTCCAGTGACCCAGCTACAGCTCGCGGTATACTGAGACCGCCGCAGCCGGGACGGATCCCGACATTACTGTCGAGATCCACCCAGCTGTGTGATTGACAGCTGGCTCTGCCTATCTAGAGGCAGAGCCAGCTGTGCCCGCCCCTTTCCTCGTCCGTTCTGCCAGTCAATGCTGGAGGATCGGAGCGGGGAGGGGGGAATCCCTGCAGGGAGCCGTGAGTTGTGTTCGCTCACTTCTCGATCTATTGAGCCGACAAGTGACAGTTTAATTGTCACACGTCGGCTCGAACTATAGAAAATCACTCACCTCATAGTTCTCGTTTAATATTTAAGCTTTTAAACCATTTCAAAGCTCATTTACTACTTGTTAAACATATGAAATACTTGAACGTTCATAGTCTGGTCACAGATTCACTTTTTTTAGCCAGAGCTTTTTTTGTTCACGCGTATAAAATGCACCTAAAGATTACTTACAACCCCAAAAATATTATATAATATATAATAGAAAGCAGAGATCCTGTAGAATAAAATGGTGCAGTTGCAATTCTTTAATCACACAATATTTGCACTACTGTTTATCAAATCTATATTTTCAGTAAAGAGAACATTTTAAATTATATTTAGTGCACACAAAAACATTATCATACCCAATTCTTTGGTAAAATAAAAAAGGATGAGGTTGGATCAAATAAAAACATGCTAAATATATCAAGCCCAAAAATTGAACATGCTCGTGAAATGGCGAAAAACTATGCTACCCAAAATTGTCCATAGGCAATGCTTTAAAAGCCTTTACAGCTCATGAATTTAGAATTAACAGCAAATGATGGCACTAATACACGTGGCACGATCATAATTTTTGTACAGTTGTCCACTCAATATTCAGATTTGCATTCATCTGTATGTGGGAGTGGGGAGGGGGCTGTTAACATTTTTGTGAGTGTTTTTTTTTATTTATTTGATTAAAAATATTTTTTTTCACTTCTACACTGCAGTGTAACAGTGTAAAAGTAAAACATATTACTAAAAAGCCAGTAGCCTGCAGAGAAAAGGTAAACAAACTCCTGGCTGCTACAGTGAGCAGGAGTTTGTTTACATACTAGCACTGCCGTTGAGATAATAGTAACATTGGCATCAGTGAAAGGGTTAAAGCCTTGGCAAATATGGTCATAAAATATAAAACTGATATAAAAACAAGAAAATGACATAAAAATACGTTTAGATATGTTACAAAAATTACTCCGAATGAATACAGAGGTAGGAGGTAGTATTTGCAGTGTCTTGGCATCCTTGGATATATTAAAAATGCTAATGTAAAAAAAAATAATTATCCTCTAAATTACAAATTTCAGTTAATCAAACTGTTACAATGAAAATAATACTAAATGCACAAAACACAAAAAGAAACATTCTGCAGCAAATATATTCGTTTGTAACATGTTCAGTGAATGGGGTAGAAGCATAGTTTGTCATAAATGGATTCAATGACAAGACGCACAGGCCTTAGCAAAGCTTATAATAAAGCAATAGTACATGTATCTCTGGAAAAATTGAATTGTACCCAGTGGACATCAGCCACATTACTTGTGTAGCCCCTAAGGGCCTCTGTCATCTCAAATTTGCTTATAATGCAGACAGTTCTGAAAATTGCTGCCTTTAATATGTTTCCCAGTGGATTGTGCTCACTAAGGTATCTTGGTCTATGGGCAAGGAATAGGTTTAAAAACAGCTTTGGAGCCTGAAGTTATTGACTCCATTTTCTATTTTTTTAAAGCAGTGATGCTGTTTATAGCTGTTATTGGGATTTACAGAATTCTTAGATGTCTGGCAGACGTCATTTGATATTATCCGGAGGCATAGAAAGGATTAAACAGCATTCCTTAAACTCATTACTGCTAGAAAGACCTACAAAGCATTGTGAAGTTCATGGATCTAAAGTATCACTTTACTTCAATTTTACAGTGTTGAAAGCTTTTTAAAGCAGCCGCTCAATTGCTCCCAGCATATAACGTAGTGGTGTTGTCATACTGAGTTTAAAACTGTGCTTTAACTTTTTCCTTATTAGTTACTTTCTAATAAGTCTTGACTTATACTAAATAACCAAACTGGTGCACGACGTGAGTATAAAATGATGCATACGAATGCAAAAATGTATAAAAAAATATCAATGTATATATGTATTCAAGTCAAAGTTTAACATTTTTCAATACAACAGACCATTATTCCATCCAGATTTGTAATTTTTTTGCTGCTGTGGAATATAGTGCTTTAAGATGGAAATCACATTGATATTAACAAGAAGGGTCGCACAGACCACCATCTCTTAGTAGCCATTAGGTCAAACACACTGTGTATACTGGGTCGTTTGTATTATTAATACACTTTGGGAGCCCTATTACTGTTAAAGTTTAAATTGTTGGTTCAAAACAACCTTATTTCAAGGCAAGGAAACATTTTTGCTTTATCAACTGCTTATAGATCATTTTGAATTTGATTATACTAAAACCCAAGGCTGGACATGCTTCATTGAAGAATGTAGGCATACAAGCTTTGATGCCCATGGATCATCCCTTTTAGGCAGAATATGTTCTTGTTTTACTGGTCCTAACCTGGCGTAGAATGCTGTGACTAAGTGTAAATAAACTTGTATGCCTGTATTTGAACAATGGGATGGGAACAAAACGTATAGCCATTGGTTGGCATGGGCCTGTTCACCTCTGAATCCTATAGGAATAAGCCTACTGTGCCTAATGGTAAATCAAGCCCTGCTAAACATAAATATTCATATGCAAAAGTGGTTGTAGCATATGCTATATTAGGCCTGTGCCTTGGACTGACATACTGTAGGGTAAGCGTGCCTATATGCTGTATATGCCACAATCTGATGTTTGTATTTTCATAAGTATTTGATGACAGTAAAGTACACATTTGCACTGTAGCCTGTGCCATTATTATGTATGGCTTTGTTTTAATCAATGCTTTTACATAATAAGCAGTTTAAAAAAAATCTTGCTTGCTGTAGTTTACCAGCAGATTCCAGAGAGTAAACCTTCTATAAGGGATAAACAAATTGAAAACACACTCTATTTGTAAATGCACAGCAGCACATTCTGTAACATGCTTAGAATACTTAAAACCCACACATGTTTCTAAAAACAAATGTGTAAATAGCCCTGAGGCTGTCTCTTGGTACATCAGGCCTCAGCATTTATCATTAGGCTACCATTACTGACGTAAAAGCCTGTTGTGAATTGGAATTGTATGCCTAATAGCCCATTGTTGCCCCCCAGAGAGAGGAGCACTGAAGTAGGTATTGGCTTCTCACATGCACATGCACACTTGTAGTGTTCCACATATGTATGTGTATAAGTGGATTTAAAAAAAAAAAAAATGTAATAATAGATTTAGGGTTGCCACCTGGCTGGGGTTGACCCAGGCAGTCTGGGTTTAGAAGGCTGTGTCCGGGTTACATAGCAGCTAAGACCCAGACGCAACATGTCAGGCAGACAGGGGCAACCAAAATGAAGATAGGGGCTACTGGCTCCCCACTGAAAATTGGACTTGGCTGTGATATTTACATATGAATAGCCATGACTCATTCATATGTAAGTAACATAGCTAATTAATATGCAGGTTTGGCACCTCCCCCTTCCCCATTGTAGAAGGTGGTAGAGTCCTGGCACTGTCTCAGCAAGTTATTTCAGCTTGTCTTCTTCCAGTATCTCTATCTGTATCTGGCATCTGTCTGTGGTTAACAGACATATTGTATAGCTCTCTCGTGCCTTTTTGCAGACCTCAAATAGTTTAATTCATTTTGAATGAGACCCCTGGCTACTTTATATTTTCTTAAACAATTTTGCAGCTAAAATCTCTGGCAAGGACTGAGTGTCCGCACAGCCACTTGAGTACGCATAGCCCAACTGAGAGTCTGCATAGCCCACCTGAGAGTCTGCATAGCCCACCTGAGAGTCTACATAGCCCACCTGAGAGTCCACATAGCCCACCTGTGAGCCCGCATAGTCCATCTGAGAGCTCGCACGGCCCACCTGAGAGTCTGCACGAGAGCCCGCACAGCCCACCAGAGAGCCTGCCAAGTCCACCTGAGAGTGCGTACAGTCCTGGTGAGAGCCCGCACAGGCCACTTTAGACCCTAGAGACATCACACTGCCACCCTGGAGCAACACAGTGTATGCAGCATATTATGTTGTATTGCTGTATAATGTATTGCAGATATTTTTAGTCCTCTATAACTTGTCTCTTTACTTTCTCCCTGGCTGTCTCCTTGCTCTCTATCCTGGCTGCCTCTTTTCGCTCTCTCCTCTATATTCTCAAAAAATTGCTGCGTGTTGCGCTAGAATGTTCGGGTTTCACTTCAATAAAAGGTGGCAACCCTAGATAGGATCCCAGTCATCAATTTAAAACATTGCAGAAAATAGAAATCAAGTATTTTTAAATGTTTTCATACAGCATTTTCCTTTCTATATATGTTATTCACTTGCAATGTGCTCTTGAACATTTCAACAACTCCAGGAATACTTAATTCCCTAGCTACAGTTTACCCTCCCTCCTCCCATGTCCTAGCCTCCCCCTCTTCTAGGATTGTCTAATTACTGTCTGTGCTGGTCCAGCTCTCCCATCCTTCCTCTGCCTACATAACCTTTTATGTAGCTACTGTGGAAGGAGCAAAAAAAGAATACTATAGAGAAGGGGTAGACAAACTATGACCCTACAGCTGTGGTGCAATTACAAATCCCATTAGGCTTTGCAAGACTCTGACACCACAGCCATGATTCCTAGAGGCATGGATGATAGGATTTGTAGTTTCACCACAGCTGGAGGGCCACAGTTTGCCTACTCCTGCTATAGAGTGTCACTTGAATGACAGCTCTGAGTTTCGGGGCTCCTGATGTAACTTGCAAGATGGCAGTGCCCAGTAGCAGTCTCGGATTTTGGGATGTCTAGTGAGGTTTTAATCACATGCATATAATACCTTAAATGTTCATATTATGGGCAAATTTGTCTTTGAAAATAATGGTCTGGTGACAGGGTCTTTCTAACAGGTAACTGTCATCCTAAAAAAATAAAATCTTGTTTGTTTTTCCGAGTTGCGATCTGCAAAGCAGAACATTTTTTTAAATAATTTTGCTTAGTCTAACATCAGGATCCAGCACATCAAATGCTGCATGTCCACAAATCCTTGTACTGCAAACATAGCCCTGTTAATAATGGGTTATTTTATACACGTATTTGTGTTTTAATCCTTTTTTTTCTCCATTTGATGCATTTATAAAGACAAAGGTGTATTAATCATCAGGTAAAACGATAAGTGATTTTCTGACATGCAGATATGAAATACTGTAAGAAGAATAGATTTCCTTTTCATTTTAGCTGCATATATGTTAAAAATGACGTAAGTGGGAACACCACTTCCCACTGTTGAATCATAATCGGTTTTGGAAGAACGCCCAGGTAGGAACTTAAACTATTTAATGTGCTTTTTTTGGACAAAAAAATCTTCATTGCATTCTGGAAGATTCTACATTTTCTTTTGTCAAAACTCTAATATAAAATATGATTTCAATCTCTTACCTATTTTTTGCAGCAGATGGCACTGTTTAGTTCCAGTTCAGACTCTTGTTCTGGAAAGTTCTGTGGCAGAATGCGTATAAATGGAGCTTTATCAGCTTTATATGTCTTTTGCATCATGCATTTTTGCAGGCTGCACAAGAAGCCAATGAGGCAGGACAGCACAGCATAAAGCTCATTTCAGTATTTTCAAGGCCAGGTTCTCTATGGACTTTCTCTAAACCGTGTCATAAAATACATGATGCCATTACAGTGTGTTACAGCTTTTAATTTGCTTCCTTGCATCATTCAACAGAAGCAAGTTTTAATAAAAAGTTATTGTTGTAATAAATGCTTTCATTCAAATGAAATCATGCAAGTGCGCCTGTCAGATGCTAATGCAGATTGGTTCATATTGTACAATACATATTCAATGTTATGTTCTTTATTATCTGTGTGCTTTATTATACTGGACCCTGACAGATGCACTTTGCTTTGTGTATTTAGATGTATATTTCTTAAAGCCCAAATCTAGCTTAAACATTTTTCTCATTTACAGTCCTTTATGCCGGCTATACATGCCTATATTTTCTTTGTTCAATCTGTGGGCTGCACAAAGAAAATATAACAGCTTCCTCCATCAATGCTTACGAGTGTGGATGGAAAAATCCGATGCTGTTTTCATTGTATTCTGACAGCAGCCACCAGCCGTTGTCAGAATACCCAAATTCCGCAGAGAATTTTCCAACTGGCTTATTTATTCAGCTGATTGAGGGGTTTCTGGTAGAAGGGTCCCGGCACGCACTGTTTTGCAAGGCAATATTAACAAAAGAAATTATTTTTGTCCTGAAAAAACAATATATGTATTACTTATATACCTATATTACTTATAAAAAATACAGTGTTGACATGGTGATCAAAGATTTTATGCCCCTAACGCTAATGCTAAACCCTACACTAACCTTCATTCTTTGTAAATAAGCACATGAGATTGTCATATCAGTATGGTGATCACATGGCCTGGCTGATAAAGAAAGCTGAGTCAGTTATGTCTGCTTCAACAACATTTGTTAAAAGTGGTTTTGAAGAAAAATAATCATAATACAAGATTTAAACTATTTTTATAAAATTAAAAACAAGTTCAGAGAGGCTTCTTTAAGTGTCTGGTGCCATTTAAAGCCCATTGCAACCCTAAAAATAACCACAAACCACCCCAATGTTGCCTATCTCAATGATCAGAAAGTTATTTTGTGTAAGTAAAATCACAGCAATTGTGCCTTAGGAGTATCACACCTTTAAAAAAACATTTTACGGTATGCATTACTGATTTACCACTATGAGCTACCATTCATCAACTCTTCTGCATACTTGGGCCTCTTGAGTCAAGTGAACAGCTCCACACTTTTTTATGTGAAGTGCCGTACTGAAGTACACTACACTGAGTTGCCAGATTATTATGACCACCTGACGTTTGTAGGCAAATTAGCTATGATTAGCTATAATTTCGCGCTGAAGTTGCTAGAGGGCCAGACCATTACAAATAGGGAAGCAGGTTGTTTACCACGACAGTAGAAGTGATTTTCTTCTGAAGATATGAGTAAACAACGCAATTTAACAGCCTTTGAATGTGGGATGATTGTTGGCGCTCAAGCCATGGAGCGAGTATCAGCAAAACAGCAGAATTAGTTAAATGTTCAAGAGCAGCTGTTGTTAAAGTGTTTAAAGACTGGACTGTCAGCAGAAAATCTGGGTCTGAACGTGCGAATTGTGGCCGTCAGCGACTAGTCAATGTTAGGGCAGAACGGAGAGTGGCAAGACTGGTACAAGACAACAGAAGGGCAACAGTGCAGTGTCAGATTGCAGTGCAGTGTATATATTTGTATATATACTGTATATATTCATAATTAAAACTCCAGTTTTTCTGGTAACTTGCAGCTGATAGACCTTGTGGACAGTCTTCCTAGAAGAGTTGAAGCAGTTATAGCGGCAAACGGTGGGTCAACTCAATATTGAACCCTACGGACTAAGACTGGGATGCCATTAAAGTTCATGTGTGTAAAGGTAGTGTCCCAATACTTTTGGCAACATAGTGTATATGTTTATCAGTTTGTGGAAAAGTTGCATGAAATTGATTTTACTTTTTCCTAAATAAAGGTGCTAGTGATAGGATTAATGTGCTTGTGTGGTAAAAAAAAAATACATGTCGTCATCTTTCTATTATCGGAATAAATGTAAAGTTTTCCTTTTCAGCTGTAAGTAAAACGCTCATCCCTCAAGCAGTGGGGAGCAAAACATTTTATGACATTTCATAAACGTCTTATAAATTTCATAGGCTTCTAAAACGCCATTATTAGCATTCCATGTAATTTAAAGTGACACTAAACTCAGGAGTTAAATCTTCAAGTACCTTTACTAATAACACAATTGTTGCTTATTTGTGTATCACTCAACTGTAGATCCTCAAATCATCTCTGATTTGGTGCTGACGCTGTCCTTCCTTCTGGAGGGTGGCTACTTTTGTTCCCAATGGTGTGTTGTAAAGTAGACACCACTCCAAACCCACTCATGTGATGGACTACAATCTCGTGTTTAGTTTACTAATTTGCATTAAAGTTATAGTCTATCATGGGAGTGAGCTTGGAGTAGTGGCTACTTTAGAACACACACAGAGACCATGGGGAACAAAAGTAGTCACCCTCCAGAAAGAAGGACAGTGTGAGCATGAATTCAGAGATGACTTGAGGATTTACAGCTGAGGGATTCACAAATAAGTTAAATTTGTGTTAATAGTTAAGGTACTTGAATGTATTTTGAAGATTTAACTCCTGAGTTTAGTGTCACTTTAACACTTTGGCAGTTCCCGTAAAGTGGAACTCCTGGAAGACAGTTTTGAAACTGAAATACATTTTCTGCAAACTGTTTACCTGCCAATAGGATTTGAAATTATATTTACACAAACGTGTGATTCAGATACCCCTGTCTGGGTTCTTTGACCTTGCTTTTCTCTACTGCAGTTAGAGCTAAAGTGTAGCTTCACCAAAACCCCCTTTTCTTGCTCCTCCTCTTTCCTGACTTTCCAAGGATTGTTTTAAAATACCCTGTACATACCTCCTTTGCAGTGTGGAACAGTCTGTGTACAGGTCCCCTGTGTTATGATGCCTCCCCCAGGGGTGGGTTCATGACAGTCTGGGATAACAGGAAGTGGTTTAAACCTGGAAGACTGACCACATCTGTTGGGCACAGCACTGAATTGAAGATGAGCATTGCAGACAAGGCGGCTTTTTCTGTTTTACAGATTTAAGGCAACATTTAAAAAAATAAACATCATGAAGTTTCACATTAAGCAGTCTAGCTTAGACCGACCCTAACCTGGTGTGTGGATTTGAAGGATCATAAGCACACTGAGGAGGTCATCCCTAAGTTTAAACTAACCCCCTCTTTCCTTCCCAAAGTAAAAGAGCCCTGATTGGTTTAACTTACTGACCCTTCCTTTCCCAGCTTAAGTGCTGTTGTGCTGAAGATTATAGGAAGATAATCTAAATAAAATAATCTAAATAAATATTCAGTTATTTACACTGAGTTATTTAAAATACATTTAATAATTCTTCATGAATACCTTTCTTACTGAACTAAATAGTACTTTTCATTTTGGCCTGTTTAGCTTTATTGTCTAGAAAAATAATAAAAAAGTCTATCTTGCCAAAAAAAACAAATATGTCCATTGTTGGGCTCAATGTGGTAGTCTTGCAGGGCTAATTATACTTAAACAAAATATTTATTAATAACAGTATGTATAGGAGTGTTCTGAATGCCATTCAAAAATGCCTTAAGTGTAATCTCAGAGGCTTGGAGATGAATAGCTAGCTTTCATCTGAACAGTATACAACAGATGATCGCTAAGTAGTCTGGCAAGAAGATCAACCATAAACACAGCTCTTCTTGTTAAGTTATCATTCTTCTCTTGGTTAATACCCTGACATATTTCTGGAATGTACTCTAGCTTTAGGACGATGTTTGCTGGGCTCAGTTTTTCTACACTACCATTAATGGCATTGTGTTAATGACACAGATTATTTTCAAGGACAATTGTATCCTGACTGCTTACATGATGATATATATCTATCTACCTTAGGGATGCACTGATACCAATACTAGTATCAGTAACAGTGCCAATACTTGTATTTGGGTTTTTGAGTATTTGGGTGAGTAATACCTTCCTCGATACCAGAACTTCTGGTCAGAGGGAGCTTTCCTCTGACCTGCAGTGCCAGGAGGGAACATAGAGCTGGCTTCCCGGCCAATCAGGAAGCCGGGCAGCAATGGCTTGCCTCGTGGCTTCCTGATTGGCTGGGAATCCGGCTTTCCGGCAAATCCGCATCGAGCCGACTTCCCGGGCAATCAAGAAGTACCTGTATTGGTACTCTGCACTCTGCATCAGCGAGTACTGAAAGATAAATATATGTACTCGTACTCGATACCGAAAAACCGATGCATCCCTAATATATATATATA
>NW_017306576.1:525564-561664 GCF_000935625.1 Nanorana parkeri
TATAATCATTAGCAAATGCCTGACATGAACTTTTAGATAAAAGTAAATGTTTAAAGTAAAATTGAATTTACATAAAATCAAGTTATAACTTTACACAATTAGTATTTGTTAAAAATAAGTCAAGGCAACTGGAGCTCCAGTCAAGTCAAGGCAACTATGCTATTTTTTACAGATATACCATGACCTGGATGAATGAGAACCTTCACAGACATTATACACAATTAAATGTATTTTTTAATGCAACTAGTGTAAGTACAAGATTTGAATTGGTATTAGCCTCTTGCAATCCTCTATACAACAGCCTGGAAGAGGGAGGGGCAGAGCTAGGAGCCAATCAGCTGCGCTACATAAAAATTAGCTAACAAAGAGCGTTCTTATAGGAGGAGAGAACAGAGTGAATAGACAGATGACCTCATCAGTCCCCTGCTGTTCTCTCACTGTCTAGTCAATAGACTGGTGGAGAAGAGAGGACTCCATTGGATTTCGTAACTGTAAGTGGTATCATCCCCCTGCAGAGGAAGGGTGGATAATGTCATGATCTCCACCTTGTGCAATCAGAGAAAACCTTGTATTCATTTAAAAAATACAAGCCATTTTCTGAATGGCAAAGGTGTTTGTTGAGCAAGTGACTCCCTGGGCTCAGTCTGCAAACGGACAGCCACTGGAGCCACAGCTGGAAGATCACAAGGAACACTGTATGTAGTATGGACTATCACAGTGCTTTTCAGCATCCTCAACAGAACTCTGGAGATCAGATATACTTTTGATACTTACATTGAGCCAAGCTGGACCAATGTTCCCCCCCAAAACATTCCTGGAGTTCCACTTTAAAAACTTGGATGCAGAATTAACATGCCTGTACAGATATTTTATAATGCATTTAGATTTCAGTGGTCATCTATATATATAATGAAATGTGAGTAGCATCAAGAAACAAGGCCCATACATATACAAATCAAATCTGCTGATATCAATTTTGATCAAATTATCATCATCATGTAGCCAGGGGCGGACTGACAACACATGGGGCCCCCGGGCAATATAAGATTATGGGGCCCCCTTGTGCTCCGCCCATATACAAGCCCTACCCACCCACAAGCTCCACCCACATATACATTGTTATGTTACAGAATTAGTTCAAAATAGCAGGTCTATTCACTAAAAGTTGAACTTAATTGCAGGGGAATTGGTAGGAGAAATATAAATTATAAAACCAATATAGGCGAGTTGGAAAGTTAACTATTTTGACCTAGATTCTTCAGTTCTGCCAATTATCCTGGGTACATTTCCAGAGAACTGGTAGGAGAATTGACAGGGGAACTGAATAATCTAGACCTTAGATCAGAACCAATGCACAGCAGATCACAAACCAGAACCATTAAGCGGGCACTATTGGGGGGGCAGCAGGGCCAGCGCAAAGATTTTTGCCCTACATCGGAATGACCAGTCAGCATATCTGCATTAAAGTGACACTAAACTCAGGAGATAAACCTTAAAAATACATTCAAGTACCTTACCTATTAACATAAATGTATCTTATTTGTGTATCACTCAGCTGTAGATCCTCAAATAGTCTCTGAATTGGTGCTGACACTGTTCTTCTTTCTGGAGGGGGGCTACTCTTGTTCCCCATGGTCCCTGTGTGTTGTAAAGTAGCCACCACTCCAAGCTCACTCCCGGGATGGACTACAATCTCCATACAAATTAGCAAACTGAATGTGAGATTGTAGTCCATCACAGGAGTGAGCTTGGAGCGGTGGCTACGTTACAACGCACACAGGGACCATGGGGAACAAAAGTAGCCACCCACCAGAAGGAAGGACAGTGTCAGAGATGATTTGAGGATCTACAGCCGAGTGATACACAAAGAAGATACATTATTGTTAATAGTTAAGGTACTTGAATGTAAGTTGGTTTCAATTTGCAATAGCCAATAGCAAGCTGGCTATTGCCCCCTCCCTCTGCTGCTGTCAGTCAGCAGACGAGGACCTGATGGAGAACTTCAGGTCCACCTCTGCTGATGGCAGCAGCAGTGGGCAGGTGCAATAGCTAGTCTGCCATTGGCTATTGCAAACTGAAATAAAAGGCTGCCTGCAGCTCCTCTGGCTCCTTTCTCAATATCTGGCGGCCGGTGTTTACCGACTGTCCGATCTATGCGTTGGCAGTAGCGTGCGTGGGACACTGGGGCCCCCCACCACTCCGCACCTACCTCTCGATGGCCCGCAGTGGTGTAACCAGAGTAACGGGCGTCCGGGGCAGAACAAAATTGTGCGGCCCCCCCCCGGTGATATGTGGGGGTGTACAGGTATTTAAAGGGGTTCTAAACCCTCCCTATCAAGCAGTAGATATAGGCAAAACGTTTTTAAAAAAACGCTTTAACAGCGCTTAACACTTACCTTGTTTCGGCTGCGCACTCCCGTCCGAGAAAACGAGACTGATCCGGCGGCCGCAAAGCATCTTGGGGCGGGCGCATGCGCAGTTTGGATTCTAGGCCGGGAGACGAGCAGAGACGCAAGGTAAGTCTATGGACGCGTGCACCCGCATGCAGACACCGCTGGATCAGTAGTGCCTGTAAGCAGAGAGAAGTCAGCGCTGGATCGGAGAGCTGCCCCACCGCTGGAGGGACAGATGAAAACATGAGGAAAGAAGAAGATCCGATTAAGAGACATCATTTAAGGTAAGTGCTTTCATTAACATGGGGGAGGGGGAAAAAATGTATCCTGAAATGTCACTTTAATATGAAAAAGTTTATTTGAAAAAAATCAAACATCAAAAAAGTGAATCATCAGATTGCATCTTCCCATTAAAAACCTTTGACAACGTTGTCCAAAACCAAAACCATTCACACTCCCACTCATACAGACGGCCCCCGCACACTTGCTAAATAATGGAAAATCACTGTTGCTGGATCTATCACTGACTCTGTGGAGGGTTTAGAGGGTTAATGAGGACAACAGAAAGTCCACGGACACTAATCTGTCTTATTTAACCTAAAATGTAATTCCTTAGACAAATGGAAATTCCTGACTTAGTTGTACTAATCCCCTTCCTCTAGGTAGAGTATAGTACATCCAAAAGTCTTCAGCGATATCCACCAATGTTGGTCTCCTCAGAGTGCGAGTAATGACTTTCTGCTGTCCTCATTAAGGGCCCAGTCACACCATCAAGAATATGTTCCAGTGCGTTCGGCCTCTGGAACACACTGGCGGTGCATTGAACTCAATGGCCCTGCAGCCCGCTGTGCGATTGCTGGCACCCGAATGCGTGGCACATTAGTGCCTGCGTTCCGATCCAATGCGATCTGCCAAAAATGCTGCAAGCATGCCCCCTCCCGCCCCAAAACAAAGTGAGCCGGCCAGGTTGCCTTCCAGTGCGTTCCAGAAGCTGAACGCACTGGAACGCACTCTTGATGATGTGATAGGTCCCTCACCCTCTATACTCTCCATGACCTCCACAGAGTCAGTGATAGATCCAGCAACAGTGATTTTCCATTATTTGGGAAGTGTGCGGGGCTGTCTGTATGTGTGGGATTGTGAATGGTTGTGGACAACGTTGTCAAAGGTTTTTAATGGGAAGATGGAATATGAACTTTCACTTTTTTGATGTTTGATTTTTTCTATTAAACTTTTCCATATTAAAATCACTAAGGCCTCCTTCACACCAGATGCAGTGCGTTTCGGCCCGATTCTGGCCAGAACGCACTGCCTCGCATTGCGGCCGGCTAATTTTTTTGTGGGGCAGCAGGGGGTGTGGTGGGCCATTGAAGTGAATGGCACCGTAGCCACGCCCTCTGGCCACAATGTGAACGGCCGCACGGGATCGCAAGGCACATTATGCCTGTGGTCAAAATGCTGCAAGTACTATTTTGCTCGCACCGGACCGCAGGCATAATGTGCCTTGCGATCCCGTGCGGCCGATCGCATTGTAGCCGTAGGTCGTGGCTACGGTGCCATTCACTTCAATGGCCCACCACACCCCCTCCTGCCCCACAAAAAAGTGAGCCGGCCGCAATGCGAGGCAGTGCGTTCTGGCCAGAATCGGGCCAGAGAGCACTGCATCTGGTGTGACTGAGCCCTAAAGCCGTTTGGTCCTGGTCCTCTTCAGTTCAAACCTGCTGAACTAAATGGTGTTCTTGTAATAGAACACAGAATAGTTGAAACTTTCAAGTTCAGCTATTCTGTGTTCTGGAATGGTGAGTAGTCCCTCAGCCGTCTGACACTGTCCTCCTGGCTGGTGTCAGTTTACACGGCCGGAGGAAGCAGCACGGGGAGACCGAGAAAAAAAAAAAAACATTAAATCACTCACCTTGTCACCGACGTGCTGGTCTCCGTCTCTCTCTGCACTGTGAAGCTTCTGCACGCTGGGTCCTCACGCCTGAGGCCCCCAGGGCAGCCCCGTTATTGCCTGTCAGGGCAGCCCATTATTGCAGGTAATTCTTTAATCCGCCCGCTTGTCACTGTGTCCCCGTCTGTGTCCCGCGGCTACCGCTATCAGTCTACCCACTGTGGGGGGGCCCTGCCGATCCCAGCAGGCAGCACGCGGGGCAAACAAAATGGCAAAGTGTAATGGGGGAGCAGGGGGACACGGGCCCCCTACTGGCCACGGGCCCTCGGGCCGTCCCCGACTGCCCGAATGGTCAGTCCGCCCCTGCATGTAGCTTAGATTTGTTCGGTAAAGTAACATACTGCCTTTTTGTATTATGTTTACTGGGTTCAGTGCTTAGTGCTTGGGATTTAGGCAGCTGTCATTCTTGGCATACTAGGGACGCTGAAAATTATAGTCCTGGGATTCCCTAACACGTGATCTTCCATGGCAACCAATACACTGATGGAGTCCTGTGACAGGGCCCATCCCATAGCGCTGTCTCCCCGGCAAGAGACACCTGCCCTTAGCTCCACACCCCACCAAGCTATGCGCTGCTGACCTGATAAATCATAAATCTTACAACATAGACCTTTGACACGTTTTCCCGAGTCCTTTCTGATCCACTTGGAATACATAATTTCCGGTTTTGAAAAAAAATAACAAACTTTACACTTCACAACCATATTCTGTCTTGTATTTATCTTTTCTTTCTTTCTTTGGTTGGAACCTCAACCCACTCCCTGATTCATTGTCCCATCAGTTCGTTGAGGTTTTGGCTTCAATTTTTGTCCTTGTTCTCTGTATTCTGTAGTTTGTGTTACTTCATACCTGCCTAATACATCCAGATTATGTTATGTCCTTACACATCGTTTGCAGCTATAAGTAGTTTTTATGACACTATGTAACTAGTTTTCATGCGAGTTACTTTTGTTGATGTGCTCACGTTTATGACTCTCACTCTGTGGATGTAGTATGTTTTCAATTTATACTGTTTTATTGAAAAATTTCAATTTAAAAAAAACTATCTGCTTAAAAAAAATACACTGATGGATGGGCCTCCCTGCAAGGTCTGCAGATATGAATTGTCCTGTACGGGCTTAGCAAGTGATCAGGACAGAGAGAGCTGTAGTAGAATGTAGTGTAGTAGAATGGTGCCAGCTTTAAGACAATAAGACACTAAATAAATAAAGGCATTTGAGAGAAAGATAACAGGGTAGAAACCTTGATAGTTACCACAGTTAGAAACATTTGAGTCATGTTCTTTTTTTTGTTTGCATGCTTCCAGTTCAGCATTAAAGCAAGGATTATCTTCATCTTTCCACATTAAAAAGCTCTAGGATGTCTTTCTAAATATTATGAATGATTTGCAGAGTCACGTAAAAAAGTACTGGTAGCTTCTGTTTCCTGTTATAATTCTAAAACAGTTTGGATATTGCACAGATACAGCCAAATCAGGGAGCCGTATATACATCTTGCATGTCAATGTTACATAGACCTTAAAGTGACATTAAACCCTCAGATTTTTTGACATAAAACAATACTGTAATGTGTGCCTTACTGTAATCCATGGTAGTTTTCCTTCTCTTTGCTGCTCTTCCTTTTAAATCCTCATGTCTTCTCATGCTTGGGGAGAACTTCCCATTGCAGCTGGGTGCCTCTTCCTGTAGTGCTGGCTCAGGTTGCAAACCTACACACAGACACCATGTATCCATTTCAGAGACAAGGCAGTCTGCTACAAAACAGAAGTTCTGCCCAGCATGAGAGCAGATACAGATTTAAAAGGAAGAGCAGCAAAGAGAAGGGAAACAACCATGGATTACAGTAAGGCACACATTACAATATTGTTTTATGTTAAAAAATCTGAGGGTTTAATGTCACTTTAAACTAGAATCCACCGTGCATAAAAAAAATTGCTACTCTCCACTCACCCTCTCTAATCTCCAGTGCTTTCCCTGACTTCCTCCTTGGCCCGGTGCCACTGGTCCTCTTCAAGCAGAGCGACATTTATGTTATTCTGCCCATTTCCATGTGAGATCAGCGCGTCGTTAAATTGCTCTCCTAGGGGGCACATCATAATGAGCCGGGGCTCACAGTAATACATGACTGAGTGATGCTCACACATGATTTCATGAGTGCTGCTCAGTTCTGGAAGAATGCCACTGGTGGAAACAGTACTGGTGACATCATGAACTGATTAGAAGACTGCAGGAAAATGGTATGTCTTTTTTTTTTACTTGAAAAAAAACCAACCTGGTAGGGCTTCAGAAGGTGAGGCAATGGTGCCAGGGGGGTCTAAATGCCAGTGTTCCGCTTTAAGATAGATGTAAACCCTAACTGGAATTTTTGTTTGGAAAAAAAGCACATTTATGATAAACAATAGTTGTGTTTTTTTTTTTTTTTTTTTTTTTTTTTTTTTTTTTTTTTTTTTAGTGTTTAGTGTTTTTAACCTTTTTTTCATCTCATAGCTGATGGAGCCCCCTTTTAGCCAATCCAATCTGCGTGATCTCCAGTGACAGCTTCACAGGGTGAGCTATCTAATGGGGCCATTAGCTAAACATACATGTATAATGTGCATCAACACAGCCACTAGTAGTGTCCATCAGGAACACATGTGAACAAGTGACAACTCAGAATAGCATTTGGTAGACAGGAGCAAAGCTTTGTCACCCCTTAACAGGAAGTGCTTGAATGAAGACCTTCAAAGCAGGAACATCAGGTAATATTTTATTAAAATATGCACATTTACAGATATCTAAAGCAACTTTTGAAATTACATTAACATGTTAAACCTTCTATCAGATTTTAGTGATTGGGTTTAGCCCTGCTTTCATTTTCGACAGTGCAAGACTTGCAACGGCACACTGACGATGCCAACAAAGAACTACACTAACTGATAACTGTCAACAAATAACAGCTTTTATCAAAACATTATTGAAAGTTCAAAAGTCCCTTGGTGGATTGATATATAATTTTAGTTAGATGTCAGTCATGCTTTGGTGCGTGAGACTTTTTTTCATAGTTGTGAACTTGCTGAAGAGTGTGAGAAAATGGTGAGAATGAGTTGGTTTTTAGGATCTAAAGGAATTGTAAGTATAGGTGTATGCTAAAGGAATAGCCAGATGGAACGACTTTGTTGACATTAGAAATAATTTGTCATATGAATCAAAAATGTGGAAAACTAATGCTGCGGCTCATGTGGCGTTAACAGAAGCAAAACAGATTGACATTCATTATGAAGTGAAGCAGATCATCCAGACTGGTGGTATATATATCCAAGCCAATGTTGGAAGAAAGCCGGCACTGTTCCTTATAGATAAGCAGGGCAATTCTTATAACATATGGAGTCTAATCAAAACATTGGCATCTGAGATAGAAAATGTACTGCTGTCTGTTAGCAGCCAATCAGTTTTTGCTGGAGTGCTGAAAAGCTTATGGCAGGCTTCCATATCAATCTTAATAAAACAGATTTTAAGGGTTATAGATAAGGTGTTAGCTTTGCACAGTCACTTTAAATTATGTAACTAATAAGCATAAAGAAAATTCCTTCCTTAAGGAAGTGCTATGTTTTTTCACTGTAATCATATTATAGAATTATATACTGTAATTATATATTGCACACTAAATATTTTTTTTAAATTACACAGAGTACAACTCAGACCTTAGATTATAATCCTATTTCTGTCTACATTTTTCTATCTGCCCTGTCCCTTTCTTGTTCTCATTAAATAGAAAATGCCAGTACCATTAGTAGCTTTAAATGCATTGTAATGATTAGCACTTAAAGGATAATCATGGAAAGGGATATAGAAAATATAAGTAATGTTGCTTTAGCAGAGTGCTATTTACACATGTGAATATACTCGCTATTACAATAATGTACTCTTGTAATACATTAACAACTCTAGTAAGTTATTAAATGGTGGATGTTGCAGTACAGAATACTTTTTTCTCCATTCCAGTTAGATCCTTGCCCCATGGGGCCTGTAGAACCTCAATATATAACATCTAAGTGCAGTTAGGGACCAATGGTGTCCTATGACATCCAAGCAACCTTTGCCAGTGCAGACTACAGTGTAGAGGGGTTAGAACCTGTGTCAACTCTTTATTGCTGTGTGTTCCACCATGTGGGCTATTTTTTATACTTCTCACTATTTTTTATAAAAAAATGTAGACATATATTCAATCTTTGGACCACTTCCAGTCTACCGAAAAGTACATCAAGTTGTGTGTCACCAATAAAAAAAGTAAAATAAAAAGAATGAAATGATAACAAAGAAAAACAACACTAATAATTTGTAGTAGATCATTACTTATATTCCAGGCTGGAGAAATAGGGTGTCAACTAGGTCTATATTATTATAGCTAAATGGGAACACAAGTGAATTCTGAACAATTGTGTCGGGTGTCGGGAAGTGAAGGGAAGCCTCCCTAACAAAGGGCACATACAGCAATCAAAAAGTTGATACAGGTTCTAATTATTCCAAACTCTTTCCACACAAAACTAATAAAAGGTTACTAGAATGTCACAGCAACTGGAGGCACAGTTGATCTCTAACTGCACTTAAATTTTATAGGGTGGAGCCGTACAATTTCCAGGAGCAAGGTTTCAGCAAAAACTTCAACACTGGTTTCTACAATAATACATCCATAATACACACCTGGACACCCCCATTGTAACAAAGTTTCCAATAGAAGCATTTTTTTCTAGCAGTGGGAACGGTTAAAACCTCTGTCAAGCAAGGATCAAGCCACAACTTTGACCCTAGTTTCTACAATATAGCATCAACAATATGCACCTAGATACCCTAGTGGTAACAGAGTTTCCAATAAAAGCAATTGTCTAGTAGTGGTGTAGGGACCCTGATGTAAGGAGGAGTATTACAAATCTAAATTTAGTGTTAGCAGCAAGGCTGTAGTCATCCTGAACTCTGATTGTTACCGTTATCTTGGATCATTGTTTTTTCTCTAAGCCCAGAACATTGTTTTGTTTCTGACTGCTACTTGTGAGTATTTTCTTGAGAAGATAGATTGAGAAGATACAATGTATGGGGTTATGTAGGATTTATCCTAATGATGTAGCCCGAGGAGTAAGATAATCATTCGGGGAGAGCTTCTAGAAGGGTCCTTCTCTCCCAGGCTTTTCCTAGAGAGGATGTGTTTGTGAAGGGTCTAGTCTTGACTCTTAGACCTTCTGCCCGAGAAAGATGTGAGTCCAGAGAACCTTGCCCTTCAGACCTGCTGCCTGGTGATGGTATAGCTCCTGAGAGGTCTAGTTCATACTGCCTCAGGAAGAAAGCTGAACCTAAAATACTATTGAGGAAGGAAATGTTTGCTGCTCTCTCCTAGAAAACTGAGCCAATTAAATATCAAAAAAAGACTGATGCAGTGGAAGTCTGTCTGTCACTGTTAATGAGTCTGGGTGCAGCTATAAGGCAAATTAACAGTAGGAAAGCTAGAAGGGCAATAAAATCCAGCAGGTTAACTTCAGATTTAGGTGTCTGACTAAAAAATGGTGGGTCATCACTCCTGTAGCACCAGTATCATTTATACAAATACACTGAGCAAACCTCCATGCAGACACCATCTACTCTGCCCAACACCCTGCATCTGCCATGGACTGCTTTCTGGCAAAATCAAGGGCTCAATGTCTCTCCATCTTGTGTCCCTTTGAATTGGCAGAAGCATGTTTTTGATTGAAAAATATACTTTATTAATGTAATAAAATATACAAAAACAAGCTATACAATCGGGGTACATTCTACCTCGTACTGCGACGCAGCGCATAAACACCACATAGCAATACAGCTCAATCACACAATAAATGACATTCGCACTGCGGCGAGATGCCTGACGTGTAGCGCAAGACAAGAGTCCTGAGCCCTCCACGTCATTCATGACACCGCATTACCCCGTACTAAGTCTGTGGTCCGTAGGATCCACATCAAATACCTTCAACTAAATAAAACTTCAATAAACCTTGCGGTGCGATGTCTGACGTGCGGAACTCGAGGTTCCTCACATCCTACATGGCGCCGCGACAACATATCAAGCATAAACATTAATCAACAACAAAGCAACAGGTGTGATGGGGGAGAGGGAAGAGGGGTAAGGGAGGGGGAAAGAGTTCACAGGCCCGAAGCTTTATTGAAGGACGAGAGACACAAAAAGGAGAGGGGGGAGGGGAAATCTTCTCAGACGTCCTCTTCCTCCTTAAAGTCCATGAGGTGATAGTCTCTGAGCAGACTGATAATCAGTCTGCGGCAGTCCTCAGTGGACATCCTCTCCCTCCGGAGGGTGAGGCGCTTCCTGGCGCACCAAATAGCGTCCTTGAAGCAACACATCACCCGCCAGGCGCCTCCGATTTCGTCTTCTGTAAAGGCGCCTCAAAACAGTCCATACATCACACCAAAGTGAGTAATCGCTGTCAGCGGCACAAAGTCTTTGAGTTCGTGTTCCAGAGCCCTCAACAGGGCCTGTGCGACACGGCAATGCCAGAAGAGATGCAAAGCGGTCTCCTCATCGGTGATGCAAAAGGGGCAATGCCTGTGTCTGCACAGGTTCCTGGCGTGCATAAAAGTCCTGACTGGCAACCCTCCCTGGATAGCCATCCACGCCAGATCATTGTGCCTGTTGGTGAGTCTCTTAGACGAAACACTCCTCCAGACAAATTTGCAAGTGTCTAGAGGGAGGCCTGGAACAGTCTCAACAGTGTCCTTAGCTCTGATGAGCTTGTAAATAGTCTTTGGCTTCCACAAGTCCGGTTTAACTCCATGCAGTCCATGCTCCCTGATGAACTTGAAAGTGTCCAAGTAAAACCAAGGAGTGTCCCAGTTGTAGGGGACCGAACTGTCCCATTTGTCCCATCCCAGGGTCCTCCAAAGAGGCAGGAGGAAAAAACGGGACATGGAGTTCCCGGCAGAGTCCAAAGTCTTTTCAATCAAAGTCCTGCGGATGCAGTTACAAGCAAAGAAAACCCTCAGCATGGTGGCAATGTCCGGGACGCCCTTTCCACCTTTGAGGGGCTCTTTGAACATAACCGCCTGCTTCACTCTGTCCATCTTGGAGCCCCAGATAAAGTGGAACACTGCCCTGGTGATGGCCTTGCAGGTGTTGACCCGGGGGGGCCAGGCCTGGGCGAGGTACTGCAACACAGGGAGAATCTCGCTGCGGAGTACCAGTGACTTCCCTTCGATGGTGAGCTCTCTGAGGCTCCAGAGTCCAAATTTCTGCCGCATCTTTGACAGTCTCTCCTCCCAGGACTTCAGGGCCGCGCCCTCAGCTCCAAACCAGACGCCCAAGATTTTGATGAAATCCGCTCTGATGTTGAAGGGGATGGGCGCAGAAGAAGGCAGGTACCATTTTCCGAAGAGCATGGCTTCCGACTTCCCGCAGTTGACTTTTGCCCCCGAAGCTCGGCCGAAGTCTTCGCAGGTCTGGACGAGCACGTCGATGGAACGCTGGTCTGCGCAGAACACCGTCACGTCGTCCATGTACAACGAACACTTGGCCTCCCGTCTGTCTGGACCCGGTGCGGTGATCCCTCTGATCTCTGGATTCCGTCTGATGCACTCGGCGAAGAGCTCTATACAACAAACAAAAAGAAGAGGTGAGAGAGGGCAGCCTTGTCTGACCCCGGAGAGGACAGGAAAGGGGTCAGTCTTCCAGCCGTTCACCAGCACCGAGCTGCGGATATTAAGGTACATCAGGTTAACATACGAACAAAACATTTCCCCAAGGCCAAACCTACGCAGAACCTTGACCATAAAACCGTGCGAGACACGGTCAAAGGCCTTCTCCTGGTCAAGACTGACCAGGGCCGCGTGCACACGGCGGTCCTTGATGTACTGGACCGTATCCCGAACCAGCGCAAGGCTGTCTGCGATACGGCGTCCAGGTACACCGCAAGTCTGATCCGGGTGGATGATCTGTCCGATGACAGCCTTCAGCCTGTTGGCCAGAACCTTGGCGAGGATTTTGTAGTCCACGTTCAAGAGAGATGGGACGCCAATTTTTCAAGTCGCATCTCTCCCCCTTACGCTTATACAAAATCGTGATCATCTCCTCCCTCAGCGACGAAGGCATTCTGCCCTGCACCACCATCTCCTCGTACAGCTCCAGCAGGTCCGGGCCCACGAGGTCCCACAGCGCAACATAAAGTTCAGCTGGGAGACCGTCACAGCCCGGGGTCCTACCAAGCCTAAAGGATCTGACGGCAGAGTGCAGCTCCTCCAACGCCAAGGGAGAGTTAGTGGCCGACATACCTGCAGGATCAATAGTGTTAGTGATACCTGACAAGAACCTGTCGGCGGCCGTCTCGTCCGTGTCTTTCGGGGAGTAGAGGTTGGTGTAGTAGCCGCTGACCACTTCCATCACAGCCTCCTTCCCCTTCTGGAGTGTTCCAGTCTCGTCACGAAGCTCAGACAAGGGAGTGTGTCCGGAGTGGAGTTTCCTGAAAAAGAAAGAGTTACATTTCTCACCTTTCTCAAGGTTCTCCACCTTGGAACGGAAGACAATTTGCCTGGATTCCTCCTCGAAGTGCGCTTTCATGCTCTTCTTGGTCTCCTCCAGGTCCTGCCTCACGTCCCAGCCGCAGTGTTGAAGGTCCTGCAGGGACTGCAACTGACGTTGCAGTCTCCTGAGTTCCCTCCTCCTGGCACACACTCACTGGCGACCCCTTGCCTGAAAGAAGCTGCGCAGCTTGACTTTCACAAACTCCCACCACTTATCCACTGTTCTGAAGAGCGGTTTCTCCTCCTGCCAGGTGACGTACAGTTCTCTGAGTTCCCCCAGCAATTCCTCATCCTCCAGCATGTAGCTCTCTTAAGAGGGTTCTCTTAACCTCTATGAGTAAGCCACATTGGTGAAACATGTAAGAGGAGTGTGCTCTTTGGTCTGGGGAGCTTGCTGTGATGTACACTTGATTTTGTGTCAATAAACACAGGATTCATCGCTTGTATCTTGTGGAGTGCGGTTATTCTTTGGTTTTCATTATAGTTTTATTATTACTAATATTATACAGGATTTATATAGTGCCAACAGTTTGCGTTGCACTTTACCATGAAATATAAAGATTGTGTTATACAACTGATGGGGAACTGATGGGGAATGTAAACGTGCCTCCTTAGTTCATAATGACCTTGCTAGGCTGGATTATATATTCGGTTCTACTGAAATGCTGGCCCTCACAACCCAACCATCATTACACAATACTGCTATCTTGGACCATGCCGTGGTGTCTTTGATAGTCGAGACACTCCCCCAAGTCTCTAATGTCATTATGTGGTGATTCCCATCTTATCTAGCCTTAAATGTAGACTTCTGTAACTCAATCCGTTCAGCCCGGCACAAATATTCTACTTATAATAACAAAGATAACTGAAATCTCTTTCGGGGGCTGCAAAAACATTCATGAGGGACAATTATGTCCTGCATATATCTGCGTATAAAAAGCCCAATCTTCAGGGCTACCATATTGCTAGTACAGCACTAAGGGAAGCACAACATAATCTTAATACCACCCTTTCACTGGGTAATAGACTAGAACAGCTGAAAGCTAAGCAGCAGTTTGATCTACAGGCCAATAGACATGAAAACGCTAAACAATCCTTCACGGACTTAAAATACCACAAATACTGAGAAACAAAGCAGGAAAATTACTGGCCAGATTGGTTTGAGGGTTACCTCCTTGGTGGACCCCAGTGTCACATGTGCACTTGAAAAATCTAACCCTTCTCCATTCTATTCAGGTAAAAAAATGTTTTGGGCACAAATGGGCTTAAAAACTGTGTGCAGCTGTAGAGAGTGTTATGCAATGAGGTCACTTTTGCATGCATTATCACAGCAGAAGCACAATAATTTCATTATTGGCCCCTCGTAGTCCTTTCTTTACAGTGGCACTGCCATGAAAACATGTAAGAGGAGTGTGCTCTTTGGTCTGGGGAGCTTGCTGTGATGTACACTTGATTTTGTGTCAATAAACACAGGATTCATCGCTTGTATCTTGTGGAGTGCGGTTATTCTTTGGTTTTCATTATAGTTTTATTATTACTAATATTATACAGGATTTATATAGTGCCAACAGTTTGCGTTGCACTTTACCATGAAATATAAAGATTGTGTTATACAACTGATGGGGAACTGATGGGGAATGTAAACGTGCCTCCTTAGTTCATAATGACCTTGCTAGGCTGGATTATATATTCGGTTCTACTGAAATGCTGGCCCTCACAACCCAACCATCATTACACAATACTGCTATCTTGGACCATGCCGTGGTGTCTTTGATAGTCGAGACACTCCCCCAAGTCTCTAATGTCATTATGTGGTGATTCCCATCTTATCTAGCCTTAAATGTAGACTTCTGTAACTCAATCCGTTCAGCCCGGCACAAATATTCTACTTATAATAACAAAGATAACTGAAATCTCTTTCGGGGGCTGCAAAAACATTCATGAGGGACAATTATGTCCTGCATATATCTGCGTATAAAAAGCCCAATCTTCAGGGCTACCATATTGCTAGTACAGCACTAAGGGAAGCACAACATAATCTTAATACCACCCTTTCACTGGGTAATAGACTAGAACAGCTGAAAGCTAAGCAGCAGTTTGATCTACAGGCCAATAGACATGAAAACGCTAAACAATCCTTCACGGACTTAAAATACCACAAATACTGAGAAACAAAGCAGGAAAATTACTGGCCAGATTGGTTTGAGGGTTACCTCCTTGGTGGACCCCAGTGTCACATGTGCACTTGAAAAATCTAACCCTTCTCCATTCTATTCAGGTAAAAAAATGTTTTGGGCACAAATGGGCTTAAAAACTGTGTGCAGCTGTAGAGAGTGTTATGCAATGAGGTCACTTTTGCATGCATTATCACAGCAGAAGCACAATAATTTCATTATTGGCCCCTCGTAGTCCTTTCTTTACAGTGGCACTGCCATGATCATTGCATATGTGTGCAGCTGCACAGTTCAAAGGACCTAATAAAAAAAGATGATAACCAAATCACAAATAAAATTTACAGTACTTGGAAATTTTTTTAAAGAAATGTGATTAAAATTTAAAAGGCACGCCTTATCTTGAAGTGGTGCTGTTATTAGCAAAGAATATAGAATACACAGCTGTGAAGTATTCAAGCATCTTTTAGGACACTTGGGTTGTTATTGTACCATGTGGGGCTTCAGCAACAAGTAAGATGTGTTTTCATTGTATTGAAGTACATGCAAACCTCTTCAGACATTTGCTGACATATGGAAAAGAGGATGTGCAGCTGACAACTAATTGATCCCTTGCTCTGTGTAGCAAATGGAACAAACTTTTACTAGGCTTGTGGTGCATTCACTCACTAGCCACATCATGGAGAAGACTGAAGCAGGTCTGTCCATACAAGTGCCAATAGGGGGGTTTGTCCACATAAATATTTTCCGACCCATCACTTTCAATGTGAAATCTGTCCATCTAAGTCCATTATATGTACATTATCATGCAGTTCTGCTCTGGCACTGAGCTATGATTTCAGGAACATTGTGCTGGGTGCAGCAGGGGCGTCCTGAGGCCAGGTGTCACCCGGAGCGGTTACGGGGTGACACCCCGCCGTGACATCACTGCACATGCGCGATCACATTATCGCGCATGCACAGCAATCTTGTTGATACCTGCCGCCGGCCATCTTGGTGATGGACGCCAGCAGAGAGAAGAGGGGTCAGTCGCCCTGCGGGATAAGGTATGCCACCGGGTCCCCTCCTCTCTCCCGAAACTGTCGAGCGTTCGGTCCATGACCGAGTGCCCGGCTTTTCAGAGGGGGGTGACATCAAAATGACTGTCGACTTCCGGTTCCGGCGCCTAATGGGATAAGCTGTGTCCCGCGTCGCTCCGTCCCGCCGACAGCCACGGCAAAGACACCCTCCCGTTACTGACAGGCGATTACTCACCGGATGACTCACCCCACACCTCTTCGGGCTATGGATACATATATGCTAATATCTGACCATTCCCCTGTTTCTTTCACTATGCGTAACCTGGAGGTTCCCTCCAGACCTGTCACATGGTGTTTCCCCGCATACCTTGTTCGGGATGACACCTTTATAGAAGATCTTAAATCCTGGTGGCTCGAATATTTAGATTGTAATTCCGCTCACCTCTCTGACCCAGTCCTGTTCTGGGAGGCGGCTAAGGCTGTTCTACGCGGTAAGATCCTGGCATATGTGACTAGACGCAAGAGGACCACTAGACAACAATACACTGCGGCCAGTGCTCTTGCCAGGGAAGCCTATGTCTCTTACAAGTTGTCACCGACCATGGACAATAGGCTTCGCTGGCTACAAGCCAAGCAGCAGTGTGATCATTGGATCCTACAATACGACCAACAGATCCGTTCTGTCAAAGAGGTCGAACTGTTTAAATTCGGGAACAAGGCTGGAAGGCTCCTGGCGAACTTGGTCAGGGGCTCTACTCCTACATCTCACATACTCCGTCTGGCCGATGGGGACGGCATACTGATCCTGAGAAAATTTCTGATATTTTTAGCAATTATTATCAGGCTCTTTATTTCTCCTAATCAATCTACTCCTACATCTCACATACTACGTCTGGCCGACGGGGACGGCATTATCCATACTGATCCTGAGAAAATTTCTGATATTTTTAGCAATTATTATCAGACTCTTTATAGTGGCTAAACTTGACGGCTCCCTAGGAGCCCTGGACGTCCTGTGACAGAGCCCATACCTTAGCTCTGCCCCCCCCTTCTCCGGCAAGAGACGCCTGCCCTTAGCTTCACACTCAACCGCGCTACGAGCCGCTGACCTGATAAATCATAAATCTTACAGCATAGACCTTTGACACCTTTTCACATGTCCTTACTGACCCACATGGAATACATCATTTCCGGTTTTGAAGAAAATAAGAAACTCCGCACTTCACGACCATATTCTGTCTTTTATGTGTCTTTTCTTTCTTTCCTTTGGTTGGTACCTCAACCCACTCCCTGATTATCTTTTCCATCAGTTCGTTGAGGTTTTGGTTTAAATTTTTGTCCTGGTTCTTTATACCCTATAATGTGTGTTACTTCATACGTGCCCAATACATCCAGATTGTATATTGTCACTACACATCATTAGCAGCTATAGGTAGTTTTATGACTCTATGTAACTAGTTTTCATGCAAGTTACTGTTGTTGATGTGAACACGTCTACGACTCTCACTCGGTGGATGTAGTATGTTTCAATGTATACTGTATTATTGAAAATCTTAATAAATACTATCTACTTAAAAAAAAAGAAAATGACTGTCAGTCATTTTGGTGTCACCCCTCCAATGGTGTCCTCCGCGTGCGGGCCGCACCCCCCTTGTGATGCCACTTGGGTACAGGCTGGCAATAGAAAGTTTTGAAGAAATGTGGTATGAGGATTATGTTGTTATTATTATTTTTGTTTCATGCTCATGTGCTTTAGTGTTTTGGTAAGGGCAAAAATTTTTGAAAATGTCCTATTACAAACAAATAAAACATAGTACAAAATATGTATTTTTCTGTACATCATCTAGGTCCCCATATAGAAGAGGAAGATCAACTGCTCATAATACCAGGTCTGACCTCCTTCTATTCATTTTGATTGTATTACATCCATTTACTCTATGAGGTAAAGATCTAAAATACAGGGTAAATTCTCTGCTGCTCTTAAACTCACCAGTCAAGTAGGAAAATGCTTTTCTGCTCACTGCGAACAAAAAGGGTGCATCAGAATGACATTTAAATTACAAGGAACCACTGAGAATAAAAGCCAATGAAACACATGCTGGATTGAAATGGCTTAGATCCATATAATTAACTCCTGTGTTTTGGACTAAAACCCAGAGAAAAAGATTATGCTGGCAATAGGAATTAATGGTACTAATGTAAGCCATTCTTTACAGTGCTTTATTTTAATGTGTTTTTTTCTTTTTTTTGCTTTGGTTTCCAAAGCATGCACTGAGCATTCACTAATGCAGTGAAGCTGTGTCTCAGTAGACTGTCAATGATTAAAACGTTCAGTGAACAAGACTTGCTGGCGGGCAAGTTCCATTATGCCTATTAGACCAAAGGTACTAGCTATAACAATAGCATATTTTCCACAGCAAGATGGTCTGCTCTTTCTACTGAGCTTCTGGTTCAGATGTTTAACATTGTTTATCATTACGATGCATGTGTATGGTCATTACCACACTTATGTAGATGCTTTACTGTCAGCAGCAATAGCACGTTTAATTAGATATAATACAAAATTAGATTGTAATTAGATATATTGCTTATTATTATTATTATACAGGATTTATATAGCGCCAATAGTTTGCAC
Source organism: Nanorana parkeri (assembly GCF_000935625.1). Lineage (NCBI taxonomy): Eukaryota > Metazoa > Chordata > Amphibia > Anura > Dicroglossidae > Nanorana > Nanorana parkeri. The sequence goes on from NW_017306576.1 coordinate 544,265, forward strand.
AGCGCTTTACAATATAAGGAAGACATTACAGTCACAATACAAGTTAAGACAAGATGGTAAGGAGGGCCCTGCCCGTGAGGCATATCATAGATATAAACAGTTAATGAAGCACAAGGCAAAAGCAAAAAGGTTTGTTCCTTTTTGATAGAAAGGACTGCCTGAAATAGTAATGCCCCAATGTCATAAGTTTTAACTCCTTGCCCATAGCCATTGAGGTGCACCTACATACCAGAGCTTTATTCAGGTGTATTGTGTCAGCCTTCTACATGTTTGTACTCTGTGATGGATGTAAGTGTCAAGATTTTTTGACATGTTAAAGTGACATTAAAGTCACATCCCCCCAATGCTGGTGTAAGGACTTACCTTATATGATGACTGTAGATCCGATCATCTTCTTCTTTACAGTCGTTTTCAGCAGTCCATCCAGCACTGGTGCCTGCCTCTCATCCAACGCTGACTGCTGTGTCTTCTGTGTCCCACGAAGTCTGTGCGGGTGCACACTGCCAGGCTGCCTGCATTGACTTACCCTGTGTCTATCCTCTTCTCCCGGCCGAAGATCTCCACTGTGTATGTTCCTGCTCAAAATTGCATGTACATTTGTTCTGTGTGAATGGAGGTGAAAATTAGCATATTTATTAGGATGAATGTAATATCAGGAAAATACCGCATTATGGCCACACGATGGAGCTGAGGAGCATAAGTTTGTTTGATTTTTTTTTTTCATTTTATATTGCAACTTGCTTGTAGGAGCTACTGAATTGAGGTTATACGGTATAACATTGAAAATATCTTAAAATAGAAATGCAAGGTTGACTGATTGATAAAAGAGATTGCAAGGTATTTGGTCAGATTTACAACTTGCATAGATCAAATAAACATTTAGTTTGTTTAGCCATATTACTATGGTTCTGTAAATGGTAGTAATTGACACATCTGTACTCCTATATTGATGTCTGGAAACCATGAACTGTTATACTTTGGAAGACATTGGTTTAGACAGCCATACAAGAGTGCAATGAAAGTGTCAATATTGTCTTGATAAAACACAAGGATGTCCTGTCCAATCCAGTCATCAATTCTGTTATCTTGTTTCATTGATTCAATGAAAATCTTGGTGTGTCATTTATTTTCCCTTCTAAACCAGCATTTATCAAGGTCTCAAGGCAACTGACATATAGCACAGTCAAGAGCCAAGGGTTGTTTTCCCTTTGATGTGTGGCACTAGAGGTTTGCAGGGATAGGCCCTCCTGTTCAGTCTGTGCAAGTTATGCAGCTGTTCATTTGTTAAGAAAAACAGTTATTTGCTAGCTAAACATGAACTGTTGCTTTGCCAAGGAAGAGTAAAGCAACAGGTTCACTTTAATCCCCCTTGCCCAACAACACATGCTCACCTTTCTTTTGCTCTGCCACTGCTCCTTTAGACTACCAGATAAGCCCCTCTAAAATCATGATACACAGGGCTATGGACTCTGGTGCTTGTTGATTGGGGAATCACAGGTTTGCTTTAACGTAAACCCGTGGAGAAACTAAACATGTAAAATGGGCATCTATTTTGCAGGGAACCTCTAGGTTCCTATGTGACCGATCTGAGTTTCTGTAATAGGCCTGCCTGTTCCCTCTTGTACCTCTTGCTTGGTCCATTACTGTGATAAGCATATTCACTTGCCAATGTGAGGAGGCAAAAGTGAGTGATCAGAGCATCCCTGTTTTTTTGGCCCCTGTGGCACTTTACATAAGCTCAGGCTTGCCATGCATGCGAAGCATACATGTCTTAACATTTGTAGAATAACCAGGAACAAAGCCAATACCTTTTTTTAGGTTTTGGACTTTCTTATGATTTGTGACCAAAATGTATGCCTGGGAGTTTGAGTGCTTCCAGGCACCCCAAATAGTACCAGTGAAGTGCACATATTCTACAATAAAGTTGATTAGCATACAGTGAGGCATGCATAGGGGGGAGTACCGCATCCCAATAATCTATATTAGAGAAACAACGAAGAAAGGTTCAGACTTTTAAGATACTCCAAGGATCACAAAAGTGGTGTTTGTATAAAATATATAACAATTTTTTTATTTGAACATATACTTTAAAATGAGGACTTTAAAATGATCTAAAAGGGAGCAGTGGATGTAGCCGCATCCTCCGATATATTATCTTGAGATTACAATACTCCTACATATTATCTTGAAATTACACATTTTTACAATGTGCTGTGTGTCTGCTTTCCTTTCATCTTGTAATCCAGTGGGAGGATGACAATTTCTACGCATTACATGAAGATCCGATTCTTCAGCAATAGGCTACTATCTCTCTATATGAAGTTTACCTATTGAAAAGCATTAGTTCAATTCCCATCCATGTAAATACATTAATTGGTTATTGCAATTCATGTGGTTCAATAGACTTACAATAGTCCTTTAAACTGTCAATATCCAGTATCTCCTCATTGTTTTAGGGGATGTGCACACTCGGGCACGCTATATCACATATGGTGGGAATGCCCCAAATTGAGACCTTTTTGGAACCGGCTTTATGCTCTAATATTTAGGGTTACTGGGGTGAGAGTCCCACTAGATCCCCAATATGTGTTGCTGAATTGCCCGATTCCAGGACTGTCTAAAGCTTTGGATAAATTAATTACTTTCTTTCTGTTGGCAGCCAAAATAACCATAGCTAGGGCTTGGAAAACACCAACAATTCCATTCCACTTGGTCAAACAAAAAATGTTGTGGATTATGGTCCATGAGAAACTTCACAGCATCCTCCAAGATAATAAAAAAAGTTTTGAATTGACCTGGACCCCCTGGTTGTTATATACAGGGGTGCTGGAAACCGGGTAATTTTCATTGTACAACTTTTCTGGAATTTTTCTCTGGGGACTATGTTTAAGGTTTAAGTAGATGTTGGGCTATTTGGTCGGGGATGGAGCTACTCTTTTCGGACTCTTAAGCTGTTCTGCTTCCTTTAGTATCTATTTCCTTTTCCTCTTTTTGTCTGTTTTTTTTTTTTTTTTGCTCGCACATGTGAGCCGTTTAGTACATAGATGCTGGACAGAAAGTCTTCTATTGATATAGATATGGAGGAGATCATAACAAATGTTTGCTTCAGACATAGGCGGATCCCTAGGCCAGATATTCCTCTCAGACTGTTCTGATTTTTGATTTTAGTGATGGGGGATAAATTGGCAAGAATAGGTGGATAGATATGTTCTGTTGTACAGAACTATTATATATTGTGTGTATGGCCTCTAGTGATCCCCTCCTACTACTTGATTATGCTAATGTGGAAGAAACTGTAATGCAATTGTATGCTATACTGATTGTGCATCATGTGCTATTTTATTGTTTTATTGTACTTTGGAAAATTAATAAAATACTTTGAAAGTTAAACTGGCAATATCACTGCTATCCACCCTTTTGATCATGAGCACGGACGGAGAGGGACCAAAAGGAGCCAAAAACAGGACACCCCCGGAGCGACGAACACAGGGGTCAGAAGAGCAGAAAGCAATCAAAAAAGAGCCAGTTTTACAATAACATTTCCATGGATTCATTAGGCATAACGTCAACATATACTCCTTAGTCATTTCAACACATAGGAGGCACATATAGAGTTAGGTAAATGGTATGTTGGAATCTTATAGTACCACAAACGGATGACAGTTAAAAGGAAGTTTGGAAACCCTATAATAAAAGGAAAATAAACTAAACCTATGTATGTGTAGGGATGTGTTCCTTATCACCTGTTTAAATCTGCACTTGTTTTTAAGTTTTTGTTGTGATGCAGGGATTTCTCCAGTAGGGTTTGCTCAAGGGTTTCTATGTTGTGTCATCTGCCAGACTCTGTAAAAAGATCCAGAGGGCTGAATAAGAGATGTGACATGGGCTGGTGGGTATGTTTGTTAACTAGCCAATCACTTGTGGGCTTTTTATCAGTGGTGTAGGTCTAGGTTTAACAAACATCCTGATTAGATTTATTTAAGTGTCTTTGCTTACATTAAGGACACTGGAGTCTCACTTAAACTTCCAATGCCTTATGATACAATGATACAGTAGCTAAAGAGATATCACTGCGGAGAATGGAGAAACTCTGGAACTCCCACTGGTCTACTACTGCTGTTGCTGCCTTGTACAGTGAAAACAGAGAAGCCTCTGTTGTATTGGATGCTAGGTCTGTGTGCTGTATACCAACAAAAGTCTGAGCTACATCCTGGGACTTTAACCTTTGAGAAGATGTGCTAATGTTGGCTATTCCACTCACTTCTATTCTCCCTTGTTTTGAAATGTATCTTTAAAAAGACATTTAAGGGCTGGACTGTTGTTACAGCAGTGTAAGTACTATGCCTGGGGAAAGGTTATTCTTATTGGGCTTTTCACTTGTACTACACAAGGCCCAACTGAATTGAGACTTTTCCAGAGAGACTGTACTATGGCTGGATGCTCCCACCTTGCAGAGGCTAAGCCTTTAGTTGGCCATACAAGTGCATGTTCTTTTAGTAGCCTGACTAGAGAAACATTTAAGAGAATCTGAAAAGAAAGTTATGTACTGTATGTGTTACCATAATGATTAAAGGGGCATTCCAATATAATGTGATAGTTTAGAAATAGTGGAGCCTGGTGGACATCTGATAACTTTGAGGGTATTGGGTACCCATACAACTACTGTAGATCTCCCTACCAAAGTTCCCAAATCAAGGTATTATCCACTTGGGAGTTGTGGTTGTTCTTGCCCATCTGTGGAAATCCCAACTCCTTCTTTTGCATTCTCTAAGTTGAAAATCCAACAGGGGTAGTAAGGTCCCTTGTGATTGGCACAATATTTGTGCAAACCCAAAAACTCAAGCATAGATATCTCACCAATAGCTCCCCAAGAGAAACGGTCAGATTTATCTCTCTAGCGTCTACCAAAACATTTGGTTGAAATGACCATTTAAAGATCTTCACAAAATAGTTGCTGTTTTAAATGCGATGATATCAAATATAAATGTAATATAGATGTAATTTCAGCCAATTAGCAGACCCAATTAGCCAACACCTTCAAAATAACTCATTTTTAATTACAGAAGAAAGAACATTATACAGCAATTATTGCACTGATGCAAAATACCAGAAGTAGAAGTGTTTTCAGAATGAGAGCAAAACTGACATATCATGCTAATACAACAATAGCCGTTCTAGGAATTGAAATAGCACATATATTGAGAGAAAAAGGAGTCACCTGTTTTAACAATACATTCAGTTCTTGGACTACTGTGTGGTAAAATAAATGACAAAAGCAACAAAATGGCATATTTATCTTAGGTAAGGTGACAGTCACTGTAAGTGAATCTTCTTGGTGCAAGTGTTTTACATCCCAGTGATTGAGTCATCTGCAGTGAATGTTTGCTGAATGTCACATTCACTGCTTTATAAATATGCTTCTTGGTGTGGGTTTATAGCAGATAAAACAGAATATCAGCTGCTGTATGATTCTCTGGCCCTCCATGTATCAACAAGTGCACAATACCGCAAATATTTTGGTTAATACTGGTGCCGTTGGGGGCATAACGCTCCAGCAACCAATGCAAGGATTGTGTCAGTGTCTTCCTTTTCTTCACAGTATTGTGTAATGTGGCCAAGCCATGGACATTTAAGTATTTCAATAGCCTTAGCAAGTAATAAATTAGCTATAAACTAAGCCCTCACTGACCTCTGTAGCTACAGATAACGTGGAGCAATTCATCCTCAAAGCTCCCAGCATAAACATCAATGTTCTTTTGGGCACTTCAGCTCCCCTTGCTTCCCCTACCAGAACACTTCCTATGTGCTTTTTTAGGGTTTAGAAGGCTGCAAGGCTGTCAAGATATTGCTTAGAGGCAGAGCAGGGCAAGCTGACTTGCTGTAAGAAGGACTGAGATGATGTCAGTGCTTCTGCTGTAAAATGTGAGAATAAATTGCTCCATGGTTTCCGCGGCTACAGAGGTCAGTAATGGCTTCTTTTAAAGTAATTTACTCTCAGTTGGAGTGATTTGTCCTAACTTCCTGTTCTGGTAATCTCCCAAGCAGGCAAATACAACTTACAAAAGATCCTCAACACACTTTTCAGCTAGCCCCCCAAAAAACCCTAACTAAACGTTTTCAACTACTTGGGTAAAACATGTTTGTTGCATATGTTTGCAATAGATTTAAAGCCACACTGCAGTATTGAGGCAAACAGGAAAAGTTGGTCCCTAACTCAAAACAGTTCCCAGAAACAAACCCGAGCCCCTTATTGCTCAATCCTGCAGTGGGTGTCTGCTTCAGCAATTAAAACGTGACACAGGAACTTACCCTTTCAAACTTCATCCAAAACAGAAAATCATTTTTGCTGCAGTTCTACCTTAAGACTGCATCAACGCTTTCTGAATTTTCATTGAGTTGGAGTTTCATGTTGATTTTTATCTAAATTCACTAATAAGGAGCTGACCGTACAACCTCAAAGAACATTAGGATAAACAGGATAAAAACAAGCTAATTACCTTGGGAACGATATCTAAGTGCTCCAGTAATTGATTTTAAGTACCGAAGGTTGGTGGTGTGTTGCCAGTTGTGCTTTTTTTTTTTTTTTTGCAAGCCACACATCAGATGCTGTATAATCCATTATCACAATTGATTGCCCTTGGAGATGGATGAATCAGCAAAACATTAATTTACAGTAAACAAAGCAAGATAAGTGTTTTATCTTTTAGAATTTTTTTGTTTTTGTATTCTCGCTAAACAGTAGTAAAAACAATGCTCCAGAAGGTGCTTTAGAGTTACACTTTTCCAGTGCTGCTAAAAGATAATTTAGCATTAGAGAGCTACCAACATTAATGTATCTACATACATTTGGTAGAAATTACCAAATCAGGAAAGTCCATATAAAAATAGAACAATTCTTATTTAAAATGTAACAAACAGAACATTTTGCTGTATTTTCATTGAACCAAAGGTTTAATCTCCTACAGAGTGGTGACTGTACATAAATTACTGGTCTGCAGCCCCATTACTGTCTTTGTGCCCACGCCCTGTAATTAGACAGCAGCGAGCAGTGGCTTCAGGCACAGAGCCACATGGACCAGCTCTGTAAAAATCATTAACAAGAAAACTAGAGGGCAGAATGACAGAGATTATCATGTACCGGGTAGGAGACCAGTAAGGTGAGGGGGCTTCTCTTGTGCTTCGTGCCCGACTCCCCTTGGAGGTGGGAACAGAGGGTGAAAGGACTGCGAGTCGCACGAGTGCCAGTGGAGGGACTGGACACCATGCAGCAGAAATCCTGAACGGAGTTGTCAAACTGGGCGGGCAACGTGGTAGCAGGAGCAGGAAGCAGAAGGCTAATTGTGGCAGCCAAGGGTCAAACCAGCCAGGCAATGAGGTACAGAATCGATCAGCAGAGGCAAAGTCCAATAAACAGGCCAGGGTCAAAAGGCAGGTCGCAAACAGGAAGAGTCAGGAAATCCGGGTCAAAATGTGTAGAGCAATCCAACATAATGACAGGTATACAGGAAGCACTAGCTGAAGACCTTCAGCACTGTGGTTAGAGCATGCTTATCAGAACATTCTCAAATTGCAAACTTTACTCTAAACTCTACTAAAGTCTGTAGGTGGACAAATCTTGAAAATCAGTTCCTGGGAATTCTCTGTCAACCCTAGGTTCATGCCTACCTCTGACTCATTCTGCTTGAACTATTCGATTCTGTAATCAGCGGGCTTCTTTCAGCAATGCTGAAGTCTGTTTTAACTATGTTAAAAACAGTCTAGATATTCCCATTCTGATTAATTAGAACAAAATATTAATATATGATATGTTATATTAACCTGACTTAAAATATTTTTTTTTTATTGCTAGCACTAAAAACTGGCTTGAGAATAGGCAGCTATATTATTGCCCAATTGTTAGGAGATAACATTCCTTCCATAGCCACCCTTCCTATAGGATTAACAGGGTAGAGCAGAAGCAGACTACTTCTCTATACATAAATCCATGCACCAAAAGCTGCCATATCACGGCCCATCTCTGGACATTCAGACCCATGAATGGACACAGCCTGGGGAGCTACAGAAACAAAACAGAAAAAAAACAACAACAAAATGGAATCATAGCTTTACGGACTGCAAATGTCAGAATATAAATAACGGAATTGCTTTTTCACAAAACCTGTTTTTAAAAAAAAGGCCAAGTTGATCATTATGCAAAGCCCTTTTAAAGCTTTTCTCAGAGCCTCACTGTATCTGTGATTAAGTCTGCTTCTAATAGTCTTCAGGCGAGGCTTGAAGAATCTTAAGCAGTAATGAGTAAAAAATTTTGTAGAACAGACACCTCAAGTATATTGCAGACAGAAAAGTGATCAGCCAATGTGTGATGGACAGAGCAGCTTTTAGCAATTTTGTCATTGCATATTTTCCCAATGTCCCTTGCTGAACAAAATCTAAACACAATCATGTGGTGATTACCAACCAGTGTTTTTTACATTCCCTTTACACTGCTGCCGTTATACTGACATTGAATTAAAGTTGTTATCCCAATTTAATCTAGGGTAATCCTGGATTTTTCATGGGAAATTCCTTATCAAAGTTTACCTAAAATGTTAAACAACAAATTCAGGAAATAAGTGAAACTAATCAGCGAGCTTCTAATGCTATCTAGGAAACAATGCAACTGCCTGAATCAGAGTTTCCTCATTTTATCTTAATCTGAATTTTCTGAAATCTTCTGTATTATGCTTTTCACAGGCTACTTGTACTACTAGTACTGAGACTAGGAGAGGACAGGTCTGGGCTCTGAACAATTAAGATACAGTGTTGTATGCATATACTGTATGCTGATGAGAAACATTTTAACAGAAGGAGAGAGGACAAAGATGACATCACTAGTATTCTGCTGCTCCTTCATATGTCCAGGCAGGGGGCAAGGAGGTGATGTAGCTGTGTTGCTTTTCTGTAGTAAAGAAAAGTTAGGACATGACCCTGGCTTTACTGTCTGGTAGGGATGTGCATATGCCAGGACTAGATTGATGGAAATACAAATTGTTTGGCAGTAAACTGCTTGCATTCATGTATTTCAAAATTTTATTTAGTTGCTGTCTAGAGTTTAGTTAAAAGAATAACAGGACTTTGGGTCCAAATGCCTCCCTCACTGTCCCCATCCCATAGACAGTTTCTCCATTGTGGCCTATGGAGAAAAGCTACATGTGCAGTATGTCATTGTGGCTGCGTTGAAATATAAGCTGGAGTAGGCCATGGTCAGCAAAGGAAGGTGCCAATTGATCTGAGGTTTACAGTGGGCTATATATTTGGGATGGGGTAATATGAAGATTGGCCATAACTTAATTAAAATGACTGTTGTTCTCAATTTTCATATATAAATATTCTAAAACAAATGCAGACCAAATTGTCAGTGAACTAATATTGCTGAAGACACATAATATATTATTTATTTGGTAGGATTCTGAGTAACAATTCAAACTTACACCATGAGAGTAAGCGCAATGAAGTTAAGTTTTTGAACTAACAACATGATCGGCCTAGAGTGTAATAAAGATAAAGCAAATTGAAAGAAAGTTAGAAAATAACACTTACCCATTCCATTAACCCACTTTGGTTTTAAGAATAACAAAAGCATTGTGCTCTGATGGAAACACTATATAAAATTGATGATGTGGTGAATGAAATATCAACTGCTTGTTAAATAAATGCATGGAAAGGGTGCTGTTGTTTTCATAACAATAGGATGTAGGAGAACAAAAATGAAGGTTGGCGAGTTAGTTAAAATTGCTGTAGACTTCCGGTTCCGGCGCCTGATGAGGTAACGGCTCTCCCGTCTCCTCTGTCCCGCTGTTCACCCGCTCGACTCGTTCCAACACCTCGCCACATGAACAGACACCTCCGTTCATCGCAAAATCCTGGGGCTTTCGGGACATGTATCCCCTCTCATGCCACGGACGTCCACACCGGGTTTTCCACAAGGCGCCTCATCTAAAATTTTCCAGATATGGGAAACGAAAGGGATCTCACATATCAAACACCTCCTGTCACCTCAAGGCACTTGCCATACATTCAGTACCCTTCAAACTGACTTTTCTATTCCTTCCTCACATTTCCTACAATACTACCAGATTAGAAACTTTATTCGACAAAATTTGCCACCATCTTATGCTAGATACTCACCTATCTCCTTCACCGTGTTAACAAAAACACAACCATCAAAAACATCATTAGCAGACATCTACAACACTCTCAGGGACCATGTCACCGCAGACGATACATCTCCCCCCAACTACGTTAAGAAATGGGCTCTCTTCCTGAATATGCCTCTGGAAGAGGTCCAGACAATTCTCACTAGAAGCTGGCACCAGATACGCAAAATCACCACCTGCGAGGCGTGGAGGGAACTACAATTTAAGCTGCTAAATAGAGCCTACTGCGCTTTTAACTTTCCCCCTAAAGCCAAGAACTCTGACAGACTATCGACATGCCCTAAATGTTCAACACCACTGCCGGACCTAAATCACCTCTTCTGGTCCTGTCCAACTATCGAAACCTTTTGGAAATACGTATTATCCTACATGCAAACCATCACTGGTATTCCCCGCAAACTAAACCCTCTGACGTGTTTGCTTCAGGCCTCGACAGACGTAAATACTCCCACCAACCCACTTATTCAACGCTGGGAACACCTGTGCTTACTTGGGGCTAAAAAATGCATACTCTTAAACTGGGTATCGAAAGACGCACCCAAACTAGCCGACCTGAAACTTATCCTTTTCAAATTTTTGCCCATGGACTTACTTGATACAAACTCCCAATATTCTGATCACAGACACAATATATCAGAATGGGATGACTTCATTCATAAAGATCTCTCGGTTAACCACAAGACGGAACTACATTCATTTATTCTGGCAACGACTGGCCGTTCATTGCTGTAATCCACGACCTGGCCGACACCGCCCAATAACAACCTTCTTAGACACTTTCCATTCACCATCCTCAGCAACATTTCCCGCACTCAACTCCGAACTGCTCTATTGTTCTCTTTAAGCTAGGATTGCTCTGGTCATGCATTCTCCATTTATACTATTTCATTTAATAGTATAGGTTATATTTTTAAGATGTTTTTATGAGTACTTTCATATAACACTCTCTAAATTTATCTTTTCGATCTAATATTGATGAAATACTTGCTGAAATTTGTACATGTTCCATAGACAAAGTCCAATTTCTGTTCCGATAATTTACTCTAATGTAATCACCTGTTGGACATAGACAAACTGTACTTCACTTTATATTTCATACATTCTGTTTATCTTTGCATCACCTGTAACTATGCATAAATTCTTCTAATAAACGATATTGCTAAAAAAAAAATAAAAAAAAAATTGCTGTAATTGTTGTGTTAACAATGTGAAATATGGCTTTCCATTCATGCCACCCTTGTACCCACTTTTATTTGTGCATACTCTGTGTGTCAATGGTTTGAAATAACCTTGACAAATTACATTAATGCACATTAAATTTCCTTTTGCCTGGATATTGAAAGCCTTTTGAAGTCATGTGCTATAATGGAATGATATTACAATAGAACTATTAATTTATTTCACAGTGTATGCTTACTGGGTAGTATGCATACACTGTGTATATCTTGTCATAATAAGCATCAAAGAGTATAATATAATAATATAGATAAACATACACATGGATGTTCCTCCAGCGCTGGTGCAGGTCTCCAATCCAGCACTGACTCCTCTGTCCTCCCCTTCTCTCATGTCCCATGGTGTCTGTGCAGGTGCATGCTGCTCCCTATACTTACCTTGTGTCTCTCCTTGTCTCCCGGATGAACATCTGAACTGCGCATGCGCCCACCCCAAGATCCTTTGCGGCCACCCAGGAAATTTTCAGATGTTAGGATGGGAGCGCTCGGGGGAGACACAGGTAAGTTTAAACCCTATGAAAAAGTTTTTTTTTATCGTTTTGCATATATTTACTGCTATGCAAAAACAAATGAGGGTTTAATAACCCTTTAAGTCTGTCCCATATAAGCAACAGTGGGCCTGTAATTCACTTTCAATACCAATAAATCAGGTTTTAGTTTATTGTAGTCACATTAAATGATTGGTGAGTGATTGCTCTTTTGCTATATTTTACATATTTAAATACTTTCTGTACTGATTCACTGAATAACCCAGCTAGAATGTCTCTCGTGTTATGCTCAAAGCCAACTTACACTTCATGAGCATATAGGCACTAAAAATAATGCACCAAACACATACTATACCCATAGCCACATCCTAAAGCCAACCTCCACTCCAACATATTTTTTGGTTTTAGTTAGAGTAGGGAGGGGAAGGGCTATGACTTTTGTCAGGTTGTTGCTGTCTCTGTCCCTGATTTCTCCTAGTAACCAAACAAAAAGTGAGAAGATCTCTTTAGTGGGGACAGAGACACTAATATCAAACTTGCTGCGCCTTTAACTCTTCTCCGCTTAACTTAACTAAAATGTTTTTCCCCCATTAGAAAGGTTTTGTTCACTTCCTTGTCTCAATGACCAATGAGGTAAAACAGGTACAGAAAAAGTAATAAAAACATGAGAGGTTCTAACCCAGTCTCACTCTGTCCAAAACTCAAAATAAAAGGACAAAGATTTGGCTACATTTGTACAATAAAGTGCATTTATAGCCCAAACTTTTTTTCTAGTTTTGGATAGAGTAGGGGAAGCTTAAAACCCCTGCCAGGTTATGTTTTTGTTGTCTGTGTACCATTGGGGGAACTTCCCATTAGATCCCTCTTACACAGGCTTTCCGATCAGGTCCACCAGTCAGTTTTTTCGGGCAGACCTGATCAGAAGCCCAATGCTAGTCTATGGGCAGTCTGATCTTAATGGATGGGCATCCATTTACATCCAGTTATTTCAAGCTCCAGCCGGGTCCAGAAAAACAAACAGTTCAGAGTTCCATTCCACTGGGCCTGATTGGGGGTAATCTGATTTAAACGGACACAAGTGCATTTTAAGCTGGTTATGCTTTTAGAATTTTTTTTTAACTCTTAGCCTAGACATAATATTGGAAGAAGCTTTATACTTGACTGCTACTGGTCTTGCATGTTGCATATGGTTCTTTGGGTCCATTTAAATATGACTGTATGTATTTTCTTAAAAACATAGTGTCCTATGAACCAATGATATTTAAACTCACTATGGAAGGATGGACAATTGATAGTGGCAGGTTGTGAACTGTGTGTTTGTAAGCCTATCTTTTTTCATTTGCTGCTAGGGTCTGAACACATATGCTGGCAGATCACAAAGTTGTACTTATTCATTTTCGATTTATTTGAAGTAATATCTCATGTCTACAATGGTTTGCTTTAGGTAGCATCAATTCACATACTGCAGTCCCTGCAAACCTCTGTCACCATCATCAGATAGTTCGATCTTTGAGAAATTTAGCTAGATGCACAGAGACAAAAGAAGAGAGAAAGAGAGATAGGAAGAAATATTGTGGCAGGGGAAGCATTTGAGTAAGAGAAGGCAGCTAAGGCTGTTTTATTACTTAGGCCTCTGTCACCTGTGATGACCCAGGAGAGTGGAGAATATTGATCGCTTGTCACTCATGGCATTCAGCAGATTGCATTGACAAAGCTTGTCAGGACTCTAATAGCAGGGTTAGTGGCCTTGGCTGCCACCCAAGGGGAAGCTCTACAATGCCTATTACTTGGCGGCCTTTAACTGTTATAGGATTGGGAGTGAGCACTGACAAAGCAAGGGAATAATTTTACAGTTACAAATACCATTTCTTATTCTCTCTTTTTTCTTCCTTTTTTTTTTCTTCCTGACCATTATTTGTGTTGCGTAGGCTGAGAACAAGGCGCTGCGCAAGACCTTAAGCATTCAGAGCAAGGTTATCAGGAAAAAGAAGCTTGGTGTATTGAACCAGAGCCACAAGCCTTTTCATCTTTCTAAAAACAGCATTAAGTGAAGCATTTTTCCAGATTACAATATTCTTAATCGGACAATGGAAGAGACACAAGTGCAGAAATGAGCCTGACAGCACACACCGTGTGAAACGCAGTTATCAAACCACAGCAGAAGTAAAATCATCGAACCATAACATATGTTTATTTTCTGATATGTCTAGTATTGCCCCAAATCATATTTAGATGAAAGTACTCTATACTGGATATTAGTTATTATTATCTTTCCTATCTCAGACTATGTGCAAAGCTAAGATTACAGTCACCAAAAAAACATAAAAATGCAGCACTGTATTCTTCGCTTAATGGTCTGTGCAAAAGCATCTGTGTTTGGAACAGACTGGAATTCCCTTTGTGGGCTATATACTCAGACAACAAAGCTGGGCATTCATTAAGGCACACGGGAGAGCCTGTAGACATTAAGCAAATTCCACAATACAGAGAATAAATAAATGTTGTTAAAGCAATCTAAATTACAATTTCAAATTTGATTTTTTTTCTGTACATATGGTATTGTTCATGTTGTATGAATACAGGTATTTTGGATTTAAAGATGAACAGAGAAGGAAAAAAAATCTCTTTATGCTGCCATCAATTTGTTCATACATACTATGTTGAAAATACACTGTATGGTATACTACCAAATCACCTGGCTTCCTGATGTCTTGTTATGGAAAAACCACAGCATGCCAGAGTAGTGAGTAACTGATGGTGATCATCACTAATAGTTTTTTTTTACCCAAATACCCTAGTGAGGGCTTCCGTAAAAGTAGGCAGACTGACTTATATAAAAACATATTTTGTCTGAATTGGCTAGTCATATTCTTGTTCAAGCGGTCATCATATGTTTGCATGCACTTCATGAACTTGCCTAAAATTCCCTACCTGAGCATTATCGGGAGTAGAATTGGTTGTCTCCTCTGGATTTTCCTGGCTTTTCCCTACTGTTTTTTTGCCAAGATAAACAGGCACTGTGGTGTCAGTTAAATGCTTGTTGTACCTTCTCTGTTGGGACAACCAAAAATGTTAAACTTTTTTTCTTTTATCAAAAAATATTTTGTATGAAAGATCATTGATCTCAAAATGCATGCAACTGCTATGTTCTGTCTGTTGGAAGATTAAGTGAATTTGTGGCTATGGACACAAGTATTTATAAATAATTCCTAACCCACAGTAAATTAGTTTTATAACAAGTACCTTATCTCTGTAGCTGCAGGCATTGTGAAGCAATTAATCCTCCAATCTCACTAGAGAAGCACTGAAGTCTTTCATGTTGGGACTTTGAACAGCGATATCTTCCTCTGCTTTCCTCTTCCAGAGTGCCTGCTTTGTGTTCATATTAGACATTTTAGTGGGTGTATTATGGGTAGGGGGGGGGGGGGGCAAAGCAATGGCTCAACAGCCTTCTAATCTAAACACAGAGCAATTCTCTGGGTAGGGGGGGAGGATGAGCTGAGCTGCTGAGAGAAAGTGCAAGTATGGTAGTAAAAATGACATAACTGTAGGTTGAACTCGATGGACTTTTGTTTTTTAAAAAGATCAGTGGGTCTAAAGAGGTTAACAGCAAAATGATATGCAAAGATTAGCTTCCTATGCAAGTCAGATTTGGCTCTGCACTCCTCCACCTCCCCAGCCACAATATTATCCTTTAATTTGGTAGTAAGCTGCAATGATCAACAGAGAGGTTCAGGAGGTGGTAAGGGGTAGGCATAGCTTATACAAACTTAAATATTTTGGCATATAACTAATGGAATTAAGTCCGCACTTTCTTAAAATGATCCATGAAGATCCCACTTCCTTGGTATAGACAATCTTTGAGTGCTGGATTTACTTGATCATTCATTGTTTCTTCATTTGTTCTCATGATTCAGTAGGTGTATGCAGGGGCATAACTACAAATCATGGGGCTCATGCCCAAGAGTCCTGCTTACTCTCATTGAGCTTTACATAAAGTATGTCTATATCAAGGACAGGTAGCAAGAGAGTTATCAGAATAGTTAGTGCCGTACCATGGACCAGAGCTGTGGACTGAAGTTTTTGGGAAAGATGGGGGCATCAGTGCAGTTAAATAACGTTTCATTATTTTGGTGTAGTCAGTAAAAAAGAAAACAAAACAAAAGTCATAGTAATAATAAGGACCATCATAATATTTTATTATGTGACATAATGGTTAGTAGTCCTGCACACAATTACTCATTAGCCCTAATACAAACTTTTTTAAACTCTATTTTTTCAGAACTACAAACAGCTGTAACTTTATAGCTGTTTAAGACTGTTAGGCATACAGGGTTAATTTCAGTGCTTGCCAGGATGACCAGAAGCTTGGGGGGGGGGATTAAATCTACCTTTATCAAGACAGCTAAACACATTCTCCTTAATGCCTGCAAAAGGGATCTGTGAACAGTGACAATGGTTTCCCCTGTACATCTGACATCAGCTCTTCTTGATTGTAAATGTCACAGGGGGTAAAGGATCATTGTCAACAGTAACCTCTGTAATCCTTATAATATACAGTACTAGATTTGTGTTATCTTTTCATGTACATAGATTTTCTATGTTTTAATTTCCTCAATAGCACCCCTAATGGGGCCTCTTTCCACTCCCAGGCCACACAGCACCCAGGTTTGCTGCTATAGTTATTGTTATGCAACTGGCAGTGACTATCTTAAAGCTCAGAGGGCTCAGTATGAGGTTTTTATCAAAGGTCAGACTTGCATTGTGTGCTGTGCTGCCTCTTTACCTAACACATCCATTGTCATGTACTAAATGTTTGTAAAAAAAAAGATGATAAATATTGTGATATTTGCAGAATTTTCCAAAATATATTTTTTATTAGTTTGATATACATCAATTCCATAAATCACAAAGACATACAAAAAAACAAATACAGTTCATATACTCACACTGCTCACCCCTCGTGAGCACTCACACTGCTCTCTCACCAGTGTGTCCACCAGGTCCCTTGGGTCACCAACCTTAATCAGCCTCCCCTGGCTGTTCCATGTGCATCCAACACGCACCCAAGTCTGCTTGTGGCCGTGTGCCTCCGGGACACCTACACACCACTGGCTTGGCTTGACCCTTGTGTGCCTCCAGCATACACCACACCAACTCTCCCTTGAGCTCTGGTCTGGGCTCTTAATGAGGCTGTGTTCAGCCCCCTGATCACTGGCAACACCTGACTTCAGGCTGGAGAAATATATATATATATTAGGGATGTCCCGCTACCGATGCTAGCATCGGAATCGGGCCCGATACAGGGCATTTTGACAAGTAATTGTACTTGTCAAACTGCCCCGATGCCTAGCGCCGAAGCTTGCGCTATGTTTTTTTTTTTTTCTTCTTACTTACCTCGCCGAGCGTCGTGTCACTGCTGCTCCGGTGGGCGGCGCTCTGAGCGGGGTCATCTGGCAGTCGCCTGGGTCCGAATTTAGG
>NW_017306576.1:561827-581015 GCF_000935625.1 Nanorana parkeri
ATATATACACAGTATATCAGTCATGGGCAAAAATATTGGCACCCCTGCATTTCTGTCAGATAATGCATTTCTTCCTGCAGAAAATGGATGCAATTACAAATGTTTAGGCATTCTCATGTTTATTTCTTTTGTTTGTATTGGTATGACACAAAAAAGTGGAGGAAAAAAAAAAGACTAATCTGACACATTCCACGCAAAGCTCCAAAAATGGACTGGACAAAATTATTGGCACCTTCTCCAAATTGCAAGAAATAATTAAATAATTGCATTCCAAGTTTCTGATGCTCCTGTAATTTGTAATTAAGCTCACCTGTATCAATTCTAGTCTATCTAGTCTGTCTACACACAGACTATCGCATATCCCTAGCATGTGCACATTTGCTGTTCCCTCATAGCACCATGGTCTCCTCTGGGAAGCCCCTAGTTAGCTCGCCCACAAAAGGACTTGTGCACAGCACCCAATCAAAGCGGACAGGCTACCATCCAAGCTGTTGCGACAGCAATGGAAGTTTTATCCCACCAAAGTGCCTAAAAGCCTTTGGACTCCAGGACTCAAGTCAGAATGTACGAAGCTCTATGAAAACAAAAAGGTTGTTCTCTCCATAAGAGACACAAACCCTGGATCCTCTCACCCTGTGTAGGTGAAAAACCTTGGTCATACAAATACCATCCACAACTCTGCCAGCCAATCTCGCATCTCTCACAAACTACCTCTTTTCACAGTGACAGAGCACTAGCCTACCACTAAACTTCATAAGGTTAAATAAAATTGACACATGTCTGTTATAGTTTCCCTTTAATTTTTCCACCTAGACTAAGGCCTTTGGGGACAAAAATTATGACCTGGTGGAGAAAGGCTAAATAGGGCCCTGGCAGGGTAGCATCTTTGGCCCAATCATCCCCTTAACTGACATTGATAAGCATTTTATTAGGTATAGAAAAGCTTTCCATTTGCATTGTCTGTACTGCTACATCTTGCCCTATGAGACACCACCTGCCTACAATGAAGTGACATACAGGGGAAATGGAAGGTTGTAGATGGTCCCCTGGACATTTACCAGGCCATTGGCTTCATCTGGTGAATGATAAAGCTATGCCTTATAGCTCACAAAGGGCCACCCATATGACCTGTCTGTGTTGTTCACTTTGCATTTGTGAGTGTGTTTTCCCAATATATAGGGGTCTATTCACGAAGCAGCCGAAGGATCTAGCCATAGCTTTGGCTGATCCTTCGGCTAGCATGAGCATGTTCGGCCGAACCGAAGCCACGCGAAGCCAGCCGATATACAGCTGAAATCAGCCATACCAGCCTGAAGTGAATAGCCGAACAGCGTTCGGCTCACTTCGCATCAGCTCGGTCATTCACTCGGCTGCCTCCCGCAGCTTAGTGAATAGACCCCATAGATTTACTCCGGCAGCCATGTAGTGGTTAAATAAGCATGTATTAACATGGAATATATTATTTTATCCATCATGACAATATATGGTCATGTAGAAGTGACAACTAGTATAAAAGTAGGAAGACATCTATTGTAATTTAGTGCTGAGGAACAGTGCCATGAACTGTATATTTCCAAGGAGTATAAAGTAAGGTTCAGTGGCCCTACAGGGAGCCCTCTGGGTCTCTGTTCATCATGTAGTTAATAGACCATACAGTGCAAAGAAAACATGGGCTCACAGGAGCACTCTTGTACTATTACCACTACTATTGTGGGTGAAATCCTATTAAAAAGGAGTGAGAAAGTCCTAAACAACAAAAGAACAATATAATATATAGTAATGTTTTACCTTGTGTATTTGTTTGTGTAAAGAATATAAAAAAGTTTGCATGAGTCTTGTTAAAAAAATAATTTAAGTACCTCTAGGCTTCTCCCATGGTGCCTGCACAGTCTGACCTATCACATAAGTTCCAGAACTATAAGGGGAGCGCTGGCAGCTGGCAGAACCACAGGCAGAGGGATAAACAATGAGGCAGGACAAGTAAAAATGGTGGACTCAGACAGACCGCTCACTCCTCCTGATTCTGACATTGCCTCCTCTGCCCTTTCAAAAGCCCCCTATAGTGACCATGTGGGCTAATATGATTGTAGTTCTGCTACTGGCTGTAGGATATGGTTGATTTATGTTCCCCAGATCTAATCCTAAATACCTTGCTGCACAATTATTGCATTATCTAAATTCAAAATAAACTGATCATTTGTTTTGTAATAAGCAGAATTAATATGTTTATTTCATAAATCCACATTACCTGGCACCTGGAGGATCTGGGATTCAATATGACCCTTTTCAGTGCAGATAAAAGCAGGTGCATCTCATGCCTTCTTAAAGGAAAGCTGAACTGAGGAAATATAGAGGCTGCAATTACTAACATTTCCTTCTGATAATGTCCGTTGCCTGGCTCTCATGCTAATCCAGTGTCCTTAGTGCTTTCCGAATGGTTGACCACAACAAGCATGCAGATCATGGGTTCATTCTCATTTTATATTGCTTGCTGGCAACCAGGTAGCTAGCATTTTTGGTAAAAAAAAATCTCAATTAGTGTAACAATTATTATTTTTTAGCTATGTTATCATTATTCTCTTAACTTACAGTGTGCGTTAATTCTACAACAGAACACGTTCTATTCTGCCTGTTGAAAAGAGCCCCTTAGATGTGATAAAACTAAATAATTGGCTGCTTTGGTGGTTTGGGCATTTTCTATCTATGAATTGACTAACAAAACACACTTGCAGAAAAAGCAAGTAAATTGTTCAGCACTATGTCAGAACAAGAGAATTAATTAACGATTACATTTGAAATATTATACAGTGGGACTATTTGTCAAAAGGCATAAAGTTGTGCTTGCAGCTGAGATTCATGATCTTTAAAGAGGATATTGAATTTGCATTTTGTTTCCTTGAACTACAGGATATTGAAGTTGTTGGCATTCCATGCTTTGAATAACAATAGACACATAAAATTTTTCCAATGAATTTTTATTGACCCCTTTATTTATTAACGTAGTAACCCTTAGCATCCAATCAACTGTTGGTGCAAATGCATGGAATGCTGAAGCTTTAGTTTCATATTATATCGCAAAAAGGATATACAATATGATGAATAAATAAATTCTAGATCAGCTGGTTTTGCGGACTATAAAACATGGCCTATTGTTTGAAAAATTTTTGCACCTGTATATCATAAATTATTATTGTGCCTTATGAGCACTTTTGAAGAACCCAATCACTAAATTCTCATATAATGTTTAAAGGAGAACTATGGGGTAAGTTTATTACACTCATTCACAAACTTAGAGCCAGCAGGGTGGATCTCAACAGTATTGTCGGGCTCCGTCTCGGCTGCAGCACTCTCAGCATATATAACGTGCAATTCCCTGCTATATGCTGAGGTTTGGGTCACGGGAGGATGTTAGCATAGGTCCTCCCGTGACCCTAAAGAGAATTATGGGAAAAAAGGTTACCCCCAAAGTTCTCTTTTAACATACTATTTTTTTCAAAAGTAATTTTTTATCTTTTGAAATCTGCAGCTTTATTGAATATAATATCTGGTAGACATGTGTACAACAAAAACATTTGTTTTCAGGCAAAACAAATAAATAGGAAAAAAGTTTTCATTAGTTTCATCAAAGGAAACACATTTTTATGTTTCGGACCTGGAGGCAACGAGCCTCCGAATGCGAAACACACACTGAGACCGCAGAACAAGCGATGGCAGTGCCCGAATGTTTGACCACCGCCATCTTGGTGTATACCAAGATATACTCCAGCATCATGTGACGTCATATGCTCCAAGATTGCATCTGGCATGCGCAGAACACGCCGGCGACCATTATGGCCCCCGGTGTGTTCTAAAAATGAATTTATGTATGCCCAAATATAGTTTTAGTATATTTGGGCATATAATAAATTAGTTATTTCAGATTCGGACGAACCGCTGAATCAACTGATTTTCGTTGACTTTAATGTGATTGTACTGATGCACTATGTTGTAATCAGTGATTGTACTGATGCAATATGTTGAAGGTCACCCTTCCATAAGTCTGTAAACCATAATATTCAGGGTCAAAAACAAACACATATTAGATCAGGAATTATCACACTCTAGCATCTGTGAATAACCAAGGTGCAGGGCTTTCCTGAAAAACAGTCAACCTTATCTATATAATGAAATGACCCACTGTAGCTTTGTTTTGTTTATTTTGCCAGCTGCATCCCATTGGGGAAAATTACTTTAACTTCCCGTTCCAAGAAAACAAGTGAGAGGGAATCTCTCCAAAGAAAAATCTGCTTAGACAGTTGTCACTGAAACAAGTCTCACAATAAAAGATTTCCTCTGTTTTTGTTTTGATTGCAACTCAACATTTTTGATTTTCCTCCTTTTCTTTTTCTCCACTCCTGGCCTTCTACTCCCACTTAAACTGATCTTCTTCTTCCGGTGCCCCCCTAGTCATATTGCTCCTGGCCATCTGTCTCCCTGTCAGAGTGCTCCTCTCTTTTCCCTGACACACACAGCAGATTGCTGGTATGAACAGGTTTGCTTATCTATGGACCCAATTATAATGTATGAATAGATTTGAAGGTAAACAAAGCCCTTCATATGAATGTCAGCGGGTAAATAAGAATATCGTGACTCACCACTGTACTCACATTATTATTATTATGATGCAGGATTTATGTAGTGCCAACAGTTTGTGCACCGCTTTACAATATAAGGAATCACAATACAATTCAAGCAAGATGCTAAGAAGGGTCCTGCCCGTGAGGGCTTACAATCTAAAAAAACACTTACAGCAGAGTAGTATGAATTAAGTTGTTTACAAACACATATCCATTCATAAATGTTAAAAAGTTACAAAAATAGAAGTTTATAAAATTAAGAACATTAAGAATAAATATCCTTTCCTTGTTTTTTTTATAATTTTTATTTGTATATGTTTTGAGGCATTTTACACAATAAGTAAAAAAAAACAAGTCTAAAAAGCAACTTTAAACATTTAAAAAGACATTACAAAAACATACACCTATAAAGTGATAAAAATGAAGAGGTTGCTATATTTTTAACCCCCTTTTTTAGTCTTTTTTTTCTTATTAATTTAATAACTACCTTAAATAACCACAAAAAACAACAATTAGTATGCAAAAACAACACAAGGAAAAGCACCACTTTTATTTTTTTAAACTATAAGCAGAATACAGCTGCAGCAGCTGAGGTGATTTCTGTATTTATTTTTAATTATGCTGCCTATACCTTTAAAAGAAGGGAAAAGAGGCAACTGACTGCAATTCTTATCTTAGATTTTTTTTGCAGACTGTTGCACCGTTTTTGCAGAGAACAGCATTTTGGAGGTACATTGGGGTGGAATTCGCAGTGCACAAAAAAACAGGCTTTACTGCATGTTGCAGTAATGTGTGCATTTACTGTGCTTCACCAAAGTGCAATTAGTGGTATGAACTGTGGGTTTTGTTTCCAAACCACTGCAGCATTTCATGTATAGCCACATACACAGTAAATTGTTTAAATACATATCTGCCCACCTCAATTAAAGCTCCACCTGCTTCCAAATTAAAGCTAAGAAGTATACATTATTGTAGTCCAGTTTACTATGCATTGTACACACAAATTTCTGTAGGCAGACCACTGTTTATAAATGTTTGTTTGTCACAGCACCTTGCCAATGTCAGTATGTGTCATGACTTTTTGTGCTCTTCTATGTCAGCCTGTGTATAGATTAGTATTGATGCATGATAAGAGGTAATATCCCTGTGCATAAAGTGATTAACGCCATTTAGTTTCACCTCGGAGTCTGGCGTTCTTTAAAACTGCACTTGGTTTGTGGCCTCATGCATTTTACAGTCACTGATCTTCTCTTGGTCATTATTATATATACGAACTGTCACCTTGTAAAGGTGCAAAAGTACCTGTTTCAGCAAGGAAAGGGTCCCTGAACAGATGTGAAATTTATTGAAGTCAGGTGGGTGTTGTCCTCGAAAGAGAGAATTTTCTAGTCAATCACTGCTCCTATGTGCAGAGCAGATTGAAAACTGATACATGTGAGCATGTGTCCAGGCCCGTCTGGCCTACGCAGACACACTGCTGAGCCAGACCAGTGTCTGAGAGTTGGATATTGGGAAGGGACAGAGGTTGCCCCTGTCCAAACAGACTGGTTTATCTGAACTGAACAAGTAGCAGTTTGTATGTGAGAGGGCCACAGGTCCAGTTTGGTGACTGTAGGAACTAGTTGAGCAAATAGCCTGAGACTGTGGCTGCTCTGTCTTAAGGAAGAATAGACAGAACAGTGCCACAAAATAGCCAGGAGGCTGAAATACATTTGTTTGTTATGCTAAACAAGCCTTGTGGGGGCAAAACACTGTTATGTTGATGCCTGGATGAATAAATATGGCCAAAAATCCCTAAGATATATTCTATTGAGTGGACTGAGTGTTTGGAAATCTCTTCATTTGCAGCTAAATTTCACAATACATAAATAAGAATCCTTTTGGAGTGAACTTGTTACCATGATATGTACAGTCTAGTATTTACATATTCCTAAAGCATAATTCCAAGCTTGGGCCCTTCTCCCCCCTCCACCACCACAGGCCCCCCACCGACTTTGGAGCACCCTCCTGCACTCCACAGGATGGCTAGAATATGAAATTAATTAATTAAAAAGAGGAGCAAAAAGTTATTTTTTAAGAAAAAAGCTGTGTGGCACTGGGCAGTGCCACACAGTGAGGATCGCTGGAACATGAAGGAAGGTAAGTATTTAACCAGACAGGTGGTGGGGGATTTATTAAAAGACAATTTTTTCACTGAAATTGAACTTGCTCTTTAAGAATGAAAACCCGAAATGTCCACATTGTCTGGCCACAGATTTACTACACTAAAAATGCATAATAACATGGCATGTTGAGTGTATGTGCTTTGATCTGGAACACGTGCTGTATCACACACCAAGAGAGCATATGTCTGGATGCATCTACATGATAGATCTCACCTGCAAAGATTTTTTAGTTGCAGGTTATAAGCTCCAACCTCTTGCAAGTGAGTAGAGCCCTGAAGTCACAGGTAGAATGACCAGCCATGATCATATGGAAAAAATTGAGAAGCAGGCCTTCAACTTGGTTCCGCATTCTACTTCCTCACTTTAACACGAGTTTAGTAATAGTGTATACATTATCTTTATGTATATGTTTATTTTTTTTCTAATTTGTCAGCAAAATGGTTTACTCCCTGTTTAAGTGTCTCTTTTTAGATGAAAGAGATACCATACCCTATCTCATATTTCTTATGTAAGCACATTTCAACCTTAAACTTAATTATCACAAGGATTTGCAAAATACTCCAACTATTCCTGGACTGGCATTCCAGAGGATACCGTGTTCTATTTTTGAGCCAATAAAATCCTCCCCCTGGAAGCATTTGTTTATCATATTACAGCTTCACATGAGCTGAGCTCAAGCCTGACCCAGTGTTAAGTGTCTGTGGTATATTTCATTACATCCATATACTGGAAGTCCTGCCAATATACTGGCAGAGAAGTCCTAGCGGAAAATAAATGGCAATAAAAAGGAGAAATGATAGCTTGAGCAAGTGTTGAAGGGAGCAGCTTTATTGAGGCTGGACAGCCCAAGAGATGTGACTTGGCATGCAGACATGAGCTTAGGAGAGTGTGAGTGAAAGCTGATATTGGAATAACGACTCTGTGGCACAGACGAGGGAATAATTTAATTAATTGCTCCGAAATTTCTTTGATGAATAGTTATGTGGTGATAAGCATGAGGTTGAACTGCAGAATGAGTTTCAGCTTTTTAATAGGCTAGCACAGCTGCAGATTTGGATCTGTTCCCATTTTTTTTTCTTATGTTATTATTTTCAGTTAATGTCTCTTGAAAACATCCCTCTCCGCAGTTGTCCATAAGAGGTGACTTGGCTTACAACAGTAGACCAAGCCAGTAGCAGCTTTGAAAAAGATGCCAGACTGAAAGGAAATTATATGATGCTTTCTTTATAATTCTTGTATTTTTAAGAGAGATTTTATTGAAAAGCCATAGAACATTTCAAATCCTTTGAGAAAGTGGTAGGGCTTTGTTGTGTGAGAGCTGTAGAATTTGCTTGAACAATTCAACCCAGCTGGAAACAGCATGTTAATCCCATGATTTTACCTAATATTTCCAGACAGCGCAATTACTTACAGCCATAACCATGATTTTCACTGTATTTTCCTAAACAATAAGTGGACAGAGTTAAGCAAAAAAACACTGCGGACAGAAACAACCAAATTAACCAATAAGCTTATGTACCAATATGTTTATTAATTTCTGCTCCTATATCAATCCCCCCCCTTCCAATTAGCCACTAGGAGCTCTGCATGAGCTCTGAGTATCCCCAGTGTGTTGTAGATTCTCCCTGAGGGCCCCACTGAGCCAATCACCAAGCATGAAGGGGAGCAGCATAAAGATATGTGAACACAGCACCTTCCCTTTTATGCTTACCTGCTATGTCCTGAGCTATTCAACCCACTTCTGTAAGCCCAGGGCATAAGGCTCCACCCCACCCCCTCTCCTTGGACTTCCAGAAGAATTCTGCAAATAGCAGTGCCAAGTAATGCAGCTTTTAGGATCTGGCCATATAAAGGTTTTTTTAAAGGTTTGGGGGGTGCTCCGGTGGATGGAGGGGATTTAGGGTTTAAAGAACATGGTTTATTGTAATATATATTTTCACATGTACTGTATGCCAGAAAAGAGGGATTACAGTATATGGGATTTAATGATGAAGTACCCTACCAACTGCTGTGATCTCAGGTTTAAACAGGTCGCTGATAGCTACATGATGCCCAGTAGTTGCCACTGACTGCAGCTTCCACTCTGATTCAAGTATGAGTGGTGAAGTATATTCACATACCATAAAAATTGTACTAGCCCAGGTGGTGCAGATGTACCGCTGCTCCCTAGCACAGTCCTCCTCTGTGGAGAGGTAGGTATCAAAACAAACCTGTTACTTTAACGTGCACGTGCAAAGCACAGGCTTATTTCAATCTATGCAAGTGATTCTCCCCAAAATGATAACTCTTTTATGGACAAAAGGGAATGAGATTGCCACTGCATGTGTGCTGCAATTATATATTGGCCAAGGTGAGAAGAAGATTGCAGCATTGGTTTGGTAGGGAGTCAGGCCAAAGGTCATTTCATGTAGAAAGCTAGACACCGGGAGAAACATAACTACACTAGCAGAAAGAATAGATGTTGCCTTCTCCTCCTAATTCAGCATTACTACATTACCATGCCTATCCATTATCATAGACTGTATTGGTAATGTCAGAGGGGGTGCACTGCAAGAAATTATAAAAACGAAGCTTTCAAATTTTTAAATGGAGGTCCGTTTAACCATGTCTGTCCCTATAATGAGGCAGCCTCAGGCAGCATCTCTTTGGGTCGTATGGGGGGGCGCTCTCCTGCACAATGTTTGAAATGTGCCTGCTGCTACCTTCCTGGCCAGAGCACCCCAGGTTAAGGGCCACAAATCCAAGAATGTCACCAGCACACCATTTAAACATTTGTACTGAATGACATGCATGTGTCATTAAACTGAATTTGCTTCATGTTTAAAGGGTGTGCTGGTGACATTCTTGGATTTGTGATATTTGCACGGTGCCATCCGTGGTCACTTCAAGCACCCACCTGATATACAGGTACATTTTCTATTTGGTAAGGAGTGCAACAGGGCATACTTTAATGTGACTATGTTTAAGAGCCAGACACATCTCCCTGCCCAGCTCTTAGCAACCTGGGACACTCTGGCTGGTGTCTCGCCCAGGCTGCAAAAAGGCTAGGGACACCCCCGAGTTCAACAATGTATCAGACACCTGGCAGAACTTCCAGAAAAGCAGAGCCTATTGATGCCATTGGGATCAGATATGATTTGTTGGTTCTCACACACATTCAGGCTGATCTGAAGAACTTCAGTTTGCGAGTAGGTAAATCTTTTGTGTGTGTGTGTGTGTGTGTGTGTGTGTGTGTGTGGGACAGCCAACATTTCTCATATTGAAATTACCGGTAAATACTATTGAATATTTGCTAAAGGAGATAGGTCATGATAAATATACTGTACATCAACACAAAGCGTTTGTAGAACTGGAGTGTTTATTATTGTAGGTTTTCATTTCAGCAATCGGTCATTTCAGTAATTGAGGGTGGTCAGCACTGTATGAAAACTAAATATATTTTGCAGTCAGTTTCTACTGTGCACACTTAATTATTGCACAGCAACTTTTTTATTAGCCCTTCTTGGCCGATAAGTACTAAAATCACACTTGGTAACGAGTAAAACAAAATCCACAGTGTTTTATGTTTTTCATAAGCTGTAATTGCTTCCTTAAATTTAACCAGGTCTTTTTCTGTTTCTTTTCACTTTATCCCTCTCTGTTAATGGGATTATTCTGTCAGGTGCCGTTACTTAATGGCTAAGCTATAACAGTTGTGGCCAGTGTATGCTATGTCACAAGTCACTGACATGTTGATAAAAGGCTTTAGTGAAATGACTACATACTACAAAGGTTCTTGGCTGGTATATTATTCCACAATGGCCTGTTGAGAACTAATCCTACATCCTACATCTCACAGCGTTAAAATGTATAACAGCAGTTTTCACTTTAATTGCACATCATGTGTGGATTTGTAGAATGGGATTACCCTTTAAGTTTTCTCCCTCTTAGGGGTATTATGTGATTTATAATGTGGACAAACATCAGGACTCACTTTGTTTCTCTTTGTTTGTGCTAACCGGCACTTTTATATCCCATGATGCATAGACAGATTGCCAAAATAAAAGGTTGCAGAAGTTTAAAGAAAATGATCAGTTGTAAGAACATTTTTTAATTACTATGCATTGTGGGGAAGTCAGTTGGGTATTTATAGTATTTTATCTAAAAATATATGTAACTGCTATGGAATCAGTAAGCTATATACTCTGCACTTAAATTAGAAATATGTTATTTTTGTTTACATATATCCACTGCTAGCAAGCGGTAGATCTATGCAAAATCATTTAGAAAAATATAAAAGTTACCAAAGAAGTAAATATATTTGTCACTGCCACTCGCTCCCGTCTGCAGTATTTAGCTTTCCTGAACCACCGTGCAGGAACATCTGGGTGGGCACATGCGCAGTGGAGATCATCGGCGGGGAGAAGAGGAGAGACTCAATAGAAGTCAATGCACGCAGCCATGAGTGTGCACGTCGGACAGACCCTGTGGGACACAACAGTCAGCACTGGATCAGGGACCGGCACCTGCGCTGGAGGGATTGCTGGAGACTGCTTAAAGGAAGAAGTTGATAAGATTAAGAGGCATCATTTAAGGTAAGTTCCTACAGCAGGAATGAGAAGGTGCAAAAACGTTTGACTTTATTGTCACTTTAAGTGTCTACAGTATATTTCAGCTGCTATGCAAATATCCAGACGTTTAACTATAAATAGATAACTAAAGCACATCACTCCTCTCTTCAATAAATATAGAAAATACAATGAAAACAACAAACATTTTTACATTTTTAAAATTCATTGAAGAGAGGAGTGTTGTGCTTTAGTTCTTAACTGCTATTGAATACTGTAAAAGTGAAAGGATATTTTTGCTCAGAAAAATATGGAGGCTACCCTGTCAATTCCCCTTCCTAAAATATTAGTTTCCTGTGTATCTTGTATATCCAATGACCCTTATTATTATATAGCCACAGACATGTATATAGTGAACTCTCAACAAACTTAAAGCCTAACTCCAGTAAAAACATTTGTATTTGTTTTGGATAGAGCCAGCAGGGTTTAAGGTTTGTATTGCCATCTTTGTCCATATGGGGGGGGGGGGGTCACTTTCTGTTAGGACAGGAAGCAATAGAAATTCTCTCTAGCAGACACACACAAAAACACATTTTAGTAGTGCAAGGAAGGGGTAGAATTTTTCAGTGTCTTTCTTGCTCCTTACCTTCCTGTTCCAATGACAACTGCTCATCTATTCTTGTATGGGCATCAAAGGGACAGGTGAGAGAAAATCTTTGTTGGAGTTACAGTCAGAACTAAAACCTGAGAGAAATTTGAACTCTTCCCCACTCTTCCCAAGATTAATAAATAAAAAAATGTTTTTAGGAACAATTAAAAAGTTTAAGTACAATAAAAAGGTAAGAGTAGGCTAAGGGTAAGAAGAGGTCCTACTCTGTCCATTTATTTATTTACAGTACTGTACAGCATTTTTTCACACCTGCCTAAAACTTTTGCAAAGTAAGAATGCTTTCAGAAATAAAAGCGTTCATAGTTTAATTTGATCAATTAACAAAATGGAAAGTAAATGAACGGAAGAGAAATCCAAATCAAATCAATATTTGGTGTGACCACTCTTTGCCTTCAAAACAGCATCAATTCTTCTAGGTGCACGTACAGTTTTTGAAGGAACTCGGCCGGTATGTTGTTCCAAACATCTTGGAGAACTAACTCCAGATCTACTGTGGATGCAGGCTGCCCAAATCCTTCTGTCTCTTCATGTAATCCCAGACAGACTTGATGATGCTGAGATCAGGGCTCTGTGGGGACCAAACCATCACTTCCGGGACTCCTTGTTCTTCTTTACACTGAAGGTAGTTCTTAATGACATTGGCTGTATGTTTGGGGTCTGTGTCCTGCTGCAAAAAAATTTGGGGCCAATCACACGCCTCCCTGACGGTATGGCATGATGGTGAATTATCTGCTTGTATTTCTCAGCATTGAGGACACCATTGATCCTGACCAAATCCCCAACTCCATTTGCAGAAATGGTGCTTCCTTCACCTACATAATATCTCCAAAATATGCCCCTTTCTAACCAATAACCACAAAGCTACTCCTCTACTCACTTTTTATCTCATCTCAACTATTACAACTCCCTCCTCATTGGCCTACTTCTACACAGGCCATCCCCCTTCAGTCTATTATGAGTGCTGCTGCTAGACACATCCACCTCACCAACCACTCAGTGTCTGCTTCCCCTCTCTTCTAATCCCTCCACTGGCTTTCAATCAGCCAATGAATGACATTCAAATTAACAAACACTTACAAAGCAATCCACAGCTATATCTCCAACCTTGTCCCAAAGTATCACAGTAACTTTACTATCTGATCCTCCCAAGACCTGTTGCTCTCTAGTTCCTTTGTCATCTTCTTACATGCTTGCCTCCAGGAACTCCCCATCCCAATCTGTCTGGCTATCTCCTACTCTTTTTGCCTGTAGGCGATCGCTGAAAACTCATCTCTTCACAGAAGCCTATTCCACCTCAAGCTAACCACTGAACTATTACTTTTTCAAACAAGTCATTCCCACACAGCTACCTCTTGTATCTCTTGCCCCTCCCTTTTAGATCGTAAGCTCTCATGGGCAGGGCCCTCCTAACCAGCTTGTATTGTAACTTTAATGTCTTCTTTATATTGTAAAGTGCTGTGCAAACTTTTGGCACTATATAAAACCTGAATAATAATTTATTTCAAATGCTGATGAAATCACTTACAATGGATGCTGCTCCTTGATGTTTAAAAGTTTTATCTACCTTCAGAATCAGCTAGTCCCCTGAGCACTGGCCCTGATTTCTTAATTTTGGGTAGCTCCTTTCCCTTGCAGGGTCCCATGGAGCCACTCTTGTGTGGACTAGTAAGCTATAGGTATTTGTATGTGTCTTCACACGCACACAGCCACAGCAAGGCAAGGCACTACCCTCCTCCCAACTACCCACTGCTTTCTCCTCCCTTCTCCAAGCTAGTAGATGTAGAGCTGTGGGAGACTGCACTGTCCCTTGTAAACTTGTACTGGGCAGGAAGTTCAGGGAAGCCAAGCTGAGATAGTTGAAGCCAGCCGTTTCGAAACATGATTATTGTATAAGATTGGTCAAAAATAAGAAGTACTTTGCTTTGTTAATCTGGATTCATTATTGAAAATAATGTTTGAGAGTTTACTACCTAAAAATATGTTTTCAGTATTTTAAAGTAATGGGGATCCTGCCCAGGTGCCCATCCTTGGTCAGACACTTCCTGTTTTAGTGTGGCAGCTGATTCCCAACTATGCTCCTGTGTTGGCACAATGTGAAATGCACCCTTGGTTTAGGCTACAAGTGGCTGTGCCAACCCACATTGCAAAGGCACGGTCCCCTATTGTCATTATCAAGCAGCCAGTCCAGTGAAATGATGTGCAGGTGACACAGAAGCAAGTGCATGTGGATGGGAATTTGCTGAAAGGTTGGAGGGGATTGGCAATACTAAGATGCAAAAAAAGGATGAAAAAATTAAAACAGTATTTTATGAAAAAAAAACATGACCATTATTTATAAACAATTTAACAAGTTAAATGTCATCCAGTTAGGGCTTATCTCTGCTTTCGAGCCAGTTCCAACCACAAATAGTGCGTTCCAGAGCGGTCAGGCTCTGGAATGCACTGTATCACAAATAAAAATGCGATGCAGCATTTTTGCAGATCACACTGGACCGGAAAGCAGGCACTAATGTGCCACGAGTTTGGGTGTGGGCGATCACACTGTGGGCAGGGGGTGTGGCTGCGGTGCCATTGACTTCAATGCACCACCACGCCTCCTCCCCGCCCCTGAACGCAGTGAGCCAGCTAGAGTGCGAAAAAGTTTGTTCCAGAGCCTGATCACTCTGGAATGCACTGTTTGTGGAGTAAACTGGCCCTTGAGGGAAGCAAAGAAAGGTGCCATTTAAGTCCCATAAGAAATAAAGGATTTTAATATTTAAAGGTCCATTTAAGCATGAAAATAACAGTTTCAAAACACTGATATTAATAATTGTAAAATTAATGTTTTGCTGAGAAAAAATTATATTATAATTTCAAAAAACATATGTAGACTATCTATTGGGGCTTAGTTAAGTGACACAAAGGTGTTTTTTGATTAAAGATATATAAGTAGATGTCACTGGACATGAGTGTTTAAACATTAGGGTACATCACATTTTTTTCAATAGCTTGAATACTTTTAACCATCTTCCATCACTGGAGGGGAAAAATTCTGAATCTGACATACTCGCTGTCCTTTTGTATGTAGTTAGCAAGCAAATTGACAATGTAATATACATTTGGAAATAACTAGGAAGGATTTAGTGGTTTCAACTTTTCTCTTTCATGTTAAAAGCCCTGGGTCTCCAGCTCTTCAGGAAAGGAAAAGATTAACCTGAAAGGTGAATGGAGATCCAGAACTTCTGAGGGGCTCCGGCACGCCAGATCATGAGATCACTCAGCGTTAATGGAAATGTCTTCTGGCTGAACATTTTCAAATAAAAGATGAAGGCGTGCAAATCTTTTCCATGTGAAATTTGTTGGGAAAAAAAAAGTAGATATACTGCTAGCAATTCTCTTTGGACTATGTATTTTGAATTCATGTAGGAAGTGGATATGTTCTCTGTCCTAGGGCTGTTTTTCAGGGTCTTTCACACCGTTGATTAGTTTCAAGTTTTATTACTTCAATGAATCTTGAGTCTTAGTAATGTCTGGAAAATGATTATAGAAATACTCTGGTATGACACAAAAGGCATTTGAAACCCAGCTTATTGTCAATTACTTTTTGGCAAGGTAGAATCTGCATGTGTGTGATATCCATACAGTCTTATCCAGCTTGGTGGTTCTACACACCAACTCTCTGTGCACCATGTTTGAGAGCTTTTTTCCATAGACATTTTTTAGTAAATAATTTTATGATAGGTCGCCAAGTCTCTTCTCAAACCCCCATTTACACAGGCTTGGAACCAGCATGCAGAATGTGATAGCACATGTGCATAGCTTATTGCTCCAAATAAGCAAGGACCAATTTACCTACATACATGTCTTTGGAATGTGGGAGGAAACACAGGTAAAAACACCCTCCTTGGAAAAAGTCCCAGTGATGAAACGTGTAGGAAGTGGTGCGCGTTGTTTTCCGTTCGTCTGATGCTGGTTTTGTGGTGGAAGCTCGATCAGCCTGCTGTTGATTTTATAGTTACTTGTAAGTTACTACATTTTAATAAATATTTTATCTCGATATACTAGCCTATTGTATCCATTTTCCCTTTGTGGGGTGGATCGTTTAATCGAGTGGGGGAGCTCCTTGGTTTTCGTTTGGTGTTTGAGGGGAGAGATGATTACCTACATCTAAAGTGACAGCTAGGAGGATCGGTATTGATGGAGAGCACGCTCACCAATGTGCAGTATGACCATTTAAATGCATGGTCAGAAACTTCTGGTGAGTGTTTTTGTATTTCTCATTATATATCGGAGGAGACCGATCATTGAAGGAACATACTCCATGAATATCTTAGAGGCATTAGTTCCCAATTGCAGAATACGATACAGATTTAGATGAACATCAATCTGCATTTGAGCACTGTTGATATCGATGTGTATGAACACTTATGCACTGTTTGATTTATTGGACACTTATCAAGTCTCATAAGAGATCTACACTGTGAATTTTTTAGATTATTTATTGGAGTTTGATTTATTTGATTAAGTTTACAAAGTATATTACTTTTCTCATAGGGGTTAATTTGTTTTCAGTATTTAGACAGACTATTTGTTTATTATAGAAAACAAAAGGGAACAGAGCGCCACCTCCATGTGTAAAATCATTTATTACAATAAATAAAACAAGGGATAAAAGTACTCACAAACAAACGTTTTCATCAGGCTTTAACAACAAACGAGAGGCCACAATGTCTGTTAACCCAACATGGTATCCCCCCGACTATGTAACACGGTAGTCTCCGGTCACATCACCGTCCACCGACCCCAGTCAGCCAGGATTGATGCGTTTCAGGGGCAAGCCCCCTTTCTCAGAATCATCAATCATCTTTGTTTATTATATGTCGTTAAGAGAGGTTCAGCATGGTGCAATGGTTTAAGAATTACACACTACATAGTTGGCATGGCAGCAGACTTTGTTTATTTCATTTTGACACATCTTATTGGGATCCATTTAAGCTGCCCACACACGTTACAATTATCTGCAGATTTTCTGTGGTCAGATGGAAAAGGTGCAACAGATTCCTCCATCTACACTTAACTGTGTGAATGGAGTAATCTCCACCTGGCCCAATCTGTTGTACTTTTTCCATCTGACCACAGAAAATCTACAGATAATTGTAAGGTGTGTGGGCACCTTTAGCGTGGATTAGCTGTTAGAATAAAAACAGGGAGAACATGGAGATAATGTCCTGGTGTAAGAGCTAACCACTAATCCACTGTTCCATGCAGCATATAAATAATTATTTGAGAAACTCTGTGCTTAGTTCCAAAGTGTAACTAACCTAGTGACTAAAAAAGCGGCTAACACTACAAAGTTGTGCGAACACAATCTAACAAAGAAATAAAAGATAAACCAGTGTAGCACTTATAAAAAATGATCTAAAACCATAAATCAATGTATATAATCATCAAATAATAACAAATGCATATCATATAAAGTCCATACATATATTAACAAGATGATTTGATTCCAATGAACCAAAACTTCTCACACATGTTTAAATCCACACACCATGCTCAATGTTTATAGAATAAAGATGATCCTTGGTGAATCCTCGAAGAGAATAGAAAGTCCCTCTGCACTCCTTACAGCGTTCCCGGCCCAAATTGCAGTGATGGTGCTTGCAGTGAGAATCACGGATGGTGCCGTGCACATCCACAGTAGAAAACAGGAATCACCAGCACTCAATAAGTAGTTTTCAAATAGTAAACGTCCATTTAATCGGACATAACGTCACAAACGAAAAAACCAACGTTTCGGGACCGCATTATCACCCTGATGAAGGGACCCTGTGCGGTCCCGAAACGTTGGTCCTTTCCTTTGTGACGTTATGTCCGATTAAATGGATGTTTCCTATTTGAAAACTACTTATTGAGTGCTGGTGATTCCTGTTTTCTACCCTTGGTGAATCCTATCACCCTTTTCATGAGCTTCTCACTTCAAAGGATGGACTGAATTACTATTTTAGGTCTCATTAAGCTT
The DNA here is from genome assembly GCF_000935625.1 of Nanorana parkeri. Taxonomy (NCBI): domain Eukaryota; kingdom Metazoa; phylum Chordata; class Amphibia; order Anura; family Dicroglossidae; genus Nanorana; species Nanorana parkeri. Next base: position 579,827 of record NW_017306576.1, read on the forward strand.
GTTTGCCAACGTCGGAGAAAAAAACCTGGCTGGTGTCTTAGTCTTCTGTTCTGTCCAATGGTTAATGTATAATCTTAGGGAAATAAACATAAAATCCATAGTGCCCCCTTTAAAATATTATTTATTAATAGATCAAAAACACCAAACACTCACATGTAAATGTGTGCAATAAACCGCCACAGTTAGTGTAACATATTCTTAGAGATGGAATGGGCTGTTAAAATCAATCTGTATGAAGCATTTCACTCTCTTGTATCCTTTCCTGTTCCACTCTCCGCAACATCATCGGAACTTCGCTCTACATTTCATCAACTTCCTTAGGGGAAATAAGCTTCAGATGAGATGTAACAAATAGGGCGGAGTTCAGAAGAAGTTATCTGAGATTCACCAGGAATCATCTTTGTTTGATATACATTGAGCATGGTGTGTGGCTTTACATGTGTGTGAGAAGTTTCGGTTCACTCGAATCTGATCATCTTGTGATTATATAAATATTTATGTTGAGATTAATATTTATGGACTTTATATAATATGCAGTTGTTGTTGTTTGATGATTATGTAGATTGATTTATGGTTTTAGATAATATTTTAAGTGCTACACTGGTTTATGTTTTAATTCCTAGTATATGAATAATGCACATTATAATTACATAATCTTAACAATAAAACATATAACTTAATAATGGTTCTCATAGAAACAATTGTCACACAAACAACTGATATATTAAGCTGTATACTGTTTATTCCTGAAGTCAAAACATGCTATAAAATAAATACAGGCTCTTCCAACTCTTGCATGTTTCACCAAACGGCTTATTCATAGAGAACTCTATGAGAATTAATCTCTATGAATAAGCCACTTGGTGAAACATGTTAGAGCATTGTTTGTTTACAGCATGTTTTGACTTTGGGAATAAAGAGTATCCAGCTTGTGATTTCAGTAGTTTTTGCGGCAATTGTTTCTGTGAGAATAAGTATTAAGCTGCAGCATGCCTTTTTTTTGCCCTCACCGACGAAAGGGATGTGGCTGTGTGACCCCAGGACAAGGAATATGAGTGGTGACTGCTTTGTGAGTTTTGATAAACTTGATAAAATATTTTTTATTTTATACTACTAAAATGCAGTATAAGCATTATATAAACCAAACATAAAGAAAACAATGTTCCACTTTAATATTGCATATTGTATA
>NW_017306576.1:581732-590885 GCF_000935625.1 Nanorana parkeri
ACAATATATATATATATATATATATATATCTATCTCCAGGCATCCCGACAAGCATGTACTCAGATATATTGCAAATAATGCATGGTGTGAGATATAACAAGTTGGCATAAGATGGTGAGAACATTACAGCTTCTCTATTGAGAATATGATACATCCTTCTTCTTGAATACAAGTTCCACATGGATTTAAAAAGATGAATGCACTCTTTTTATCCCTGTCCCGGGCCCAGTTGTGTTGTAAGGTGGTGACTGTGAGTCAAATCTATAGTATCTTTCAGTAATCAGCAAAAATAAAGCCATAACCATGATCCATTGCTGGGGACCTCCTAAAAACCTACATGGAAAAACATTCCTGAATGGCATCCAACTCTGGCATTTTGAGCATATTTTCATCTGCTGTAATATCCTAGAATAAAGTTTACTATGTGGATCAGAGCTACTTTATGTGTTTATGTGAATTACTATACATGTACACTTTGCTTTTTAAGTTAATCCCATTTTTCAAGCAGAGGATGCTGCCAATGTTGGCGAATCTGGGTTTCATCAGTTTTGTTCTTATGATATTGTGACAAAAAAGACTTTGAGTGTACAAATGTTGATGATCAGAGCATTGTGAAAGTTCTGGTACTTTCCATACTTTCTGAATCAGCATAATTAGTAGTGATGAGCCTTGGGTTCTTTCCATGATTTTGACCCAAATCCAAATGGTTCAAGGTTTGAAAAAATTGCAAAGAAATGCAATCAGTCGTGTCTATTGCAACCAATTTCCAACAATGCACTTCCTGTCCTCTGTACAGTGGTCAGGTGTGTTAGAGGGGCCAGTCATGGGGGTTTTCTTATGTTTCACCCAACTCCCTATAAAATACAGGTTTCTCAACAGACTTTTGTTTATGTATTGGAGGAAACATGGAGTAGTTAGGGACACATCATAGAGTGTTTACTTGGGGGGCTAGAAGCTGCTGCTGATTGCCAAAAACAGCTATATTTACATTGAGCCATAGACGAACTTACTGTGTGCTAGACATTCCTGGAGCAGATAGGGATAGATTACAAAGTGTGCAGGAAGAGAGAGTTTTTGCCATCCTATACAGCCCCGCTGAAAAGTCCTCTATTGACAGTCAGTTTATGCTGGGCACATTTGGCATAGAAAGGTATGGATCACACAGTGTTAAAATATAAAAATGTAAATATACACATTACATGTACAGTATTTAAAGTTAAACAATTTAAAGGGGGTGCTTTGGAGCACCTCTCTGTTGCTCCAAAGTGTGAAGTGATGTGCTGCACACAAATAACAGCTTTGCCTGTTTCAGCAACAAGTGTGAAAACAAGGCCACCTTGTGGGAGAGCAGCCAGCCTGTTTCCATTAGGTGTTCCCCTTTACCTATGTCCCCAGTGTGGTGGAATATAGCCACCAAATTTAATAAGTTTAATGGGTGCTATGGCAAACTAGCACACAAAATAGGGGGTGTTTTTTTAACACCTCTCTGTTGCACAGAAGTGTGTGCTGATGTGCTGTACAAAATCGGCATCTGGATCCACTGACATGGTGAAAATATATCCAGCTCCCTAGAGCCTGTCCTCATCCTGTTCTCGCACAGACATTTATTGATCATCCACTGTTGCTGTTGCAGTCACTGCAGCATGGCCCACGTCAAGTACTGGCTCGTGGATGTATCTCATATCAGGAGGTTGGCAGGTAGCCTGTATTGTTGCTGCAATTTGGCCAGGTGAACACTGGGTATGACTTCCTAAATTGAGTGCACACTCTTCCTGCCACAGGACACCCTGAAAGCCGAGGTACCAAGCCAGGAACCATTACAGCACCAGGTTAGGATATGCTACAAAGAGTGGCCTACAGGTTGGTTCCATTGTCACACATAGCATGGCCTGGCATGGGACAAGCTGGCATGCAGCCCAGCTTCAAGAGAAAAAAGCTTGTTGTGGCATCAGATACTGGACAGAGCTAGGAACTTGTAGTTAAAGCAACTGAGACAATAAATTAGATGACTCAGCCTGGCTATATTACTATCAACTGACCTTACCCTTGACATGAGTCAGTGACCAGGTTATGGACATTCAAATATTTAAATATTCTTGGCAAGCAGAAAGGGGCAGATAAAGAAAACATTACTGACATTTGTAACTGTCTGCACTGTGTCCTATACGTTAACAGCAGCAGCTGTTGTTCTATCGGGTAGCTCAGTTCCCTTTCCACCCAGGACACAAGCACTTCCAGCATGTTTACTAGAGATTTGAAGTGTGAAAAGATTCCAATTAACCACTTGGAGGGGGTATTAGGGTATGCTGAACTGCGTAGAGAATGACTTGGACAACTTAAGTGCTTCTGCTGTAAACTTTGAATCAATTGCTCCACGGTGCCTGCAGTACAGTTGGTACCGAGGTCAGTAACAGATTGTTTTAAAGCGTGGTTTACTGTAATCTCCTGTGCTTTCCCGATTTATGTTTAGTTTAGCATTACATTAATTGAAACCGTTAATTGTCTGAACATAAATAATAACTGCACATAAGGTATGTTTTTGCTTTCCATCTAATTCCTTAAATGCAGTTCATGTGTAAGTAAATTATAAAGGCATGAATTAAATATTTATACATAGACAGTCATTTTAAGAAAACATCTATTAAATGCTACTGAAAAATCATGACATGAAAGGTCAGATGCATATCTTTAAAGCTAGACTTAAATTAGTAGCATTCCGTTAGTACTAAAGCTATGACTAGAAGTCTTAGATAGCATGCTGGTTTGATAAAATAACAGGAAACAGGCAATCTATCATGAACAGTCTCAGAAGCTCTGGATTACCCATAAAACTTTTATGGTTCTCCCCAAGTGACCAGAGGCCATAAAAATTGCCTGAATGAGGGACTTGTTAATTTACTTGTTAAAGCAAATTAAAAATTTATAAGCACTTTTAGGTAAATGAGATCTTCTCTAATCGCAGCTTCCATCAGAATCCTAGGAGAGAAGAGTGGATGCGTTCAAACATCACAGCAGAACAATAAAAGCTATTAAATTGCCCGAGGTTTATTACTGTTGATCCATGCAGCTGTTGTCCTCACGTGCTGTGGAATACCAGCAATCAACTTCATGGAATTTATGAAACAGAGCAGCAAAAGAGTGCAGTGGCTCCATTAATATTCCCTTTTTCCCAAACTCCCTTATACTATACAACTGTTCTTCATGTAAATGTTTTCAAATTCAAAAGGCTTAGATTTACTAATGTCATGTTAAAAATATCTAATAAATGATTTTCTTTGCATGTTGGTAACTCAGTAGCAAATGAGGCCACAAGCTGCACAGTTATGTACACTTCACCTATACATGCAGATCATTTAAAAAACATTTTTAAGTATACTGTTAATTTATCTTGTACTCTGTGCTTTTGTCAGGTTTCAGCTAATAGACACTATTAAGATACTATGTTAATCTGATATACTTGCCTGTCTATAGCAAAACTGACAGAGTAATTTAAAGCTGAACTCCAGGTAGGCATTATTTTGTATACATACATTGGTCCAGCTTGGGCCAATTTAAGTATGCATATGCCATATTTGATTGGCTGCTGGGGATCCTGTAAAGCACTGTAGATGCCAGAGCTACTACAGTGCTGGCTGTGATCTTTTGGTTGCCGGTACTGTTCTGTGATGTGCCGCCTCCCCTATACTCTGAAAACAAGGGTGTGATGCTCGCCTGTATCGGCTGTGGAGAACGTGGATCGCAACTGCGGTTCTCAGCTAAAGGTTTAGGACGGGAATCAGATAGCAACTCCTCCACCTCACTATACCCAGTTTTGGAATAAGGCTGCGAGGAAGTTGCAACACATCATACCCCGTTTGCACTGAGAATTGTAACAAATGGAAAATTGAATATTAGTGTGGGAGTTTGCAGATAGATGGTGAGTCCGTAATACAGTTCTAATAAGTAAGAATTGTCAGGTTATCACCCCAATACTCTAGCTGACATCAATTGGACAATACCTAACTTCAACGGGGATTGTAAGGTTTAGCAGACATCAATAGGAATATGTATATAATCAATTGTGGACAGCAAGGTTCAGCAGACATCAATAGGAATATGTATATAATCAATTGTGGACAGCAAGGTTCAGCAGACATCAATTGGAATATGTATATAATCAATTGTGGACAGCAAGGTTCCCTAATCACAGGGAGATTCCCGGGTTACTTGCGGTTTTTAGTGCTGGCCTCAGATGCTGCAGATGAGGTTTTTAGGCGTCAGGTCCTTTGTAAGGCGAGTGGGGAGCTGAGCTGTTCAGCGTCCTGCACACTCAACAGAAGACGCTGATCAAGTGCTGAGATGCGGCTTTTAAGCCGAGTGCTGCGTCTGAAGGGGGCGGAGTCCCGCGGCGCGCCTGCGCCCGATGTGGACGGTTCTCGAGGGAGAGAGAGAGGGATCTCTCTATGCGCCTGCACAGGGTGTTGCTGGACGGCGGCGGTGGACGTCACCCTCTGACGCTGACGTCTCTGAGTCGCAGACCCGCGGCGAGCCTGTGCAGTGAGCCCACGACCCGCGGTACCGGCTCCCATCAAGGTGCGTCTGTTACAAAGGGGTTTGTTGCTCGGCATATCAGTGATTCAAAGAATGTCTAGTATATTTATCAATAAATACAAGTTATTCTCTGATTGGATGAGGGACAGTGAGTTCAGGATCCACCCCTCCCCCAGAGAATGCCTTGTATTCACTGAAAAAAAAATACTAGGCTTTCACTGAATGGCTACTGTACTGAGCGAGTGACTCCTTGTCTTTTCAGAGCAGAGGGGGAGCCTCTCAGCACATAACCTCATAGTTTGAGCCGACGTGTTACAATGAAACTCAATGTGTCACACGTCGGCTCAATAGATGGGGAAGTAAGCAAACACATACCGTCGCTCACTTCTCGATCCTGTCCCTGCAGAGAGCCATGACTGTCACTCACGGCTCCCTGCAGGGATTCCCCCCTCCCCGCTCTGATCCCCCATTCGTTCCTCCAGTCAGCACTGGTACAGCTGGCTCTGCCTCTAGATAGGCAGAGCCATCTGTCAATCAAGCAGCTGGGTGGATCTTGACAGTAATGTCGGGATCCGTCCCGGCTGCGGCGGTCTCAGTATACTGCGAGCTGTAGCTTGTGGTATACTGAGCTTTGGGTCACTGGAGGATGCTAGTTTATGTCCTCCCGTGACCCTGAGGAGAGCTATGGGGAAAAACACTTACCCCATAGTTCTCCTTTAAGGAGAATTTCAACTAAGCATGATGAGTGGTTTGAATAGGGGGCAATTTTACATTTAAGCGATATCAAGTCATGGTTACCTCTGCTTTCCCTTTGCCATATTCAACTCATTTACTTTTAGTTTTGAACAGAGTGATATTTTGTTTTTTTACACTATGTACTTGTTGTGCAAAGCCCTCCTGCACTAAACCTGCATTTGTTTGCTGCATAAAAGTGTAGGGTAAACCTGTGTGGAACTGATCCTGCGTGTCCCTGTCTCATGTCCTGTCCTCTCCCCCGTACAAAATGTATTTATATTCCTATGTAGATGTGTTCATTGTGTATAGATTCATACAATTGATACATCATACTTGCTTATGTTCCTAAATTGTGTGATTCTCCACAATTCTTCATGCCATAAATTGCTTCTTTTTTTTTGCTTGCTCATGATTGAGTGACGGAAGTCAGCAGAGATTCACCTCATTCACTAAACAAAGGGAAATTCCCTCGCAAAGTGAAAGTTCCATTGCAAGTGAACAACCTATTTCCCCTGTTATGTTACAATTTTTGTTATTCCTCTATGCACTATTTAGCAGTATAATGACTTCACACTCTTTATCAAGTTTAAACTTAATAATAGGTGTGCTGATTGTGTGGTGAAAATATCCAGTCTAAAACTTGAAATGACCAAGATACTATATATCGCATTTGAATGTATGTGACCATTTTACTAATGCTTCTCTATCCATATACAGTAAATATTTATCTCTCTGCATATCTGACCAAGTGGTTAGATCGTCTCGTGAACACTCTTGTTTAATGCACTGTACATCATACGCTGTCTTTACCAACATGTTTGGCATCGTAACTGTCTGGTTTTGCATCTTTTTTTGTGTAAGGGTAGTTTTGAGATTGCATTCTCATCACAATGCAAATATGTTTATTACTTTTTTAAACAGAAATATGCTTTACCATCCTGTGAGTTAGTATAAACTCTAAAGCTATATGATAATTATGGTTAGACTGCAAAGAATGCCTTTTTGTATAGAGGATTGTGTTCCATAAGTTTGAAAAGACACTCAATTATTAGCTGTCCTATGTTAATAGAGTATTTACAAAGCACTTTCATTATAAGCAGGACCTAAAAACTGTTTTGTTGATTGTGTTTTTGCAGTTTCTCTAATTTTCTCTGTTGCGTCAAATTCAGATGATTAATATCTCTTAATCTGCTAATTGGTTTTAATCAGCACATCCCACTTGTATGTCTCTAAGCGATGGTCCTTCATCAAGAGATACAGACAATTTTACCATTGCCCATAGGGTAAGTAACAGATAATTGCTGTTAGATAAAGGGAAATGAATGCAGAATCTAGCTGCATGCACAAACATTGCTGAGATTAGAGTAAACATATCAAGGCAGGCAATAATTACCAGCATTCTCTAGCAGATATAGTGAAAATTGCTAACCTGAAGCAGAACAACTACAACAATATTTCTGTCAGACGAATGTTCCTATAGACGAATGTTGAGGGAAAAAAAGGCATACAAAAAAATAGCAGATTACTAATTTGTAGTGATTCTAAGTTATATTAAATACAGTCATCATTCTTAAGCCATTTTGCCCCCTGATACCAAATCACACTGTTCTGAGTATCACATAAACACACTGACAGGTAGTTTGGCTCACTGTTTTTGGACAAACTGCTCCAGATCTCTTAGGTTTGAGCCCAGGGGTGCCCATAAGGTCGATCATGATCTACCAGTCGATCACGTAGTCGATCTGTGACCGCGGGTGCGCCTTGTGACAGCGGCTGCGCACTTTGTACAGAGGATTCCTCCCCATTCAGAAACTGGATGATAGTAAAATATTTTATGAATGAACGGGAAGCCTCTGTGCTTTCCATTCATTTAGAACAGAGGCTGCAGAAAAAGAGATTGAGGACTTTGTATCCTCCAATTTCTTTTTCTATTTAACAGGGAAATATCAGAGGGCTGTTTAGACCCCTAATATTTCCCTGAAGCCCCCACCCAGAGTAAAAAAAAACAAATGAAAGAAATAAAAAAATATGAGACAATTAAAATAAAATAAAAAATAGCCAAAAAAAATCCTGGAGGCAGGGCGCTGGGTGAAATCACATGCCTGTTGGGGGGGGGAGGGGGGGGCATTTTTTTTCTTGACTCGGGCACAAAAGGAGCTGGCTACGGCTATGCTCCCGCGGTGCTCGTGCGGCTGAATGTGTCAGACGCTGCAGATGGAAAGGGTTAGGACACCTCTCCCCATGTGCAATGTCAGCCACATGAGCACCACGGCAGGACAGGACACCGGGGCCTCTAGGGCGCACTGGAATGTAAGCCGGCCGACTTTCTGCGTTCAGGTGCGCGAGGGGGTGTGGGGTTGTATTGAAGTCAATGGCACCGCAGCCATGCCCCCCGCCCACAGTGTGATCGCCCACACGCAGAACACAGGCACATTAGTGCCTGAATTCCGGTCCAGTGCAATCTGCAAAAATATGCTTGCAGCATTTTTGCGGATTGCACTGGATTGGAACGCAGGCACTAATGTGCCTGGGTTCCGGGTGCAGGCAATTGCACTGTCGGTGAGGGGCCTGGCTGCAGTGCCATTGACTTCAATGCACTGCCACACCCCCTCCTGCCCCTGAATGCCGGTGTTTTTTCGTTGGTATATCTCATTGAGCTCGTCATTTGAAAAGTAGATCTCCAGAAGAAAAATTGTGGGCGCCCCTGCTTTAGCCCTTTTCACAAATGTTCGGTGGGGTTCAGATCAGGGCTCATTGAAGGCCACTCCAAAATAGTCTAATATATGGTTCTTAGCCATTTGCGCGTGCTTTTAACTGTGTCATGCGTCCTCAAACAGGGTAATCTCACAAAACACAATCAACTGAGACGAAGCTTTCTTACACTGGATAGGACATTTTGCTCTAGAATACCTTAATAGTATTGAGATTTTCTGTGCCGTGCAAAGATTTAAAGCACCCGTGCCAGATGCAGCAAAGGAGCCCCAAAACACAACCAAGCCTCCTCCATGTTTCACAGTAGGTTCCATTGTTCTTTTCTTTTTTTTATTTGTGAACAGTGTTCTTAGCTTTGTTTCTTCAACTGTTAACCTTGAGCTGATATTACTTGCCAAAAAGCTCCAGTTTTGTTAAAGCTGGCTAAAAGACATTCTCACAAAGGACTGCAGCTTATTAATTTGCATTTTAGAAAAATGCAGTTTGACTTTATGTTTTTATTTCAGTCTTCCTTTGAGTGCACTCTTGGTCAAAAAGCAGGATGGAACGATCAAACACTTGTGTACCCTGACCTAGTAGTTTCTTATATCTCTTTGGAGGTTTTCCATGGCTCTTTGTCTACCATATGCACTATCCTTCTGTTCAATCTTTGACCACAATTAGGGAGGTTGGCTATACTCCCAGGGACTTTAACCCCTTCATGACTGAGGCCTTTTTTTCATTTTTTGCACCCATGTTATATTCCACATTTTAGGCCTGAACATTACTTAAAACCCCCACACATTATATCTTTTCTGAATGCCAAGACCCTGTAGAATAAAATGGTGGTAGTTGCAAATTTTTATATTGCGCAATATTAGCGCAACTCCTTATTAAACCCCAACATTTTATGATAAATTTAATTAAATGCCCCAAAACACAACAAAATACCAATTTTTTAAATGAAATATAAAAGATGAGGTTACAACGCGTAAAACGATACCCAACATGCCCAGTTTACAAATTGTGTGCGTCCGTGAAACGGCGAAAAACTGCAGTACCCCAAAAAGTCCACAGAAGACTCTTTAAAAGCCCCCACAGGTCATCAATTTAGAGATACCGCAAAATACTGGCCCTAGAATTGTTGCTCTCACTCCGGCGTGTGCGGCGATACCCAACATGTGTAGCGCGTTCGTC
>NW_017306576.1:591112-594977 GCF_000935625.1 Nanorana parkeri
GGGGGGGCGGCCCCTTCTTCGGGACGCAGAAGCGATCTGGCGACAGGTAAGTCGCCAGAATCGCTTCTGTTGTAAAGCCGACAGTCAGCTCTACAAGTTTAAACAGAGTCCCGGCGGCAAAAGTCGCTGGGAGTCTGTTTAAACAGCCCCGATGCTGGCGACGTACACTGTACGTCGTCAGTCACGAAGGGGTTAAACTTTCTAATATTTGCAGCTGTAGTGAAAGGAGCATCAAGCTGCTTGGAGATGGACTTGCACCTTTTTCCTTTGACATACTGGTCTATAATTTCTTCACAGACAATTATCTCTTTTGCTTTCTCTGGTACATGTTAAGCTTGTTGCTTATAATTATACCAAGCAGCAGAATGACTACTTTTCTCTATTTAAGTAGGCTGACTGACTGATTACAAGATTCAAAATATGTGTGGCAGCAAACAGTTATTTTGAAATAACACTATGATCTAATCTTTTCTAGGGGTCACACACAAATCTGTCCAACCCATTTTACAATAACTAAGGAATCATTTATCTCTTTTCACACTTCCTTTGCCTTACCCTGTGAAATTACAAAGGCATGCAGGTATACATGCAACAATTGGTTTTAATCCCACCAATTTTCAGTAGGAACAAAGCATTGTTTCAATTATCTGGATGGGTATGAACACATTTGTCAACATCTGTAGGTCCATTAAGACAGCCTTTCTTAACTTATCTATTTACAGCTCATGCTACATTATCATTGTCCTGAGATCGGTAAGTCAGAGACATAATGACTAAAAGAATAAGGAATGTAGCATACCCTACTGACTTTGACTCTTTATGACAAAAGTTTCTAAGTAGTTTTTGGAATAAAGGAGTCACTTTACATTGGTGGCCAGTGGAGAAATACTTCCCACCTGAAGTCAGTGTTCAGTTTAGTTCCCCCTTACACTGATATAGTGCTGTCTTACATTGGTGAGGAATGTGTCCTTTTACTTTTGTGGTAAGACAGCTTTTTATGCCTAAAATCAGTATAGTGCCCTCTTACATGGTGGACAGTGGGAAAAATTTAGTGTTACATTGGTGGTCAGTGGGAGACATGGCCCTTACATTAGTGGCCAGTGAAGACAACCAAAAAGATTACTAGTTTTAGTGGTTACTTACCTGAAAGATTAAAGGAGAGGCTCATCTATTTCCACACCACTAGCTTTACCAGAATGCTACATACTGTACATAGCATTGTATGCTATGTACAGTATGGCAGATAGTACATGCTGACATATTTTCTTTATTGTACCCTATTTTTTAAGTGTGAATAGTCAGGAAGAGCTTAAATACAATCATGCATTGAATGTCCTAAGGACTTGATTGCTGGTTTTAAATAACATATAAAATATGCTTACAACAATTCTATATGGCAAAATGAAAACAGCACCCAACAACACCCATGTGTATGTAAATAAGTATGTAGGTAAATTTACTCATATAGGACACTGGCTTCTGGATGCTTTCTTTAGGTGGTGATGTGAGGTTGGGGAACAAGGAAAAAAAAAGTAGTGGTCCACTTTAACAATTATAAATGGGGCAGGCTCAACCAATAGTGGCAGCAGTAACCGTGCACAAGACAGGGGCACCCAGAACAGTCCAATCATGTTGTAATGCACTTTTATTAAGTAAGGGAGTAAAGAAACACAGTTCAATGCAGGAGGGCTTTGTATAACAAGTCAATAGCATAAACCTAGCAAAACATCTGCTCACTTGAGCCACTAAGTGTATTTGAGTTCCTGCTTCAGCAACAACTTTCTCCATGGGTGGCTGACAGTCTTGCCTTACACTGCATGTATCCCTCACTTTCATATGATCGCTCAAAGTAGCACAATAGACCAGATTCTGGAATGTATATATGTTTTAGTTCAGCACTTCCAGTTATGCACCCACTCATTTCCTGGTAAACAGTTGCCAAGCATATGTATACCAAAGAGTTGCAGAACTGGGCTGGAAATCAGCCAATGCTTGAAGCGTTGCTACGCCTCTGCACCTTTGAAAAAATTATGGGAGGGCTGTACTCTGAATAAAAGGGATGCTTACACAACCTTATAGCAATGCATCCCCAAGGCATGACCCTTTCATTTGCCTTCCTACATACGGTAGGAGCTACATTTCCCTCCTCCATATCAAGGAATCTTCAATAGATCCTGTTTCACATGAACAACAATGTTATATACATTGCTTCTTGGTTTACACGCCTCAAACACTCATTTGAGTAAGCAAAATGATTGTGAAGTATTCACGAAGTAAACACCAATTTAAAGTCTCATTCTGTAGAATAAACAGACATTCAGGAAGAATTATAAATCAGTGCCAGCTCAAGAAACATTGTTAATTAGTATAAAGGGCCTTATATAACTTTAAGTTATACATACTGTACATCAAAGCTGTAATGCAAAATTGTGTTTCATTGTGTAAATGATTTCAGCCTTCGCTAGCAAAATATCATGCTGACTGCTGATTGAAAACAGTTGCTAATTCTCTACTTCACTAAATTCAGAGTGGAAAAATTTCGTTAATAAAGAACAGATTGAGGGGAACCAAGACCTTACTGTGTGGAAATTAATGGCAGATGCATATACTGGTAGTTAAAATGTTTCATTAGATGTTAATATCTTGCTGTGTTTTTAATTGTTCAGAAATTAGCCTCCAGAATATTAAAACCATCTGTTTGTTATCATGATGAAACAGAATACTTAAATAGTTATTAATTTGTTTCTTTTTTTCTTGCCTGCACAACTTTGATCTGCTAAGATTCTTTCTTGTATGACTGAAATGAAAGTGGAAATTAATTTTAGGCGTATGTGCTGGGAATAATATGTATTTGGCATCTACCCATCCTTACTTTCTTTTAGTAAATTATTTTTTATAAATATTTGGCAATTTGGATTTTACATTGGGGTTGTGATCGTGTTATGAACACTAATACATATTTTCATGTAACATAAAGGAACTCTTTACCTGTCTCTCTTGGGATGAACTTGCCTTATGAATATCCAGCACATTCAGAAATCTTTCAAATATATTTAAAGATCACAACAACATTTCATTAAAATTTATTTTTAACAGCCAAACGGTGAGGATAAGATCCATCCCTTGTCTTCTGTATCAGATGTGTACAACAGAGGAGTTGTCACCCCAGTAATACATCCTCCTCAGTGGGGTCACTGGATTCATTACATAAAAATTACATATTTTGTAGCCTGGGAGAACAAGGAAGTTCAGTATGTATCCTAAAAAGTTGAACATTGTAGCATAGGCACCATGTGAGATTTCACACGATGTTCCATTCTACAAATTCTGCTTTGGGAAGTATAATTTAGATGTTAGAAAATCTCATTGTATGCCCCTACATTTGCACAACAGGTTGTAGAAGCCATAGGTGTGAATTTAATGGAGCATGTCAAATCAGAAAAAAGACAAATATAAAGGCTGGATTAAGTGGTGAAAATAGCATACTCGATTGGAGTGTTTTTCTACTGCAAAATTTAATGGGGATTACATTTTAAATTCAGGAGCTTTACCACCTAAAAGTAAAATTTAGTTACTTGACATTGTTAAACATGAAATGTGCTAACCTAAATTGAGGCAGCTTGGCATGAATACATGTCATACCAAGCTGCAATTTCATAAAACAAACTCTTTTTGTGAAAACATTTTATTTTTGCGGTCCATGATACTTTTGGTGAATATGTAGCAGTATTTAAAAAAATTAAAACCTGTGTGCTGCCTCCTCTTCTCCTTAGTATGCCATAACTAAGCAGATCTTAATCAGAATCAAGAAAAGCTTTGCTTCTAGAAATCATTTATAGAACCTTGAGAGCTGGAGTGTGTCTGC
>NW_017306576.1:595007-599094 GCF_000935625.1 Nanorana parkeri
ACTATAGTCAATCCACAGCTAATAAATTATAAATAAACCTGTGGCTAGGCTAAGGGCATTCAAGTATTACATATTACATATAAGTACATTTGCATTTAAACAAGTGTTAATTGACCTCTGTAGCTGCAGGCACTGTGGAGAAGATTATCAAATATAACAGTAGAAACAATAAAGTCCTTCGGGTTGTTCTGTCAGACAGCTTAGCTTACCCTGCTCCACCTGCTGTATACTTACATTAGAGATTAGAAGGCTGGAAGGTTGTTGTGTTGTGTTGAGAGAAATGGGAAAATTTCAGCTCACAGGAGTTTTGGTTAACCCAAAATATCTGCTAAACCCAAACATAGCACTGAACCCCATTGAAGTCTGTGTAAACCGAATATTGTTATTTTTTCTCTGACTTTTCTACAAGCTTTTGTTAAAAGAGCGGCTTGGGTAGCTGGGCACTGCCGTGGGGCAACATGTGACAATGCCATTAAAAAAAATGCAGCCTGGCTGGCCAAGAAAGGGGGGGCAGGGGGTCAATGAGCATGTGGCACCACCACCTGAACCATAGCAGGTCACATGCCTCACCAAAAACAGCAAAAAGTTTCCAGGCACACTGACCAGCCAGCATGCAAAAAAAACTGTCTAACCACTAAGGTTAAAAGCAGTGGTTTAGATACACGTCTTCTGCAGAAAATGTGAAAGCCGCACAGCCACGTCAAGGCACCTCCATATAGTGTGGTCCTAACTCTAAACTATGAGAGTCTCCATCTTGGAGCACATGGGGCAAAATATTAAATTGGGTGCAGGTTTGTCAGGAGGAAGCCCAGCATGCAGGTATACATGCAACAATTGGTTTTAATCCCACCAATTTTCAGTAGGAACAAAGCATTGTTTCAATTATCTGGATGGGTATGAACACATTTGTCAACATCTGTAGGTCCATTAAGACAGCCTTTCTTAACTTATCTATTTACAGCTCATGCTACATTATCATTGTCCTGAGATCGGTAAGTCAGAGACATAATGACTAAAAGAATAAGGAATGTAGCATACCCTACTGACTTTGACTCTTTATGACAAAAGTTTCTAAGTAGTTTTTGGAATAAAGGAGTCACTTTACATTGGTGGCCAGTGGAGAAATACTTCCCACCTGAAGTCAGTGTTCAGTTTAGTTCCCCCTTACACTGATATAGTGCTGTCTTACATTGGTGAGGAATGTGTCCTTTTACTTTTGTGGTAAGACAGCTTTTTATGCCTAAAATCAGTATAGTGCCCTCTTACATGGTGGACAGTGGGAAAAATTTAGTGTTACATTGGTGGTCAGTGGGAGACATGGCCCTTACATTAGTGGCCAGTGAAGACAACCAAAAAGATTACTAGTTTTAGTGGTTACTTACCTGAAAGATTAAAGGAGAGGCTCATCTATTTCCACACCACTAGCTTTACCAGAATGCTACATACTGTACATAGCATTGTATGCTATGTACAGTATGGCAGATAGTACATGCTGACATATTTTCTTTATTGTACCCTATTTTTTAAGTGTGAATAGTCAGGAAGAGCTTAAATACAATCATGCATTGAATGTCCTAAGGACTTGATTGCTGGTTTTAAATAACATATAAAATATGCTTACAACAATTCTATATGGCAAAATGAAAACAGCACCCAACAACACCCATGTGTATGTAAATAAGTATGTAGGTAAATTTACTCATATAGGACACTGGCTTCTGGATGCTTTCTTTAGGTGGTGATGTGAGGTTGGGGAACAAGGAAAAAAAAAGTAGTGGTCCACTTTAACAATTATAAATGGGGCAGGCTCAACCAATAGTGGCAGCAGTAACCGTGCACAAGACAGGGGCACCCAGAACAGTCCAATCATGTTGTAATGCACTTTTATTAAGTAAGGGAGTAAAGAAACACAGTTCAATGCAGGAGGGCTTTGTATAACAAGTCAATAGCATAAACCTAGCAAAACATCTGCTCACTTGAGCCACTAAGTGTATTTGAGTTCCTGCTTCAGCAACAACTTTCTCCATGGGTGGCTGACAGTCTTGCCTTACACTGCATGTATCCCTCACTTTCATATGATCGCTCAAAGTAGCACAATAGACCAGATTCTGGAATGTATATATGTTTTAGTTCAGCACTTCCAGTTATGCACCCACTCATTTCCTGGTAAACAGTTGCCAAGCATATGTATACCAAAGAGTTGCAGAACTGGGCTGGAAATCAGCCAATGCTTGAAGCGTTGCTACGCCTCTGCACCTTTGAAAAAATTATGGGAGGGCTGTACTCTGAATAAAAGGGATGCTTACACAACCTTATAGCAATGCATCCCCAAGGCATGACCCTTTCATTTGCCTTCCTACATACGGTAGGAGCTACATTTCCCTCCTCCATATCAAGGAATCTTCAATAGATCCTGTTTCACATGAACAACAATGTTATATACATTGCTTCTTGGTTTACACGCCTCAAACACTCATTTGAGTAAGCAAAATGATTGTGAAGTATTCACGAAGTAAACACCAATTTAAAGTCTCATTCTGTAGAATAAACAGACATTCAGGAAGAATTATAAATCAGTGCCAGCTCAAGAAACATTGTTAATTAGTATAAAGGGCCTTATATAACTTTAAGTTATACATACTGTACATCAAAGCTGTAATGCAAAATTGTGTTTCATTGTGTAAATGATTTCAGCCTTCGCTAGCAAAATATCATGCTGACTGCTGATTGAAAACAGTTGCTAATTCTCTACTTCACTAAATTCAGAGTGGAAAAATTTCGTTAATAAAGAACAGATTGAGGGGAACCAAGACCTTACTGTGTGGAAATTAATGGCAGATGCATATACTGGTAGTTAAAATGTTTCATTAGATGTTAATATCTTGCTGTGTTTTTAATTGTTCAGAAATTAGCCTCCAGAATATTAAAACCATCTGTTTGTTATCATGATGAAACAGAATACTTAAATAGTTATTAATTTGTTTCTTTTTTTCTTGCCTGCACAACTTTGATCTGCTAAGATTCTTTCTTGTATGACTGAAATGAAAGTGGAAATTAATTTTAGGCGTATGTGCTGGGAATAATATGTATTTGGCATCTACCCATCCTTACTTTCTTTTAGTAAATTATTTTTTATAAATATTTGGCAATTTGGATTTTACATTGGGGTTGTGATCGTGTTATGAACACTAATACATATTTTCATGTAACATAAAGGAACTCTTTACCTGTCTCTCTTGGGATGAACTTGCCTTATGAATATCCAGCACATTCAGAAATCTTTCAAATATATTTAAAGATCACAACAACATTTCATTAAAATTTATTTTTAACAGCCAAACGGTGAGGATAAGATCCATCCCTTGTCTTCTGTATCAGATGTGTACAACAGAGGAGTTGTCACCCCAGTAATACATCCTCCTCAGTGGGGTCACTGGATTCATTACATAAAAATTACATATTTTGTAGCCTGGGAGAACAAGGAAGTTCAGTATGTATCCTAAAAAGTTGAACATTGTAGCATAGGCACCATGTGAGATTTCACACGATGTTCCATTCTACAAATTCTGCTTTGGGAAGTATAATTTAGATGTTAGAAAATCTCATTGTATGCCCCTACATTTGCACAACAGGTTGTAGAAGCCATAGGTGTGAATTTAATGGAGCATGTCAAATCAGAAAAAAGACAAATATAAAGGCTGGATTAAGTGGTGAAAATAGCATACTCGATTGGAGTGTTTTTCTACTGCAAAATTTAATGGGGATTACATTTTAAATTCAGGAGCTTTACCACCTAAAAGTAAAATTTAGTTACTTGACATTGTTAAACATGAAATGTGCTAACCTAAATTGAGGCAGCTTGGCATGAATACATGTCATACCAAGCTGCAATTTCATAAAACAAACTCTTTTTGTGAAAACATTTTATTTTTGCGGTCCATGATACTTTTGGTGAATATGTAGCAGTATTTAAAAAAATTAAAACCTGTGTGCTGCCTCCTCTTCTCCTTAGTATGCCATAACTAAGCAGATCTTAATCAGAATCAAGAAAAGCTTTGCTTCTAGAAATCATTTATAGAAGCTTGAG
>NW_017306576.1:599125-600410 GCF_000935625.1 Nanorana parkeri
CCCCACTACTGTGCTCATGGTCTGCTTCATTACTATAGTCAATCCACAGCTAATAAATTATAAATAAACCTGTGGCTAGGCTAAGGGCATTCAAGTATTACATATTACATATAAGTACATTTGCATTTAAACAAGTGTTAATTGACCTCTGTAGCTGCAGGCACTGTGGAGAAGATTATCAAATATAACAGTAGAAACAATAAAGTCCTTCGGGTTGTTCTGTCAGACAGCTTAGCTTACCCTGCTCCACCTGCTGTATACTTACATTAGAGATTAGAAGGCTGGAAGGTTGTTGTGTTGTGTTGAGAGAAATGGGAAAATTTCAGCTCACAGGAGTTTTGGTTAACCCAAAATATCTGCTAAACCCAAACATAGCACTGAACCCCATTGAAGTCTGTGTAAACCGAATATTGTTATTTTTTCTCTGACTTTTCTACAAGCTTTTGTTAAAAGAGCGGCTTGGGTAGCTGGGCACTGCCGTGGGGCAACATGTGACAATGCCATTAAAAAAAATGCAGCCTGGCTGGCCAAGAAAGGGGGGGCAGGGGGTCAATGAGCATGTGGCACCACCACCTGAACCATAGCAGGTCACATGCCTCACCAAAAACAGCAAAAAGTTTCCAGGCACACTGACCAGCCAGCATGCAAAAAAAACTGTCTAACCACTAAGGTTAAAAGCAGTGGTTTAGATACACGTCTTCTGCAGAAAATGTGAAAGCCGCACAGCCACGTCAAGGCACCTCCATATAGTGTGGTCCTAACTCTAAACTATGAGAGTCTCCATCTTGGAGCACATGGGGCAAAATATTAAATTGGGTGCAGGTTTGTCAGGAGGAAGCCCTACCTCCCTTAAAGGTACAGGTACACACAAGGGACCCCGCACATCACAACGGCAGCTGAGGCCCCCCATGCGCCACTGCACCAAATCAGTCAAGCAAAACAAATGGCAAACGCACTCATCAATTCGTTACCAGCTTTACAGCAAGGTGCACAGGGAAGGGCTTCAAACAGTAAAACAGAAAAAAGATGGAGACTATCATAGCTTAGAGTTAGGACCGCACTATATGGAGGTGCCTTGATGTGGCTGTGCGGCTTTCACATTTTCTGCAGAAGAGGTGTATCTAAACCTCTGCTTTTAACCTTAGTGGTTAGACAGGTTTTTTTGCATGCTGGCTGGTGAGTGTGCCTGGAAACTTTTTGCTGTTTTACTGTTTGAAGCCCTTCCGTGTGCACCTTGCTGTAAAGCTGGTAATGAATTGATGAGTGCGTTTGCCATTTGTTTTGC
>NW_017306576.1:600884-734937 GCF_000935625.1 Nanorana parkeri
CGGCTTGGGTAGCTGGGCACTGCCGTGGGGCAACATGTGACAATGCCATTAAAAAAAATGCAGCCTGGCTGGCCAAGAAAGGGGGGGCAGGGGGTCAATGAGCATGTGGCACCACCACCTGAACCATAGCAGGTCACATGCCTCACCAAAAACAGCAAAAAGTTTCCAGGCACACTGACCAGCCAGCATGCAAAAAAAACTGTCTAACCACTAAGGTTAAAAGCAGTGGTTTAGATACACGTCTTCTGCAGAAAATGTGAAAGCCGCACAGCCACGTCAAGGCACCTCCATATAGTGTGGTCCTAACTCTAAACTATGAGAGTCTCCATCTTGGAGCACATGGGGCAAAATATTAAATTGGGTGCAGGTTTGTCAGGAGGAAGCCCTACCTCCCTTAAAGGTACAGGTACACACATGGGACCCCGCACATCACAACGGCAGCTGAGGCCCCCCATGCGCCACTGCACCAAATCAGTCAAGCAAAACAAATGGCAAACGCACTCATCAATTCGTTACCAGCTTTACAGCAAGGTGCACAGGGAAGGGCTTCAAACAGTAAAACAGAAAAAAGATGGAGACTATCATAGCTTAGAGTTAGGACCGCACTATATGGAGGTGCCTTGATGTGGCTGTGCGGCTTTCACATTTTCTGCAGAAGAGGTGTATCTAAACCTCTGCTTTTAACCTTAGTGGTTAGACAGGTTTTTTTGCATGCTGGCTGGTGAGTGTGCCTGGAAACTTTTTGCTGTTTTACTGTTTGAAGCCCTTCCGTGTGCACCTTGCTGTAAAGCTGGTAATGAATTGATGAGTGCGTTTGCCATTTGTTTTGCTTGACATGCCTCACCAAGCCTCCCCTGTTTGCTAGGCACTTTGTCCTTATACTGATGTCGACAAGGGCCTCACTACCACATCATGTCCCCCATAAGGGATGTGGGGGTCTGTGGAGGGTGAGAAATATTGAAATCTGGAAGCCCCCTTTAGATTAAGGGGTACCCCCCGGTATCTGCCCCCAGGCAAAAGTTACTCAATCAGAAAAAAGCTAGCAATTTAAAACACCCACATCATAGAAAAAGTTATCTATTTTACCCCTTAATGATGGAGGATACAATTAATTCTAATGCCTGAACGCAGTTTTGCAAATTTTGACATGTGTTACTAAAAATTTACATATCTTTGCAATGACTTAGTGTATCCAAGTGAACTATACCTTGCTTTTGGACAAATTCGGCCTTCATTTGGTGAAGATAAATTCTCCCACTCCTGATGCTTACCACATATGTGTGCATTGTTTGTTTTCTGTACCCGTGGTAGGGCCCAGAAACAGCACATTTTGACCTGACAATGAAACTGACACTTGCATGGATACTGACACTCCTACATAAAACACATTGACATGGGAAATGTATCAAAACTGGGGCAGACAGAATCTGGAGCAGTTGTCCATAGTAACCAATCAATCTTCAGTTAAGATTTGAATATGAAAGATAGAAGCTGATTGCTTAATTTGGGCAACTGTTATAGATTCTGTCTGCCCCATTATTGATAGATCCCCCTTAATATATCTCTCTCTTCACAGAAGAGAGAGAGATAGAGAGGGTTCTACAGTTAGTGATCACTGTGAGAGCCAATCACATGTCATCTAAGTGATCGTGTGATTAGGAGCCAGTCCTCCCAGTTCCTGATTATTAGTACAAGACTTGGAGCTGTTAGTGTCTCTGTGCTGGGGTGTGCTAAGAAGTGCCCTTTCAGCACAAACAAAGGTACGAATATCTGCAGCCCCAAGGAAGAAGGCCCACCCTTTCGAGGTGCCATATGTGTGTATGCTTGGTTGGAAGGGGTTTAAGAATAAAAAAAAAATGATGTCTTAAAGTAAATTTAATTTGAATCATGTCATACAGTGATGTAAATCCACATAATTCATGATCAGTGACACCCAACAATATATAGAACTTCTGAAATGAATATCCGAGCTTAGGTTGAACTCATGTTCAACCCGTAGTTCATCCCTACTGTCGACTCACTGCTAGGAGGGGCAGGCAGGCTAAACTAACCTACTGAGATAACCACTTGCTGTGAACTATGAGGATAAATTGCTCCACTTTGCCTGCAGCTAAAAAGGTCAGTGAGAGCCTGATTTAAAGCTCATTTAGGGGGTTATTCTCTTAAGTACTGAAGGATCCAGCCGTAGCTTCGGCTGATCCTTCAGCTCGCTTCCGCTGCCTCAGCCCTTTGGTTCAGTCAAGCCGAAGGGCTGCTCTATGGGCTATTCACAATAGCCCGTACAGCAGCCGAGCGCATATGCTTTGGCTCAACTGAGAAAGGTAGGACTGATCTCCACGTAAATTACAGCTGGGCGGAGCGTCCCCAAATGACATGGGGATCTGTTATTAAACAAGAACAACTGGGCGAAGCCTGCCGTGATGTCATGGCCGGCTCTGCCCAGTTGTTAGTCATTGGCTGGGACTGGCCAATAGGAAACAGTTGGGTGGAGCTAGCTGTCACCGCTGGCTCTGCCCAATTAGTTTTTTTTTAGCCGGCATCTGTCAGATGCTTTATTATGTGGACGTCACATGCGGTCGGCTTGGTGTGCATCATTTTCTTTTCTTTTTTTAATTTTCTTTAAAATATTAAAATTTTTACATTTTCCTATTTTTTTATGTTTTAAATAGTTTTTAAACTTTTTTTATTCATTTAACTATTTTCCTATCCTGCTCGCTACCTCGGAGGTACAGAACAGAATAGCCGAGCCAAATGCCGCTCAGCAGCATTTGGCCTTTTCAATCGCCTAAGCTATTGTGAATCTACTGAACCGAAGGGGTCCTGGGGCCAAAGCTAGCCGAAGGATCGGCCGAAGCTATGGCCAGATCCTTCGGCAGCTTCGTGAATAGACCCCTTAGTTTACATACATTTAAATAAACATTATTCACAAGTATAGAAGGAGCTGTCCAGTGCTGATCATGGATTGCTGCAAGATTATCACCAATTTTTTCATTTACTTTTATTAATTTCTAAAAATACTAAAAAAGCATGCCCCAGCCCAGAGATACTAGCCTGAAATATCAAGTATGTGGACAAGCAGTTTCATGCAGTGAATTATTTTGGGCCAGGTGCTAACATGAAATAAGTGGAATTATCTACAATAAACTCTGTGTGTCACACCTCAAGAGAAGTACAAAATACAATCATAAACTGATAACTGTAAGCAGTTTTAGCATGTGAACATTGTCTAGTTAATAAGAGTTTTAAGCTTCCAAAGATCCTCCATTGGCACCAATATTATAGTGCCAAGGAGAAGAGCAGAGGTGTCAGCAGTGTTGTAACATCAGTAAACTGGCATTTACATGTGATATTTTCACAACATCAGTTTGTACCACCACTGCTTTGTGTACAAGAGGTGACTTGGCTTTGAAAGTGGCCATTACTCTAACAAAATCTTCCTTCCATAATTCACAGTTTTGTCCACCTGGGGGTTTGGTACTTTCCATCCACCTTCCCATATTCTTTCTATAATATAAAATAAATAACGAAATAAATATTATAGTGAGAATGTGATTCTTTTTAAATGGCCAGAGTGGGTGTGCAGTCACAGGAACTCAAAAGCAGGGATCTCGCCAAGAGAGTCTCTGAAAGATATACCAAAGTGTCAACTGGCTTAATTCAGCATTTTCCAAAAACTAAAATATACTTTTTTTCAATAATGAATTCAGATCAAATATACATTGCCCAGTAAAGTATTTATTTTACATTTTTGCCCATGCATTTGCAGTTATGTTTCCAAACAGCTGGCTCCAACTCTCTCAGCTCAGATTCCATAAACTTCCTGTCCAGCGCAGGATCACAAGGGAGAGCACAGTCTCCAGCAGCTGTCTGTCTATTAGCTCGGAGAAGAGAGAAGGGTAGAGTGAGGAAGGAGGAGGGGAAGGGTAGAACAGGGGAATGGCTTGCCTTTCTGTGCCTGTGTTTGTGCAGACACACAAAACTTACTAGCACAGACAAGTGTGGCTCCATAGGACCCTGCAAAAAAAAGGAGACACCCTAAAACAGGATATCAGGGCCAGTGCTCAGGGGACCAGCTGATTCTTCAGGAAACTAAAACTTTTAAACCTTAAGGAGCAGCAAACCTTTAACTTTAATATCACTTTAAACTACGGTTTTGATTTAACTAAACAGACAGAATGAGGTATGCGGATTCATTCACCAAATAAATGTATGCTACAAGAAAGACATTCTTTTGGCTTAGAACAATCACTGTTCATACAATATCAGCAGACTAAACAATAACAAACAAATGTTTTGCTTTCATAAACTATTATTATATACAAAATAAATCAACATGCTTCAGAGATTACTGTATATAAATGCATAAAAAGATTCATTATCTAAGCCTATCTGTCACTTAAAAAATATCTCAGAGATGGATTACCAACATGATTGTAATAATGAAGCATATAACAAACATTGATTGCTATGCTGACTGGAGCAATTTCTTACATTTGCACACACATGATAAAATCAGTTGCCAATTGTTGCCTAGAAAACAGCTTCAGACCCCCAAACAATTATATATTGTCTGAAAACATAAAATTGCAATTTTTTATGTCGCACAGTATTTGCGCAAATGTTTATCAAACCAGTATTTTTAGGACAAAATACACTAAAATTAAATTTAGTATACAGAAACAGAATATAATACCCAATTTTTGGGTAAAATATAAAAGACGGGGTCACAGCGGGTAAATAGATGTCAAACCAAACATGTCAAGCCTTAAAATTACGTGCGCCCATGAAACCCTAAAAAAAACTACATTACCCAAAATTTCTCAAAGGTGATGCTTTACATGCTTTTACTGCTTATCAGTTTAGTGTTAACAATGATTGATGGCCCGAGGATTATTGCTCTCACTCAGACGTTTGTGGCGTTAGGTAACGTGTGGTGCAATTTTCGTTTTTGCATGTAGGCGAATTTGACACGTGTTTGCATTGTATGTGTGTGCATGCGGGAGGCGGGGACTTTAAACATTTTTTTTATATGTTACTTTAATTTTTATAATTTAGTTTTACACTCAACTTTATTGCTATCACATAGGGGGATAACAATCCCCCTATGTAATAGCAAATATGATGTGACAGGTCCTCTTGATGGAGACATTGGAGGTCTTTAAGACCCCAAAGTCACCTAGGGACCCCAAAGAAGCTGAGGAAGCAGAGATCTGCTTCACCAGCTTCTTCTCCTGCCTCTAGGAGCCAGAGAATGTGCACAGTGACACCGGAAGTGATGTAATACACATCACTTCCGGTTCCAGTGATTGGAGGAGAGATCAGTGGCTAGAGGCCTGCTGATCTCTCTCCCATCCATCAGGGGAGATCTGCCGTGCCGGTCCTGGGCATGTCTGGAAATGTCTGGAAGTCTAGTCATGGAAGTGGAAAAGTGATACATTTTTATTTTGTACGCCTAATACACTGGTTGTCCAATGGCTTACTTGTTTTCTTGAATAATAATACGTAGCCTGTGTCCAAGAAAGTGATTTATGTGAATGGAGTAAGATGAGTAGAAGTATGCAGATAGTTTGATATCTTCTCAACAAAGTGAAAAAGGTAGCATTCCCTTTTTAAATCATATAGTTGACCAAAAACAAATAATAAGGATAGTGGCATAACTGTAGAGATTACATTTCACATAAAAAGAAAATACATTTCAAAAGTTTATTTCAGTATATAAGTATTAATATATAAGTGTAAAGTTGTTCTTCAAAATAAAGTTTATAACATGCACTAGTACTGACCTTAATTTGCAATATTGCAAGCTTCCTCACCTCTGGTTCCGGGTTGTAACATCCAGTCTACTGAAGGCCCTCTGTCTGCTTTGTTGGTTCCTCTTTCATAGATATAATCATGTAATTTGTGCAGGCCCTGGGGCCACTTCATTAGGATGAGAAATGCCGGCTGGTAGAGGTGCCTGCTAACGTTACTGGGACACCAGCTGTTGCAGGACCATGGATTAAGGTGACTATATGTTACAAACTTTATTTAAAAGAAAAACATCTACAGATTTCCTTTGACTAGGGAGGGGACACTATTTATTGTATTAAAGTTGTCTGTAGTTCAGTTTTGGAAAAAAAAAAAACATTTTCCTTTTATAAATCAGTCCTTAGGTCACGTAACTTTGGTTAGGCTGATTTGATGTCACTGGTCTACTCCAGGCAAGAGAAAAAAATTCTTCACCATTGATTTTAATGCAACATTGTAATCACAGAAAATCACAATGTGAGGGGCTGCAGCATGGTTGAAAATCATATGGAAAACATTTTTGAGCAGAGGCAAGAACTATAGAAACACTATGATTTACATGACTACAACATTTCTGAGATATCATCTCAGACCAGGAAGTAGGTACTGACTCTGGATGATGTCTGAACAAAGTTGGCTCCATTCTTCTGGAGAAAAAAACCAGATGACATTGATAGGGGTAATACCATGTTCTCTGTAATACATTCCTGAAAGTATTACACTTACCACTTACACATTAGTCAGCATGCATGCCCACTTACTGGCTCTTTATTTGATCCACACACACACTGTTCTGTTTCTCCCACTTGGCAGACAAAACCTAACTCTTCATTACTTATCTTCTTGAGCTTCTATACATTGTCATGACAACATTCAATTTTAATTTGAGTATATAATGATAGGTCCATTTTTACACCATTTTTTTCTAAATAGGTCCACCTATATTTGTTTAAAAAAACAACTCTGACTTCTGCTTCCCATCTGCCTCCCCCTGGAACCCCCTTTTACAGCATTTTAAGTTCGAGTATTACGTTCAGTATTTTATAACTCACCCCTTAGTGCGGGCCTACATGATAGCCTACACACACAAGATCTCTAGTCTTCCAGATTGATTACCACTGGATGGCATTCAACCTCAAAGACTTTAAAAACATGTAACCCAGAATTGTGCTTTAATATTTGTTTTGCTTTTCCTTTCAAGATAATAATAAAGAATATTGTCAGGAATAATGATGATGCTAATTATGTAATTGAACAACACATGCCCATATTTATTGTAGCGTGATGTCACTTTATCTGTTTTATCTTTTCTCTTTCACTGAGTTTTTTCCATCCCTGAGCTTCTAGTGGTAATCCTATTCGCTATAAAATCAGAGGGCAGAAAATCCTTAGCATCTTATTATTTTACTGCTCTGAGCTTGGAGATAATATTTATGGTACATTTGACCAACAGCCATCATATAAATGACTTTGCTTCAGATTCTTGCTGATCTTGGATAATCTGACAACTGGCAGAATACTGTTGAGCTGTGAGGTATTGACACCTTCATCATATGTATTATGAATGCTTCCACATAATATGACTTACAGTGTAAACTGGTTCTGGACAGAATAAACTTCCAACAAATACTGATTTAAAATCATCCTACTTCTGGCTACCTTCTGCCAGAAAAAGCGCATCCAAATTTAAAACTGTTTTTTTAAATTAAAAGATTGCTTTCTAATCAGCATTGTAGATATGTGCCTTGATGAACAAAACTGCATAGCGCAAATCACTTGTTAACTCTTAAATTTAAACCAAACTCCCTTGTAGTTTTCAAAGAATAATGGGAATAACCCATTATAAGTGTTGTTGTATATCCAGTGTCAGGTCCAGTATTCCTGTATAATAGGGCATCTCTATTTTAACGGAAATGAAAACAATGGGGTCTATTCACTAAGCTGCTGTAGGCAGCCGAGTGATTGACCGACCTGAAGTGAAGTGAGCCGAACACTGTTCGGCTGGTACGGCTGGTTTCAGCCGTACATCAGCTGAAATCAGCCGTACATCGGCTTGCTTCGCGTGGCTTCGGGTCGGCCGAACATGCCCTCTGCTGATGGACCTGATGGGAAACTGCAGCAGAGGGCGGGTACAATGCTAGTTTACTATTAGCTATTGCAAATTGAAATAGTCAATAGTAATGTCCCAATGCTTTTCAATGGGAAAATTATTATTTTTTCTATTCTGACATCGCTCGTGTCAGAATAAAGAAATAAAGACACAGCAGTGTTTCTCTCCTTGGCGGCCGGAAACAGGAGTCTCCCGGGCCACCAGGGAGAGTTAGCTGGTTGGAGATCAGTGTCCCTGGTTAGCAGGTAACCAGGGACGCTGATCTCTCTGCAAGTGGCCGGAGCCAGCCATAAGATCACGGCTGGTTCCGCCCAGCTGTCAGAAGCAGGCTGTTGGCTCAGCCGAGCCGATGCATATGCGTTCCGCTCGACTGAGCCACTCGGCCATGTTCAGGAGCTGTACGGGCTATTGTGAATAGCCCGTACAGCACCCCTTTGGTTCTACTGAACCGAAGGGGTCCTGGGGCCGAAGCTAGCCGAAGGATCGGCCGAAGCTACGGCCAGATCCTTCGGCAGCTTTGTGAATAGACCCCAATATGTGGCATTTGGGGTGAAATGTGTAACGCAGATTTTAAAACAACTGTTTTTTGCTAGTGATGTTCACATTTAACTGAATGAAAAAAGTAAAACATAGGAGTTAACATTACTTTAGCTTTTCTCTGGGTAAAGTAACTTAGGTTTGGGTCTGCTTTGGTTGTGTTTCAGGAGCAAGTCCTTCCTTTCCATAGTAATACCATTACTTTATGCTTGTCAAAATGACAAGATGACAAGATTATCACAAAAAGTGTCCCTCTCTCATAATGTAGGGCGTCAGGATCTAGTGCATCAGGAGACATGAGGGGTAATAGTGGTTTAGGGTTAAATATGTGAAACTTATCTTCTCCTAGTAAAAAGCTAAGTTGGAAGGTTTTCTCTTATTTGTTTACTTCTGTGTTTCAGTCAGTTTGCCTATTGCATCACTCAATTTAAATTACATTTCAGGAAGTGGCTCATTACCCTGATGTTCTCCTTTAAATTTTCTTGATTTAATTTTGAATGAATTGATCAAAAAAGCTATCCAGACCCGGGGTCACAAGAAAGGTCCAAACCTTGGTACTCCCTCGACCATGCATCACAGATCTGATGAGGCTTTTAGTGCAACATAATTTTCCTCCAAACATTGTATGGTTGTATTGGAGAGCAATGATATTCTCTGTGATCTTAGCAGAAAGTGTATTTATGCTTTAAACAATACAGATATGACAATAAAAAAATGTTGTGTGTGGTATGTTAAATAAGGCCATCTTTATTTATTATTGTGACTAAAATGAAGATCATATCACATTTTTTTAGCCATTTATGCACAAATACAGTCTTTTTTATTTATTTGTACATATAGTTTTTTTTATTGTCATCCTTGTTGTTGCCTTTACAAGTCAGACATACTCTAGGGCAGAGGTAGCCAAACATTAGCCCTCCAGCTGTGGTGAAACTACAAATCCCTTAATGCATCAGCCTCTGAAAGTCATGCCTGTGGCTGTAAGAGTCTTGCAATGCCTTATGAGACTTATAGTTGCACAATAGCTAGAGGGCACCGGTTTTGCTACCCCAAGCTCTAGGCCTATTTAGAAAAGTAGCATATATTAATATGTCTTTTTGAAAGTAGAGGGTTAAGCACTAAGAAATGCATGTTACATATGGAACATAGTTTGATTTTACTTTGGGAATGTAGGTGTATTTCCATTTTTGCAGCCAAATTGGGATAACACCTATTTTATAATAATGTTTACCTAATCCTAACAAAGGGTCAAAGACCTAGAAACCTTGAACGTTATTGAGTGGAAGCTTAGTGTGCCCCTAGTCTTTCTATGAGGAAAGCCAGAGTTACCTGCCACTTTGAAAATGTACAGAGAATCTTGCAGTCTGCCTAAAGGCCTGCTTTACAGAGATATCTAACAGAGATATCTACAAGATATTTTTATTATTATTACTACTACTACTATTTTTAGGTATGCTGTGTGAAGAGGAAAACAAACATACAGAGTTTTTTTCAAAGGCAGCATAACTACTACAAAATAATAATAATAATAAAATATATCTGATAATCTGGGCAACCTAATAGGATTTCTGACCATCAGGATGTATAATCTTACCATGATACAATGCTGCCCTTCAGTAGAATCCAAAACATAATTCTGGTGTTTGTAACGTCTGATGAACTCTTCTTTTACATTACGCTGTATTTCTCATGGAGTTAGTGCATTTCTGAAGAAATCTTTCAAGAGAGAAATATAGGTGCTGTTATTTCTGACATCTTTCTAAAATTGCTAGTTGGATGGCTATTATGCTGACTCTGAGTCACTCACTGGATCAAGTATGTACTGTATATAATGGAAGTTATAAAAAATCAGGGATCCTTATCTGCATACTTGCTTTGTTAAAGTATTAAAGGGTTGACATGATAGGCAACTAGAATTTTCAGAAGAAGAGGCCAGCAATGGCGGCCTCTATATTTCTCATATGACCTCATGAGAGCTCAGGCTATCATGGACCCGCCCTCTGGGGACACATCTTGCAGCCTGGGATCACAGTACACCAGGACTGAGTGGTGCCCACATATCATTACCAAAGTGCTGCATTGTCCAGGAGGAAGGACCACCCTCCACCATTGCTGAGAAAGATGAGGAAAGACCCTTGAGGTCACCAACTTGGCCCAAAGACTGCAGGAAAAACTACATATGGTGTATTTTTTAAGATAATTGCATTCACGGTGGGCTTAAGGGAAGAAGGGAGTGAAATTGGACTTGGCATTGGGGTTCTGCTTTAAAGTTAACTTGTCCATTGCCCATGCAGGGTAAGCAACTAGTTTGCTATAACACCCCCCTGCCCCTTTCCCTTCCTCATCCTCAGCAGCATTAGCTTACTGTTCCTTTACTCCCCTGCTGCTCATTTCAACCACTGAGGGTTAAAGTCTTGTGTCTGTCATATGAACTGTAACATAGGATGAGTCACATGATCCTCTATATCTTGAAGTATCAGGCTGGCACCTAAACACTAAATTGAGGGAGTGAAGGAAAGGTATGTGTATGCTGCAGGAGCTGGTGGGGTCAAAGCAAAAATATTGCTTGTCTTCAATGGGTAAAGCACAGGTTTGCTAAAAGATTATTATTTGTATTATTATTATTATTATTATTATTATTTATTATCATTCATATTATGGGATTTATATAGTACCAACAGTTTTGCAGTGCATTAGGAAAATATAGGGAAACAGTACAGTTGCAACACAATTCCATACA
This sequence comes from Nanorana parkeri, assembly GCF_000935625.1. NCBI lineage: Eukaryota > Metazoa > Chordata > Amphibia > Anura > Dicroglossidae > Nanorana > Nanorana parkeri. Next base: position 612,059 of record NW_017306576.1, read on the forward strand.
AGATTATAAATTGTTTAAAATATTTTAGTGTGTTTTATATCTTGTAAATTCATATTTATATTAAAAGTCAAATTCAGTAACTGTGAAGGAAACAGTGAAGAAAAAACGTTTTTTATACAGTGTCTTTATGTATAATATCTCTACTGAACTCCAACATCAAAATGCAGTACTGTCTATCTGTGCACAGTCAGTCAGTCATTTAAATGTATCCTAGTATGTGTGAAAATTTAAGATACTATCAATAACTATAGTGTAATGGATTCTTTTACACCTGATTCACAAAACTATTAAAGTTCAACAGAGATTAAATCATAGTTTAAAAAGTCTTCTGCTCCTTCTGCTGCATATAAATTGTTTTTCTTGTTGCACAGCTGACAGACAGGAAAATAAATATGACCTAGTAATCCTCTTTCAAAATGGACTGATACATTTAAATGAAATTGTTTGACTTGAAAGATCAAAGAAAAATGAGGCTTGAATATTTTAAAATGCCACTATGTTTCTCTCGCAGTTGCATACAATACTGTTAACGCAATACAAAAGTAGAATAAAAAAAAGTCAAACATACCGTATATACTCGAGTATAAGCCGTCCCGAATATAAGCCGAGGTACCTAATTTTACCACAAAAAACTGGGAAAAAATATTGACTCGAGAATCATTTAACAAATGTGGAATTAAAGGGGGAAATCAAGAAAGCTAGATATGCCGTTTTTGGTTAAAGGAGAACTTTGGGGTGAGTGAATGACACTCATCCCCAAAGTTAGAGCTGATGTGATATTGAACTGTCACACATTGGCTCTATTGATCTGGAAGTGAGTGAAAACATACTGCCACTCGCTCACTCCACAATCATCTCCCTGCAGAAAGCGGTGACTATCGGTCACCGCTCACCGCTCCCCACAGGGATTCTGCCCTCCCCTCTCATCCAGCGCTGGCTGGAGGGATGGACGGGAGAGGGGGAAGGCAAAGCTGGCTCTGCCTTCAGATAAGCACAGCCCGCTGTCAATCAGCTAGCGGGCTGGACCTCGACGGTATTGTTGGGATCCATCCCTGCTGCAGTGATCTCAGTATATAGTGGACTATAGCCCACTATATACTGAGTTTTGGTGCACGGGAGAACATTAGTATATGTCCTCCCGTAACCCTAAAGAGTACTTTGGGGAAAAATAGGTTACCCCATAGTTCTCCTTTAAGCCTTTGCCATGTACTATCATGTACAACCATACCTTGTAGGTTTTCCCTGGAAGCTGCAAGACTACACTGCCAACTTCTTGTGAGATCTGGTAATATGGTATGACCCTAAAATAAAATTATTCTCTATAGCACCCACTGCATTTTACTGGTGGACCACCATTTTTCCTAATAATGATAAAAATAGTATTGTTGCCTTTTTAATTATATATAAACAGTTTATGGGAATAGAAACTTATGTAACTGTATGGGCTTAAACAAGATGTGGTATTTTCAGTTTTTCTTGGTGAGCTCAGGGTCTGTGCAGTTTTTACAATGTTTATTAAATGTTCCATGCCTTTTTTAAGCAAATCAACTATACATATGTTTCACTGAAGAAGTCTTGTTTTAAAACATAATGCATTGGTGGATGAATGACACGTCCTCGGTTCTCTTGGAGTGTAGTATTTATCACCAGAACACTAAACAAAGAAACATTTGGAGATCCCGTCATCACGCATAGGCTTTAGAACTTTATTATGGCTTTCCCTTCTGTTGCCTCTAATCTTTTGAAGCCTTGTGTGATTAACCCGAACTATCAAGGAATGCATTAGACATCAGACTGTGAGCAGAGGCAGATTGAACAATATCTGGATACAAATATATTTCTGGCTATGGAGCATTCTCTTGCTGCACAATTAAAATGTGAACCCAGTGCCTAAATTGTATCTAGATTTTGATTTTTCTATAAGGTTTACCAGAATGTTATATTTTTTAGCAGCAGAACATGTCATTTAATATCCTCAAATATGATCTTAAGAGTTGAACAGGTCAAATTATATTGGTAGCATGTTAAACTATCTGTCAGAATTATAAAGATAACCTTTACCACTGTCTATCAGTGATACAATTGTTCCCACAAGCCAAAGCATATTTCTAAGTAAATATGTACTGTAACAAAAGTACTGATCTGGCTTATTTTTTTCTATTCCTTGTTTTTAAACTGTTACATTACTATGTGATCATCTAAATATACATTATCTTTGTTATTTTAGCCCTGATGAATGCGGTACCTTATAACCCCCAAAATGTGTCGACTTGTTAGTTTGGACTTCTATGAGGAAATAAATATTTTAAAAATCAAAAACCATGTGTGCAGTGCTCCTTTTCCCTACACCCCCTGGATTTTTTCCCTGTGCCTGTGAAGCCCTTTTCTGTTGGAGTGCTCCTTAAACAGGGCCAATATACTCTACAATATACAGTAGATGTCACTCTAAATGCTGATACCCAAAATTACCCCTAATTCAATGTCTCTTACTGTTTTATGAGAAGTTCAAATCATCTTACAACAATATATTACATTTTTTGTCAATTTAAAACAATTTAAAAAAATGCATTTAGCCAGTATAAGTAATTTAGCCAGTATAAGTATTGGCATCTTCCGATCTATAGGTTATGTACATGCATTAAGGATAAAGCTTTAGCATGATTTAATGTGTATAAATGTGATAACACTGTTAGGCTTATTTATTAAAAAGAGCAATAACAGAGCAGTTCATTTTCCAAAGCACCCAAACGGAACACACATTAATGAAGAAGGATCTCTATAAAATAGATTCTGATTGGTTGGAGTAGTAAGCCGATTTAGCATGCAATTTCTAGCACATCTCTGTTAAATACACCAACAAGTCTAGGCTAGTTGCATGTGCAAAAAATAACATTTCCACAAAGTATTCATATAGACAGCCATGTGTAAGAGAGAATAGCAGGGGATTTAGCATCAATATGGAAAGACTGAAGTTCCCTTAGTTGAGAGGATCCATCTTTATTTGTATGCATAAAGTTTTGTAACTTGTTTTGTCATCTGAACCTGTTTTATTTTATACGATCATTTCTGAACATCTTTGAGATATTGTTATCCCTGATCATACTTATGCAAATCATTGCATTTGTTTACTTGCTTGCAAATGCAGTTTCCTGCTGTTTCCCATCATATTCTAGACACTAGATTTGTACATCTGTAAAAAGTCTTTGTAAATATCTAGGCTGAATTGTGGTTTATTTAAATATTTGGGACACTATTCCATAAACATATTCCAACAGTGTATTCCTGATGATCTTTTTAATAATGGCATTAAGTATTCAGTTCAGGGTTCTGATTTATTAATATTATTATATGTTTTAACTTATAGCTGTACCGGTACAATACCTCGTTTGGTATACTGAAGCCTTTTCACATTCCATGGTTGTTTCAAGTAGTAGTCGTGTCAAAGCTGTAATGTTACAAGATATATTGCAGGGTGACAGCTTCTCTCCTATTCTGACACCAGGCATAGACAAGAACAATAAATTAAATAATTTCGTAATGCTACTTTTTTGAGCTTGAACACCATCAATTTTTTAAAATTCTATTCTGACATTCTGGTTTGCTTTACTTGGTTATCAGCTTCACTGATAACTGGTATTTTTGTAAAGCAACATAAAACATGTTCTCATAAAGGGTATATATATATATATAATTTACATTCTTTTGTATTTTGTCCTTTACTTTAGATCTCTCTTATAGTACACAAAATGTATTATATATTTGTATGAGTCTGATGATTATTATGCGTATTAAACTTACCCAAGATTTTCCAGAACTCTGCTCGAGGTTGTAGTTGGTTGGGGGTGTGCAGTGCTGGCATTTGTTGCTTTATACACTTGTATTCACTGATATACTGGATTTGCTGTGAATTTCAATAAAGTCTGCAGAATTTGAATTCTCTGGATAGTGCGGTCTGGTCGAATACTGCTGCATTCTAAGGTGGAGATGCACCTATTAGACCAGCACCTGGTGAGTCCTGATGGTGGCTAAGGAATTGGAGCAGTGAGATTTCCTTTGGCTCTACATTTGAAATGGGTTTATTTGATTTTCAGAGTTCTGGTCCCACAGACTTGCATTGAGTTTGAGTTCAAACTTTCGAACATGAAAAAAGTTTGAACTTAATGGAAGCAGAGGCAGTTGATTCAAGTGCTAATCCGTGTCCTCTTATAGTGAGATCTGTGAAAACCTATTTTCCCCAGTTCTGAAGAGATTAAGGGAACTGTAATCTTTCTGGGATGTTTTAGATACGCATATGAAAAATAATTAGTTTAACGTCTACATAAAGCCAAAACTTTTCTTTAGATTCAAATAGAGTGTTGAGGGGAATCCCTGTCATGTTTTTATTGCTGTCCGTGCTCCTCCTAGATAGACTCACTCTCTCTATTTACCCTGGTGACCACTGTCACTAAGAATGAAAGTGAACGAGGAATAGAGAGGACATTTTCCAATAGTGACACTTGCTGTTGTGACAGTTGTCTAACAGTGTGATTTACCTTATTGGAAAGGTTTCCTCTCATTCCTGTTTAAAGGGAAGGTTCACTTAAAGAATCCTGACACCCTCATCCCCACCCTTACCCTGTTGATGCTTGTTGATACTTGCCTTTATCATGCTACTTGGCTACTTCCTTCTACTATTTCAATAATTACTGCTGTCAATAAAATATTTGACAACATTTGATATACATATTTGACTCCCATGCCTAAAACCTGTGCAAAAAGCAAGTGGCCAGCAGACATTTCCTTGGTCTGTCTCAACTTGCAACACCATTTGTTTTGGTGCGTTATTATTCTAATAAATGTAAAAAGTGAGCCTAATTACATTTTATATTACTGTTATCAGTAATGTGAGTAGCGGTAGCAAATGATGGCAGGCTGGATGACAAGAAGTGAACTGATGAAAAGGTGCACAACTTTTGCTGGATTACTTTAATACAGTAAATGTAACAATTATATTCAGAGATGGCTGTCTGTGATTTTTCTGATGGCAGGATTAGTACGCGGATTTGAGGGGACACACTTTTGTTTCCCCCTGTGTAGGTCAAGTGAGAAGTAGTTGCTCAGTGACTAGAAGTCTGCTGTGGGATTAGCCATAATTAGAAGATGGAGAGTGGCAGCCAGCTAATCAGCATTGAGTTCTCACACACTTCAGCTGCAGTTAAGAGCTCTGTGGAATGCTTGCTGCAGGAGCAGCTGGTGCTTTGAAAATTGAATAAACACACAATAAAAATAGGTTATTGCATTCTAATAGCTATGTACCACTCTATTCTCACCACAAGATTTGATTCCTAACCAGATGAACACATACAAAATGTGTGAATTATATTCTACTTTGCCAGCATTCATTTTTTAGCACTAACTGATAAATGCAAAATTAAAGTCACACTGACCTCAACATCTTTCCATTGTGACACTAGCTTTATGCTACCCTCTATGCCAATATGTGCAAATTTGGGGAGTTGACTGTTTTCTTTTACTTTTGTTTTTTTTTCACAATTCATTAGCTTTTGTCACTGAGTCTTGGCATGAGGCTTTCTTTGATAAAAAAATTACACTATTCCCTTAATGTCCCTAACCTGTGACCTATTCTTAAGGTGCCCATACACCTTACGACCATCGCAAGACTTTTGTCTTGCGATGGTCGTATGCTTATTGAAAGCTCGTACGATCTGCCCACCTTGGACGGGCAGATCGTACTTGTGATCATCGAAAGCCCGCCCCGCTGAGGGGCGGGCTTCCGATGACGGCAATGCAGAACGGGCAGTGTGTGCGTGCGCAGACCGGCCCGTTCCGCAGCTATCGAACGAGCAGGCTAGAAACCCGCCGACAATCGTACGATTCTCGGCGGGTTTTCGAGCATGTTGGTTTGACAAAAGACGTGCAACCGTACAGTAGAAACGGTCGCACGTCTTCGTTCACACTGCACGATTCTCGAACGATCGCGGGATTTCGCCTGATTCTCGTACGAGAATCGAGCAGTGTATGGGCACCTTTAGCCTCTATAGCAGCGGTTCTCAACCTGGGGGTCGCGACCCCGTCGGGGGTAGAATGACGATTTGCCAGGGATCACCAAGCGGCTTGCGTCAGTCAGAAAAAAAAAATACTTTCTCCAGGAAAGGTTTAGTCTGCTCGATGGAGATGAGTAAACCTTTCTCTGCTCTGTTTTTTTTTTTCTGACATCGGGCCCGCAGTCAATCAGAAAAAAAACAACAACCCACCATAGGAATGCATAGCTAGATTCCTATTGGCTATTTCACTTTGCAATAGCCAATAGCAAACTAGCTATTGTACCCGCCCACTGCTGCTGTCAATCAGCAGAGGGGGACCTACAGTTCTCAATCAGGTCTCCATCTAGTGATTGATAGCAGCAGAGGGCGGTGCCATAGCTAGTTTGCTATTGGCTATTGCAAAGTGAAATAGCCAATAGGAATCTAGCTATGCATTCCTATGGTGGTTTCATTTGTTTTTCTCTTCTGACTGACAGGGTTAAAAGTAAACCTGCACAATGGGAGGGGATAGCAGTCTTCCCCTCTCACCTGGCACAGGAGATCCAGCACAACGCTGTGCTGGAACTCCTGTATTGGAGGTGACAGGGTCAATAAAGAGAACCTGTCACCTCCAATTGCTATTACACAGGGGCTTGTTAGCTCTGTGTGATAGCAATAAAGTTAAGTGGAAGGAAAAATAGATAAAAAAATTATTGAAGAAATAAACATTTAAAAAAAGAAATACTTTTTAATCGCCTTTTTATTTTTTTTATTTAATTAAGAAATAAGAAACAAATTATTAAAAAATAAGAAAATTATAAAAAATAAACAATAAGATAAATAAAAATTTTAAAAAGTAAAAAAAAATATTAAAAAAAAATAAAAAAATAAAGAAACAAAAAATAAAATAAAACTAACCCTGCCATCTGGTTGCCATTCTCCATTGATGGGGGGGGTTGGTTTAGCGGGGAGGGGGGTGCATTGCGCAACCTGGCCTTGGAGCAGCAGGGAGAGTAAATCCGGCCCTGGGCGTTCATAACGCGGTTATATCCACAGTGCAACGACCAAAAAGATTGTGCTTTCTAATCTCTACGCAGGTAATATCAGGAGTCTGCTGTTGTTGTTCTAGGAAGGGTATTTCAGCTTCAAAAAGCAAGTAAAACAGTGGTTCTCAAGCTGTGGGTCGCTGTGTGATTTCTGCTGTGCTAGGTGAGAGTCCTCCTCAGCCCTCTCCTAGCACAACAGTGTCGGTTCTCCCGCCATGCCGCCAGATGTCGCTGCAGCAGCCGCGTCATCCCTAAATTTTACAGTTGGGGGTCACCACAACTTGGCAAATGTTACCAAGGGGTCCCGGCCCTAGAGAGGTTGAGAACCACTGGGCTATAGGCTATATCACTTAATCCTGAAATCACAAATCTTCTTTACTGTGCAAAAAATTTAAATAATCCACTTGCAAACAAAATCCTTGCACAGAAAGCATGGCAGAAGGGATGACTCGTAACCAGAAACCACCACAGAACCACTAGTGGGGTGTCATGCTGGAGTGAAGCGAGGGGTTTAGTGTGTGCAACGCACCCCAGCATTGGAGTGAAAGCCCCTCTCATCCGATCTCCCACTTCCTCAAACTCCACAGTCACCTCGTCAGCTTCTTTACTTGTTTTCAGTGCATTTTTAACACACATTTGCACACACATTTTTTTGAGCATTTTTTGGGGCATACATGTTTTTGTTTAGGCCAACTGAAAGCGGAGAAAGAGATGGTTGTTACGCATGAAAATGCATGAAAAATGTGTGTTACGCACATCTTTCGTGTGTTTACCACACTAAGCCACGCACACTAAAGTCTATGTGGCCAAAAATGCACTTTCCTGCCCTATTGATGCACCTCTACTTCTTTGGCATGAAAAATGACAACACATTGCTCAGATATGAACAGTCTCCATAAAATAAAATAAATATTGTTTCAAATGTTGTCGTCCATCTGGAAACATGCTTCAAATCCCTCAGGTGTGAATAGGAGCTGACAGTGAAAACAAGCTTCTAAACGCAAAACGCATTGGTTTGTTTTTATAGAGAGCTTAGAAGATTATTTCAATTCTGCAAATGAATGATGTTTTGTATATTCATAAAAAGTTCTGGTAGTGTGTCAGAAAGCCAGAATCCACATTACGTCCCTCGTTTATGGTGTTGAAATGTAAAATAATTTTCATCTCAAATGTTTTCCTTTCATGAGAGTTTTTAAAATTCCCTTTCAGTACTTTAATATTGAGGTTTTGGATGGAGTGATCTTTCTTGGAGAAGTGATGTCCTACTGGGGTGCAATATTCGTTTTCTTTGTGGTTCTTGATTTGAGCTCCTGTGTAGGTTCGTCCTGAGATGCAGCTTAAGGCCAGTCTCCCCAATGTGACATCCTTTGTCACATGCTGAACACTGTATCATGTACACCATGTTAGCAGATGTGCATGAGTGTGATCCCTAATGGTGTGCGTTTTGTTATTGTGACTCGCTGTATTCTTGTCACATATATGTTGGCAAAGTTTGCAGCGGGGTTTATTGCAATGCACTGTGTCATTCTGTGTAAATTCCTGTTCTGGGGTCAGTTTACTGCATACCAATCTTCTTCTCAGGTTCAGTAGTTGCTTGAAAGCCAGTATTGGGGGCTGAATGAATATGTCTTTATGGGGTCTTCTGAGAGTGCTGGCTGTAGGTTTTTGATGCTTTTGCCTATTACTTCTAGAGTAGCGTTGTAGGTAACTATAAGAGGGGTCCTGGTTGTCTTTTTCTTTGTACTTTCTCGTGGTGTTCCTAGGGCAGATTGCATTTTTTTAGATATAGTCTTTTCCCTGCAGCCCTTTCGCCGAAATGCATCAGCCAGTGTGCTTAGGTGTTTGTCTCTGTCCTCAAGTGTCAGAGCAAATGTGGGGGTATCGGATTGCTTGGCTGTAGATGACACCCTGTTTAGTGTGATTTAGATGGAAGCTGGAATTATGGAGGTAGCTGTACCTGTCTGTGGGTTTTCTGCACACAGAAGAATGGAGTGAGCCATTGCTGACTGTTATGGCACAATCCAGAAATTCATTTTGAGTTTTATTGATGGGTTGAATGAATTGAACGATTCATGGAAGTTTAAAAGGCTTTCTTCTACTTCTGTCCATATTATGAAAATATCAATATAACGATAATATTTGAATGGTTTGTGAGGGTGAGTGGCTAGGAATCTGTGTTCTAGGTCAGCCATGAAGACATTGGCATATTGTGGTGACATTTTTGTGCCCATAGCTGTCCTGGTCATTTGTAAATACATGCTGTTCTTGAAATTTAAGTAGTTGTATGTAAGTATGAATTCAATGAGTTTGGCAATGGTTTCACTATCATAATTTTGTGCAACATTATGGGAGGAGAGGAATTTGGTGCAGGAATTTGGTGCAGGAATTTGGTGCATAGTAATAGCCCCCATCCTTATGGGGGCTATTACTATATAAAGACTCCACATCCATGGTAATCAGTATCATATTAGCAGGTAGGTTAGTGATTTGGCTCAGTTTATTCCGAAAATCTGCGGTGCCCTGTATACATTTATCAGTGTTGATAACCAGGGCTTTAGAATGTTTTCAATTAAGCCAAATATTTGTTCTGTAATTATTGCCATACCTTTTAATCCTGGGTTTCCTGGCTTGTGGATTTTGGGCAGCATGTAGAAGGTCCCGATGTGAGGATTGGAAGGTAACAGATTAAGTAATCTAGAACATTTCTATGCACCTTGGCTCCATCTACGCTGGACGAACACATAATAAATTGGCCTCTTAATCTTCATCCTAACCCTTTTTCATAAATTGAAATGTACAGAACCTTGTTATTCAGGATGACATATTACAACACATCACTAATATGCATGGTAGCCTACTGGAAGCCATACTGTGAAATTTACTACACCTTTGGAACATAGCTAAAAGGGCACTTCCTGTGGAGAGAGGATACCTTTTTAATTTTCACACAATGAAAAACTCTGAAAACAAATATGCTAACAATATGTTAGGAACCATGCTAAGTCCAAGAAAATATTATGTTTATTTTGTATATTTATCGTTAATGGCTTATAATCATAAATGAAAATTAAAAAATTAGAGAAACTGTTGTAAGAGCCCTTTTAATTCAGGTTTTTAATTGAAGCAGTGTATCATGAATGCAATGTCTTGCTTTTAAAATATAGATTGCATTTCCAGTGTTATTCTAAGGGAACACAGAAAAGATCTTGAATTTGTTAGTAGTATTGGTTGGCCAGGTTGAATAGATGCAAGTCTTAGCTTTTTTACTTAAAAAATTGAATCATTTCTGCACTTCAGTAGTTACTCGGCTGATCCTGTTTTATTCCAATAGTAGTACTGTTAAGGAAATTTACAGTCAGAGGCCACAAGGCACAATAACTAGCTTCATATTGGATCAGTATTATCACAGTGTTCAGAGTTCAGTGATAAAATGTTACTTATAGCCCACTTCGTTGGTGCATTATCAATGTTTAGATTACATCTATGGACTGTATATATATAAGTTTATATTTACCAATTGCTGGCAGCAGATATTGAGGGCTTGAGGCTATTGTCAATTACTTCGCTGAGTCATTTACTGATATGCTCTGAATAGTCTGTGTAATTTCATCTTCTGCTGGTCAAGGCTTTTTAGAGTTCACAGAGTAGAATGGTGGTGGTTGGGGTTTACATACCCTTTGTTAGCTAATGCAAAGCAACATTAAGCAAGTGCAAAGGCATAACTGTATTTGCTTTATTGGAAAGGCCAGTACTCTCTAAAAACAAAGCATCAAGGAGGTTGCCTGTTTTAAATGGTCATTTGTAAAATAAAGATATACTGTACAAGTAATGAAAACTATATGTGACACACTGGATCATAGAATTGTAAACACTCAAATAGCAGAAAATACATTGTTCAATAACTCCTAACATTTCTTTGAAACACAGAAGATGAAGTTCTGGTGTGTTTTTAACCACTTGCCGTCCGCCCGTTGTAAAAAAACGCACTGCTGCATTGGCGGGTTGCCGTCTCCAGACGGCAATTTTTTTCTGCTCGCGCGCGCCCCCTAGCGGGCACGCACGGGCAGAAAAGACCGACCAATGCAAACACCCGTTACCGGGTGTTTCACATATAGACGATCGGCGGCTCCATAGCCCGCCGATCGTCTATATGTGCTCATTTTTCCACAAAGTACCGCAGCGCTGAATACTGAAAAATGGCCTGGATGGGAAGGGGGTTTAACACCGCGGATGTCAACTGGTTAAACATGATTGATCACATTTGATTACATTTTTTATGCATATTGTTCCAGCATGTTAATATTGCTTATTACTACTTTTAGATTTTAACAGGATTTCTCAAAATGAAAAGGCCACCATTTACTAGGAATAGTATTTAAATGCAAACCTTAAATATGCAATTAAGCCTGTGTGTATATAGTTATCATTTCAAATTATTTTTCTTTATCTACCATTAGCTGAAACCACTACAGAACAACCACAGAGACAGTGACAGCGAAAGTCCAAACAGAGACTCAAAACCTTCGCAAAGAGGCACTTCACATGAGCGACTAAGTGATGTAAGTATCACATGCATACAATTAAGATTAAAAAAAATGGAAAATATTCAATAAATTACATTAGATCATTTTAATTGTTGTAAAGGAAAGTTTCCCTAAATGAACTGTGCTTCTGCTATAATTACTTTACTGTTCATTTTGCTGTTTGTGTATTTTGCACAACTGCATTTCTTGTATATATAAAAAAAGAAATGGGTGTTTTATAGGCAGCAATTAAAATTGTCTCCCTTACTAGAGACAACATAGTGTTACAGAGTCACTATATCACCTTGAGAAAGGGAACCTGTAAGACCCAGAAATGTGAGCTATTATGACTACTGTGACACTGTTTTCTTTAAAAAACAAGTGAAACCTGCTTTCACACTTTTGTCCTTGCTACATTAGAGTTCACCATAGTCTTTATTGCTAATGTTTACTTGGTGTTTTTTTTTATATCTGGTATCATTGTAGTCACTGGTGTATTATGTGGGTTCACACCTCTTGGCTGCACCATCCTTATTGTCTCTACATTCTCTCCTTATTCCCCTTTTTTGTATGTTATCTGTTGACTGCCCTTTTGCTCGCTTTCCATCTCCTATTGAAGGCCCCAAGATCTCCAAACCCTTTGATAGCCTTTTTATTTGTTGTGGGATGGGGTGTGGTGGGAGTGGGGAGGGGTGGTTTGCTTATTTCTTTGTATGTTTAATAGTTCACCCACTCTCTTATTTCACACCTTCTTTAATTGTTTACAGTGGCATATTTAGCCCTATTTTTCCCACCTACTTTGTCATGGCTACTGCTCTTATCCCGCTCCCACCCTCTCTTGCTATCTAGTCTCTCCTGGTCCCCTCTTTCCTCCCTGGGTTCTTCCCCTTACCCTTCCTTTTTACCACCTTCTTCCTAACTTCCCTCTCCCCCTTTTTGGGGTTTTTGGACCCTGTGATCTGATGCTTCTTAGCCTTGCTTGTTATGGTTTAGTTTGTATGTCTTGATTTTCTGTACGCTATAGTGCAATTTGCAATTTGGGATTTCTGCCCAGATAGTCCCATGCATTCCCGCATATGGTGGTGGTTTTCTGGGATAAACCATATTTCATGGTTGGTGCAACAATGAACGACTTACCGGATTTTTGTATGTCTCTGTTTCTCCTGTTTGCACATAGCTCTTGTTTCTTGGGGCTTTTGTCGATGTCCTTCCCTGCTTCTTTCTTCTTTCTTGCTTTGGTTTCTACTCTTTTCTTAGCTTATCTTGTTTCTATGCTTGTTTCTTGGCATCGTGATCACTTTCTCATAGTTCCTGATGTCTCTTAAATGGTTGTCTTTAAATGTTCAGGGTCTCAATGTACCCCTAAAAAAAGGGTGAAGGTTTTTAAGTACCTCCGTAGACTCTGTGTTGATATAGTATACTTGCAGGAGACCCATTTTTCCTCCCCTTCATCTCCCAAGTAGTTTGATTCCAATTATCCACTGGTTTACCTAGTTAATGCTCCAACTAAACATAGAAGGGTTTTTGTAGCATTTTACAAGTGTCCCATTTGTTTGCAATAAACAAATTGCATACCCTGAAGGTAGATATGTGCAGCTTCAGAGCTCTTTCCTTGATACCAATATTACTATCCTCATCTATTACGCCCCTAACACGAATCCTGGCCCCTTCCTCTCTCATATTTGTACCGTGCTGTCTCACTATGGGTTGGGAAACCTTCTGCTTTGTGAAGACTCCAATCTGACTTTTAATGATAAATTGGATAGGCAGCATCCATCCTCATCTCCTGCCTCGGCAGATGCTAGAACCTACTGTTCTGCTTTATCATCATTTGATTTTTTTTTTTAGGTCTGGCGGAAATTTCACCCCCTTACAAAAAGATTTCTCATTGTATTCTCATCCCCAAAACTCACACTCAGGTATTGATCATGCCTTTCTCCAGAGGAAGCATATATCACTTGTGCTCTCTGCCTTTGTCATATTATGATCCTCTCCTGGTTGTTTGTCGTCCTACCCTGCAATCTCCTTCTTCTCCATCTTGGCCGATAAATTATTCCTTTCTTAGCTTGGACCAAGTGGTCACTACTCTTTCCTCTCTATCTGAGGAATCTTTTTAATTAAATGTGGGCTAGGTGGGCTCCACTGTTACTCTGTTGGAGGCTTATACAGGGACACATTATTCAGCTTGCATCCAGATGCAAGAAAGACCTTTTTATGCTCTATCCCACAGTCCGTAACAGACGTTCTCTGGATTAGGTGCACACTGCACTTAACCTCCCTGTCGGTATGATTATGCCAGGAATTTTGTACCAAAAGCGGTACATTGTAGGTTAACCTTTGCCTGACAGAGCAGGCAGAATGTCATATATGCTGGTCTCAACAAATGTTTTATGCTAAAGCTAACAAACCGGATACTGTTTTGGCTGACCGATTACAAACCAATGCTTCTAGACACCCTCCGATATCTCTTAGGATGCGACACAATGTGCTCACTAGTAATTCCTTAATAATTCTGGAAGAGTTCCGTCACCACCTCTCCGCTCTTTACTCTTCCCATGTCCCTTCTTCTAATTCGGCTATCAACAATTTCCTTCAATGATTATCCCTCCCTGATCTATCGGATGCTCAAAAGGACTTCATGGATGCTGATATTACTGAACTCGAGGTTATGCATGCAATCAAAGGCATGAATGCCAAAAAGCACCCAGGCCCAGATGGATTCTTGGCTCTTTTTTACAAAAAGTGTCTAATGTTGTGACTCCCCACCTCCCTCGACTCTTCAACTTGGTCAAGCACCATGGCTTTTCCTCCTCCATGCTGTCTGCAAATGTGGTTATGCTCCCCAAACCAGATAAGGATCATTGTGATTGGTCGAACTACCGACCTATCTCCTTGCTCAATGTGGATATTAAATTGCTTACTAAACTTCTGTCTGCTAGACTGAATACATTTTTGTATACCTCCTTACCCAGAAACCATTGTGAAGTGTTGCTTAACAAACCAGTTGTCTCTTTGTTGCCTAAAGAGCGGAAGCTTGTCCAACAAATCTTTATGGCAACCAAATTAACAATAGCTGAAGCTTGGAAATAGCCTACTTTGAGCTACCTTGCTGTTAAGAATAGATTGACAGATATCATGATCAACGAGAGATTGATTGTGATCTTGTTGGATACCCACTCCAAATTTTTGGCAACCGTGGATCTTCTATTCACATCCTCCAAATTTTGATGTATCATAACTATCTCTTTAGTCAATTTTGATTGCTTTCCCCTGGGATGCCTCTTTCCTCTTCTTTCTTCTCTCTCCTCCTTACTTTCTTTTTCTCTCTTCTTCCTCTTAAACCACCTTTTTGTTCCACCTTGTTTTGTTCTTTTTAAAGCACCTTGTTTTGTTCTTTCTCTTAAACCACCTTATTTGTGACCTTTGTATTCATATCAAACTTGAAATGCTATTTTGCATCATTTGTAAGGCACCTGTGATGTTCCTCTAAGGCTGTTTTTTTGAACAGCTTTATTCTAGTCCATGATGTTTACTCTAATGTATGTTTGTGCACTGATTTTGAGATTTGTTATGTTCCTATGCTACTTTAATAAAAAAACTTTTGTAACAGGAAAAAAAAACAAATGAAACCAATATCACAGGGGTGTTGGTGACTTGTCTTTCTATCTGAATCTTACACAGCACCACCTGATGTGGTTATTATGAGCACTCACTTGCCACACTTGCTGGTCACTGCAACGAATGCAGCTGAAACATCGACTACATCATGTTCCAGAATCTACACTCCTGTAAATAGCAGGGCTCTTGCCCCATTGTTTACATTTGTGGGGTATTTTTATTAAAGTACTTCATCACAGTGTGTTTGTTTATTTGCATTATCATTTTTGTGGGGAACAAGTAATAAATTGGGTGCTCGTCAAACCCAAAGATTTAATCATGAGAGTGAAGGTGGAGAAAAGTGTTTTCCATTGAGCTACTATAAGGATCTTGGCTAATGTCATGCTGGAATGGAATCACACCTCTCATGAAGGAAATATAGCAACTTCCATTGTTGACTGTCTCCTAAAAATGCTTGTTGCCTGGCTATTAAGCTGTCCCTATGGCTTCTGTACTCAGAGTAATTATCCTGCAATTAGAAACATGAAAGAAAAGATATACTTCTTTATCTTAATACTAGTTTAATGTCAGTGACTCAAAATATTGAAGCCTAGAGGGTCAACATGATAGCCATGCAGCTAGCATTCTAAAGATGCCCACACACCTTACGATAATCGTACGATAATCGCGGGAAATCACGCAATCACACGATTATCGTAAGGTGTGTGGGAGCCGTGCAACCTCTGCTACTGTAAGGTTGCACGACTTTTACCTTAGGAACATGTTCGAAAACCAGCCGAACATCGTACGATGTTCGGCTGGTTTGTGGCAGGTTCACAAGATAAAAGCCGCACGGGCCGGTGTGCGCAGCAATGCGGTCATCGGAAGCCCGCCCCTCAGAGGGGCGGTCTTGCGATCATCGCAAGTACCATCTGCCTGTCCAAGATAGGCAGATCGTACGTTTTTTTAAATTACCTTCAACCATCGCAAGACAAAAGTCTTGTGATGATTGTAAGGTGTGTGCCCAGCCTTAGATGGAGAGGTCAGTATTGGCCTCTTCCATGTTTCTCTCATCCTAGAAAGTCTTGCAAAAAGGTACTGGACTAATCAATGACAAATACAACTGGCTGATTTAGATGGGTCAAAACAGAACATTAGGGACTGCAATGGATGCCCTCAATGTAACTGATAAAGGAAAGAAAAATTGTTGAAGCACTCATGTAAGGGTCCGTAGCAAGCTGGAACATTAGCTGTGGCAAATCAGTAGAGAAACACTGTTCTTTTGAGTCTTTTAAACTCCTGAAAAAAATCAATTTGTCACTTTGTATAGCATAATTTTGCAGCAGGAGTTTAGTTTTCAGTTTACTCAGTTTACAATTTGCAACTTTGTTATCAGTAGTCATCTGCTTGTGCAGCCTTGAAGAAGAAGGAGCCTATTCTCCAAAAACACTTTCTGTGTGAATACCATTTTGTTGTAGATAGGTACGCTGGAGTGTGCACTCATGACATGTGAGTGTTTAAAAATCTAGTTTGTTCACTAGAACCCAGAAACTCAATATAAAATAGCAAAAATATATTTTAGGATTATATCACATTTTCTCAATCATAAAGGAGAAGTTTCAAGGAACATATTGCTAAGTATGTCAGGGGGAATATCATCTTATGATAATTTTAACGGTAGCTTCATTAGCGGTTAAGCATAAAGTAAATTTAAATGTGCTCAGTGTTCAGAGGTTATATGTGAATTAAAAGCATAATACCATTTATCCATAAAATGTTCTGGAAAGGATTACAAATTAGAATTACCATTTTAAGTCACCTCATTTAAAATCAAAATCTATTAAAGGTAAGTTAATATGGCTTTGGACATTTTTATTTTTAAAAGATTATAAACATATCTTTTAAAACAAGTTTTTAATTATTGGTATGTATTACCAGGCACATCAATAGCTCTGTTTATAAAGCATGTTGGACTTTCTCCTAAGAAAGCCCAGTGCTACATTCATGCTTTCTATCAGACTGTATTAACCTCCCTGGTGGTATTCCCAAGTGTGGCTCGGGGTTAAATTTCCTGACCAGGAGCGGTAACCCGAGTCACACTCGGGAATACCCTGAATTCACTCTCACCCCGTCCCTCAATCCCCGCGGTGTCCGCTTGTCTTCTTCGCCCGATGCCGCCATCTGTCTGCAGCGTGCGCTAGCGTCAGCGTCGCAGGGGGGATGATCCAGCAGGAAATTCAAACGTAAAAACACATAAAACACACATAATACATTGTATTACATTGTATGCACTGCTATTACATTGCTGATTTGAATTATTTCACCTCAGCTTTGTCCCTATAGCTTTTTCCAGTGCCCTGCACTTTTACCATTCTATTTGCCTTGAAAACTTGAGAGCGTCCATGGCATCCAAAAAGCGTCAGCTGAGGTCAAAAGCGGTTTTTGAGCAGCTTGAAAATAGTGATAGTGATGTGGAATCACTTATAGAATTGAGCGACAGCGATTCGTGGAGAAATTTGTCGTCAGACAGTGAAAGCGATGAAAGCGACGATTCTGCGATATCAATTAGCCTCTTTTTTAAATTATCACTATTAAACATTTATATTTTTTTTGATCTATTGTTGTCTGGAGTTGTCATTTTGGTGCTTTCAAAACCCCACTTTTCTTCCTATCTTTTGTTAACTATTATTACCAGGGGTGCGGCACCTATTATCCAGATCCAGGCCAAAACTTTTTTACAATATGGGTTTAATATATAGCATCAAAGAGAGCACGATTTGGCATCAAAACCTATATGCTATGTGAATCATCAACTGGCTACATTTGGAAATCAGTGATATACACTGGAAAAGGAACCAAATTCGATCCAAAATACAGCAGCTATGGAATGGCAACATCTTCTGTTCTTTCTATCATTGAGCCATTGCTGAATCAGGGCTATTCTGTAACAACGGACAACTTTTACACATCTCCAGAACTTTATGACTTTCTTCTGCAACACAAAACAGATGCCTATGGAACCGTTAGGCCTAACTGACGTGGCATGCCGCCAGTGTTTGGCAATAAGAAGCTGAAGGCTGGAGAAATGGTTGCCTGGCAGAAAGGCAAAATGATGTCACTGCGATGGCACGACAAAAAAGATGTGTGCCTAATGAGTACAGTGCATAACGCCTCCACTGCTATGGTACGCACGAAAGGTGGGAGAGACGTCATGAAGCCACAAGTAGTAATAGACTATAATAACACCATGGGAGGTGTCGACAGAGCCGACCAAGACATGACATTCTACCCAGCAATGGGGAAACAGCAGAAGATATATTATAAGAAGATCTTCAGGCATCTTCTTGAGCAGTGCTTGTGGAATTCCTATGTTCTGCATAAAAAACAGATTGACAAGCCTGTGACGCATTCGGACTTCATTTGGAAAATTTAAGAACAGATCTTTTTGAACGACTAGACGCCATCAGTAAACAGATCTGGACGTCGTGCTGTTGGCGTTGTCAACCCAGAACGCCTGACTGGTCGTCACTTTATGGACCACATCCCGCCAACAGAGAAAAAGTTAGCACCTACAAGGATGTGCGTGGTTTGTTGCTCGAAGCGCGACAGTGGCAAAAAAATCCGAAAAGAAACCAGGTTCCATTGTCCTGATTGTGACGTCGGACTTTGTGCTGTCCCATGTTTCAAAGTTTATCATACCCGGGAGGTTTACTAAAGTAACATTGCACCCTTGTTTGGACAGATGTCAGTGTTTTTGGTTTGAATAAATTATTTAATTACATTTATTATTATTATTATTATTATTATATTACTGTTTTATATTGCTGTTTTTATGTGTAATTATTTCTAATTATTTGTTATTATAATTTATGATTTCGTGTTTCAAACTTTATCATACCCGGGATGTCTACTGGACTCTTGTTTGGACAGATTTAGGTGAGTTATTCCCAAGATTTACTAAGAATTACAGGAAAAATGCAAAAAAGAAGCGCCAGAGGTTATCATGTATAGTCTTATTGACAAAGTGGATGTATTGGCATCTATGCAGGAGGCAGCTCCAAAAACAGTCGGGGAGACTGGAGACACTACAAGACAAAAACGAGAGGGGCGCCTTCTCCTAGTGCAGATCAATTTTATTTTTCAGTTAACAATAAGAATAAGTCAATGAATGAATACTCACAAGAGTGGAAGATCACAAGCATTAAGAACAATGTAGAAACGAAATCCTAACTGGTAGCAGTGGCAGTCTATCAGATGTGTCCCATGTGCAGATCAGTGTACCAACGTGTCGACGCGTTTCTGGGGCACGCCCCCTTCGTCAGGACATAGCCTTAGTCTCATCCCCACTTAGATTATAAAGGGAGACAAAGCTCCTGATTGGATGCGGCTCGATAGAGTAGATGGGAGGTGCCCGAGTGGGGAGTGGGCGGGCTGCATAGGCCTTATTAAAATCTGGTCTTTTTCAGTGGTCCGTGACCTCGGTCTCACAGCCAATGGGAGCTGCGGAAAACCGAGTGGAGTGTTTACATTATCTATGCCCCTGTCAGGCTGTCGCCGGATGGGAAAATGGGAATATGACAATCTCCCACTGCCGGAATAATAACCGAACATAAGCTGGGAGAGACTAAAGGCTATTATTATTAATCGTAAGGACATGTCTTTCTGGAGACTATAAAACTTAGAAAGATCATACTGGTCACCGTGATGGCCATAATGATCATAAAAGTGCTGTTAACCTATATAGCATGAGGACATATCTTTCTAACGAATATATATGTAATCCTTATATTGAACATATGAGTCATAATAGTGGTCATAATGATCATAAAAGCACTGTTAAAACCTATAAATCTAAAAGCATATCAATAAATATCATGAACAAATAAGTGCTCTGGTGAACATATATAAACATATGAATAAAAATGTATATATATGAAAATAAGTGACAATAAAAGTCATATGCGATGTTAGAAACTCCAATTGAATTCACATACGTTATGGATTTATACAGGGATGATGGATAATTTAAGATGTCTACTGGACTCTTGTTTGGACAGATTTAGGTGAGTTATTCCCAAGATTTACTAAGAATTACAGGAAAAATGCAAAAAAGAAGCGCCAGAGGTTATCATGTATAGTCTTATTGACAAAGTGGATGTATTGGCATCTATGCAGGAGGCAGCTCCAAAAACAGTCGGGGAGACTGGAGACACTACAAGACAAAAACGAGAGGGGCGCCTTCTCCTAGTGCAGATCAATTTTATTTTTCAGTTAACAATAAGAATAAGTCAATGAATGAATACTCACAAGAGTGGAAGATCACAAGCATTAAGAACAATGTAGAAACGAAATCCTAACTGGTAGCAGTGGCAGTCTATCAGATGTGTCCCATGTGCAGATCAGTGTACCAACGTGTCGACGCGTTTCTGGGGCACGCCCCCTTCGTCAGGACATAGCCTTAGTCTCATCCCCACTTAGATTATAAAGGGAGACAAAGCTCCTGATTGGATGCGGCTCGATAGAGTAGATGGGAGGTGCCCGAGTGGGGAGTGGGCGGGCTGCATAGGCCTTATTAAAATCTGGTCTTTTTCAGTGGTCCGTGACCTCGGTCTCACAGCCAATGGGAGCTGCGGAAAACCGAGTGGAGTGTTTACATTATCTATGCCCCTGTCAGGCTGTCGCCGGATGGGAAAATGGGAATATGACAATCTCCCACTGCCGGAATAATAACCGAACATAAGCTGGGAGAGACTAAAGGCTATTATTATTAATCGTAAGGACATGTCTTTCTGGAGACTATAAAACTTAGAAAGATCATACTGGTCACCGTGATGGCCATAATGATCATAAAAGTGCTGTTAACCTATATAGCATGAGGACATATCTTTCTAACGAATATATATGTAATCCTTATATTGAACATATGAGTCATAATAGTGGTCATAATGATCATAAAAGCACTGTTAAAACCTATAAATCTAAAAGCATATCAATAAATATCATGAACAAATAAGTGCTCTGGTGAACATATATAAACATATGAATAAAAATGTATATATATGAAAATAAGTGACAATAAAAGTCATATGCGATGTTAGAAACTCCAATTGAATTCACATACGTTATGGATTTATACAGGGATGATGGATAATTTATCGTGTTCCTAAACGGCCATGGTATCTTCATGTGAACAATGTACTGCTGTATGGTGGTGTAGCTATGGGATAGGGGGTGGACAATAAACCATGGAATGCTGCATTTGGGAAAACCGACCGATGGTCAAAGAGGGGAAGAACAACGCTGGATCAAGGACAGTAGTCGGGGATTCAAAGTGAAGAAGTCAATTCTAGTCCTTCATTTAACCCTAGAGGGTACAGACTTTTGAGAGAATATATCCAGAAGGTTTCTTGCTGGCACAATTTCTTAAACTTAAGGCCTTCATCTAGAGTGTCGGGTATCATTTCGATTCCGAATACTTTCAGGCCCTCTGGATTTGATTTATGGGCTTCGGCAAAGTGTCGAGGAAGGGAGTGGTCGGTTGCTTTTTTGAGAATTTTTCTTTTGTACTCTCCAAACCTAGTCCTTAGAGTTCGTGTGGTGCGCCCTACGTATAATTTGCCGCAAGGGCAAATGATGCCGTAAATTACATAACATGACCCACAATTAATAAATTGCTTGATTGGGAACATTCGTCCTCCGGGATAATTGACTTATTTTTTACGGTGCCACAGAAATGGGCAAGCCCCGAAGCTATGTGTATTACATTTATAGCACCCTGTTTGCCCGAACAGACCTTTCCCTACATTCGTCCTTTTTGTGGTTTTTAGTCTGCTGGGAGCTATTAGGCTACGGAGGTCCTTGGGTTTCTTGTATATGACAGGACGATTTGGGAGAGATTGTTTCAGCACAGGATCTTCTTTAAGTATTCGCCAATGGTTCTTAAGTATTTTTGAAATCCGAAAGGCCTCATCATTATACTGTGTGCAAAAGTTAAACTTAAAGGTATTACCATCATTTCGTTCCTTTTTGGGGATGGGGACCAAGTGTTTACTATAAGCTTCTTCGATCATCTTGGTATTATACCCCTTATCTGTAAATTTCTTAATTAGTGTTGCTCCCAACGCCTCATAGTCAGAGTTAGAGGTACACGTTCTCCTCAATCTGCCAAACTGTCCATCTGGGACATTTTTGATCCACCTGGGATGGTGGTTGCTCCTGGCATGGAGATAGAAGTTACCCGAAGTGGGTTTGAAATGCGTTTTGGAGGAAATTGTACCTGTGTCGTCTACCCCTAACTCTAAATCTAAAAACACAAGGCTGTATTTATCAATGACAAAGGTAAAATCGAGTTTGAAGGGATTGCCTTTGCAGTAATCCACAAAGCTAAAAATTCCTCGTCAAATGATAATAATATCGTCAATATATCTGGCGAATAAAACCAATTTAGATCCGAATGGATTGTGGGACCAAATATAACATTTTTCCCAATACCCCATGAATAAATTTGCATAGCAAGGTGCAAAACTGTCTCCCATGGCAGTACCTCTAAGTTGAATATAAAAGGTATCTAAAAACATGAAGTAATTGTGAGTTAAAACAAATTCGATGGCTTTAATAATATAATTGGCCTGTTCGGAGTTAAAATCTCCTGATTGGGCCATAAAATATTGTACCGCTTGAAGACTGAATTGATGTTCGATGGACGTGTATAACGAGGCCACGTCCAACGATGCCCAACGGTAGCCCTCTTTCCATTGATAGTTTTTTTTAAATTTCTAAAATATGTCCAGAATCTCTGACATAGGAGGGTAATTCAGTAACAAGTGGCTGTAAAAAATGATCTATGTAACTGGCAAGATTTGAAGTCAGGCTGTCCATGCCTGCTATAATAGGTCGACCTGGAGGTCTGGTAGGGTCCTTATGAATTTTGGGGATATAATAAAAATAGGGGATACAAGGATGTTTGGTGAATAAAAAATTAAATTCTGGTTTGGTTAAAATTCCTTGGGATAATGCATGTTTTAATAATTCCTCCAAGAGGTTCTTGTATTCACTGGTGGGATTACTTTTTAGGGTAAGGTAAGTGGACTTATCCGACAGTAGTCGAGTTGCCTCTGTAATGTAATCCTCTTTATTTAGAATAACTAAACCCCTCCCTTGTCTGCCTGTTTAATAACTAAATCCATATTGTTACTGAGTTGTTTAATGGCCACTTTTTCTTTTGGGCTTAAATTAGTTGGTCTCCTTCTTTCGCTAGAGCAGAGCTTTTTAAAATCTGTGTAGACTAGCTGATAAAAGGTGGGAAGAAAATTCCCTTTAGAATGGTGGGGATAAAAAATCGACTGTGGTCTAAAATTGGTATGTCTGATGTTGGGATCTATCTTGGGGGTCCATTCAAATGTGGATTCTCGACCATCCCATAATTCTTCCAGGTCAAGGAGAGCCTGTTCATCAGGGTCAGGGTCTGACCCTGCGGCTCCTTCCCCCTCTATTGGTAGGAAATTTTTCATCTTTGCGTCTTTTATAATAAAATGCCGATGGAGGGTGAGTTTCCATATAAACCTGTGAAGGTCTAGAAAAATAGAGAATTCATTGGGTGAAGAGTTGGGAGCAAAACTGAGTCCTTTTCTTAGAACTGATTTTTCTATCTCATCTAGAGGATGAGAGGACAAATTGAAAATTTTTATAGTATCGTAATTTGGGGCAATGGCGGCTAAGGACTTCTTTTCCCTTTTTTGCTTGACCTCTCGTCCGGCTCTACAGCCTCTTTTCCTCTTAGGTTTGGTGACCATTTATTTTTTCTTACTTTGGGGGTATGTACCAATGACAAAAAAGATTCGGCGTCTTTGAGGACAGTCCCTTCGCTACGACCTTGATATTTAGGTCTGGTCCCTACTTTGTTCCATTCCGATAATATTTCTTGTTTGTCTACTGCCGAGGCCCATGAGTTGTCGCCATGTATGGGAATATTAGACAGTGGCCGAAAGGCTACTGGGGAGGTGGTGCCATAATTCTTCAGGTGCCGATCTAAGGGATCTGGAGATTGTGGGCCTGGAGTAGAGGACCCCCGATGGATGGCAATAATCTTGCGAGGAGTGTTAGTGGGACTTGTCCTACTATTGGGGTTAATGTAAGGTCTGGGATGTGACAGTTGTATGGGACTGGGAACAAACTAATGGTTTGGGATGTGCCCTAGGGGCTTCAGAGGATACTGGTCTAGAGCGTGTCATCAGATGTTCATCACATGCAGGAAATTGATGTGTATGAAGAAATTCCTGATGATGTTGGTGTTTATATAATGGTCTCTGTGGTCTGGCTGTTTGCCAACTGTTTCTGTGGGAAGGGGGCCTAGTAGGTTGGGGATGAGTCGTTCTGGCGCTGCAACCTATAGTCAGACCTATGTTGTTTGTTGGCTTCCCTTATGGGCCGTTGTGTATGTTGTCTAATGGATGCAGGACGAGTGCCAGGGCTCATATTTCTCTTCCGAGAAATTTCCCTAATTTTTTTATCGAGCAGAGTTTTTTCAAATTTTAAGATCTTATTGTGAATGGACAGATCCCATTCCGAGAAGAATTACAGGCCTACAATATAAAACAACAAATTTCCATGAAAAACAATGTACCGCTTTGGCATGCTAAAATCCTGTATAATCATACCGTCCAGGAGGTTAATAAACTAGTTAGATGATGCTATTCATGCAAGCAAATTGGATGTTTCCTTTCTGTAACTCGACCCTAATCTCAACACATCATGCCTTAAAATTACAGACCTCACAGAACATAGAACATGCAGAACTCCTTTGCTCCCTGCAAGTGGTACTGTAAATATGAAATATTCATATACTTTGTGATGTGTGAGTGTTGTTCTATGCAGCTTTGCACTGTGAGCCCAGGCTGCATGATGACATTAGCCCAGGGGATTTGTCATTGACTGTCTGGGCTTATAGTAACTGGCTGAATGATGTTGGGCAGCACTAGAGCATGAAGAACTTGAGTGTTGCTTTATAAACTTTTTTTTTCAGGTAGGTGGTAAAAGGGGATTAAAAAACAAGATTTAACAGTGTTTTGCTGACATTAAAATGCAATATTTCCTGCTCAAATGGATACCAGCCTGGTATACCAGTCACATGAACATGTACAGCAGAGAGGGCTGTAGGTGTGCAGATCCACTTCTTTGCTGATACCACCCAGCTTTTGATGGGCACTGGGCTCTTCAGAATGTCCACTACTCCAAATGCGGGGATGAAAAGGCTTTATACCTGCTCCTCTACGGAGCAAGACAAACTGCAACATCCTGCCTGGTACCTGTTTACATGATGCAAAGTTTAAGTGATTTTAAAAATGTCTTGCAAAATCTAGATTATAACTACCTTCCCATCATTTTCTTCAAAATCCAAGATGGCCATTAGTGTCTCTAATTTTGTGTCATGCTTCCTCCAAAAATCGTGTCCAGGGTTAAAGTCTGGGGAGGAAATGTACCACATGTTTTTTGTGGCTTCCAGTCTGAATATCAATAGAGAATCAGCGTGGTCAATGGAGCAGAGAGTCCCACACCTCTGTGGGGTTTTGAAATGGTCATACAATAACCTGTAAAATCAAAATCTTTTAAAGGTAAGTTAATATGGCTAATATGGTTAATTTGGCTTTGGACATTTTTATTAGATTATAAGATTATAAACATATCTTTTATAACAATTTTTTAATTATTGGTATGTATTACCAAGTATTACCAAGAACATCAATCAGTGTGGTAAATGGAGCAGAAGGTCCCACACCTCTTTGGGGTTTTGAAATGCACATACAATCACCTGTACTGAAGATTATTTTAAGCATGTCAGGTTGCTTGGAAATGAGAATTCTGGTTAATCATTGCAATAGAATTGCAGTGTGAATAAATACTGTACTGGAAACTTTACAGCAGAAGAGTGATTTAACTGCATGCACATGAAAAGAAACACAATATAGATCACTCTCATAGACTTACAACAATATTACAGTTCACAGGCAATGGGATCTACATTTTCCTATACTTTACTTAGTCTAAAAATGTAACTGCAAAAAGCATCTGTGCCAATTTCCATTGCACAGACATGTTCTGCTATTGTTTCATTTGACAAAATAAATGTAAAGGTTTTTAGTTTTCATTTGTTTCATTATTTTATTCCATGCACATGTCTAGTATTGATGCAGGGAGCCTGGCAGGTGGTTATGAGACACCCCCCCTCCTGCTTCTTCTGTATCACCGAGACAGTCACAGAGAGATCTTTGTGACCTATCCAAGGATTTGGAGACTGAAACTGTTTAATTTCAGTGGTGTAACCTTTTTATATCTATATAATGTTTTTGCCTGTAGATCTTACATTTTCCTTGGTTACTCTCAGTTAAGTATTTTGGTTATGCTGCTGATGCAAGACTACTTTGAAGACTTTATAGACTCCAAGTGAACTCTAAGTAGTACTTCAGTTCAGTGTTTTTTGTATTTACACCATCTTCTGTACAGCAGGTTATTTCAGGATCAAAATGTTTGATAATGTAGATATTGGTTAGCCAGGACTTACATGCTGGAACCTAACTTGAGTTGAGTATGACTTATTTTTTATTAACCACACAACAGAACAACAGATATCAGGACTAAACAGGAACACAGTGTCTCTCACTGCTAGTGTCATACTGCTAGCTGGCTGTTATGCTGATGCTAGGGATTCATTATTTCTGTGTTAGGCCTGGTTCACACCTGGGCGTTTTACAGCGCCTTCCTACGCACTGTGAAACGCTCAACATGTGAAAACCAATAATTGCCTATGGGCATGGTTCCCACCTGGGTGTTTTACAGCGCGTAGAAATGCACTGCAAAACGCCCTACGCCCAAAGAAGTACAGGAGCTTCTTTGGGGCGTATTTGCCGCTCCTATCCATTAGGATACAGCCGGATAGCCCTTGGAAACACGTGTTTGTCTTACTGCAAATCGCGGTAAAACTGCACGGCACGAAATGGGCGGCAAACACGCATATTCCGTACGCCTAGGTGTGAACCCAGCCTTACTGGTCTGGAACAAGTACGAAATAAGCAAAATACCTTTTTCTGACTTTTTATTGCTGCCTCCTTTTTGCAGGTTTGTGACTCAAAAGCAATTAAACTGTATATAGTCAGACGATTAGTATTTTCAGAAGAGGGTCCTTCCAACAGACACACTTTATTTCTCTCATGTCAGGCATACTTGATACATACAGGCTGCATGATAGATAAAATAAAGCATACCGTATAGAAACTTCTCCAATACTGAAGTGCAAGACACTTATAAGAATTCATTCTTATAATACATTCATTTTTTAAAATGTGAATATATTAAGTGTTCATAAATATGCGGACAATCTAATAGAGACAAGTTTCTGTAACAATAAAATAAAATGAGTAAGTATGCTGTGTGTCTAAAAATAAAAATGGCATTAGAGATATAGCGATTATCCATTCTTTAAGCTTGTCAGGTGCGTCTTCCTCATGGAAGAAATATATTTCAGCTATTCATCTTATTAGCTACTACCATAGAGGAAAGTAAGGCTTGGCATGTTGACAAAGACCTGTTCTTCTTTCACTCTAATGAGATCCAAGCAAAAGAATGACACTTCACAAATGTGAACATATAACGTAGGGAAACAAGCTGAGATAACTTTCAGACTATGGGGACCCATTAATATTCAAGCTGTACCAAGTTTCCATCAAATAAAACACAAGAACTGATATATTTTAATTCAGCCATACATACAAGCCAGTTTTCAGACAAACCTGCATCATGGATATAGTTACAAAAACATGGAATGTCTGAGTAATGATGAAATTATAATTGGTTCTTTTACCTGACTGTTGATTCAAACATCTAAGGGAAAGTTTGTGATTTTTGTAAAATACATCAGCTGCACTGCATGGGTACTGCCATGGAGAATGTCATTCACAGGATGTTGGCAAATTACTCTCATTGCAATGTATGACATACAGTCAATTGTACATATAACGTACTGGGTTCATTTATCAGCTGTAACAATATATTGCTCTGGTTTAGGCAAAGTGAAAAATATGCTCTGTCCATTACTTGTTACATTCTCCACAGGATTCAGTGAAACACTCTACCAGCATTTTCTGAACCCCTCTACAAGCACCAAACATACACATTAAATTAGAAAATCTGTTTCCCGGAATTTTACCAATCTTGACCTTAATGAACCACAGACATATGGAGTATTAGTACCTGTAGGAGTTGTGACCTGCTCCATAGCATTCATATGCCATGGGAGACCACTTTTATCTGCATTTGACTAGAAGTACAGAGATGAAATGTGCGCATAACATGTACTGTAGGAAACAACTTCCTGCAGTAGGAGGAAGTCTTTTACTTCCTCCTACTGCATGCCTCCAATGCTAGTCCATGCCACCACACAGTGTGTGCTCCAACATGAACACCAGAGGGATTGTGTTGCTGACCCCTTCCTTGTCGCTGCTCACTATTCTTGTCTCCTCTTTGATGGTAACAACAGCCTCTCAAACCCCTTGTCAGACTGCCATTCCCATTGCTTGAGGCCACAGATGCCGCCGAGGATGCTAGTGGAGATTTTTGCGGAGTGGGGGAAAGCTGTGAAAGGAAGAGCAAGTAGGTGTAGGAGGAGTGTGGGCCTTTTTCTGCCAATCAGTGTGCTTCATGTGCTGCTCCCACCTGAGTTTTGTAGTGAACAATCCTGTATCCCATAATGCATGTGGTATCCAATGACTGTTATTTTTACCATGCTTGATATACTGCAGACCAGTGGCTGCAAACCCTTAGAGTGCACTACACCCTAACTTCCTCGTTTACAATCTCAGGCACCCAGGCACTGCCTATTGCCACTTGAGCCCACTGAAGCTGCAGAAAAATCAATTGCTGCTTTCTGCCTGTTGTCCCCTCTCTTTATGCTCCTCACACTCTCTTCATCAAATACAATGAATTCCTGCACATCCCTCAGCAGTAAGTTAGTGAAATAATTTAGTTGACTACTCCATGCCAGTTTGCTGGCAATGGCATAATTAGGTGTAGAATAGAAGGAAGAAGAGGGCGCATTTAAAATTTGTTGCTCTGCGCCTGGGGGGAGATTTGGGGAGATTTGGTTATCCATTCCACAACCTCCTCCTCATGATCTGGCTGTATAGCACACCCACTAATAGAATGAAAAAGCAGACATGGCCTGCCTATCAAAGGTGTGGACCAACCACCTCTTTGTGAATGCAGAATCTGCTTGATGCCTACTAGCTGTGCATTAAGCACATCTGACTCTCCCTTTAGTTCACCCAGACATATTGAATACAAAAAAATTGGGATTGACAAGGTGGTACTTTGGTACACTTAACAATGAAGAAAAAAAACAAAACACCAAAAATAGTGCAAGCTGGGGCCAGCTGCTAAACCGCAGCAGAAGTTGTTTCTGACACAAATATTGCACTGTGAACAAAAAGGTGTACACAATATTATGTAATCACTAAGCAGCATCTCACTGTAATGTAGCACAATATATAAAACTGTATATCTCTTTATCTCCCTGAAAACACTCTGTCAGCTTTTCCTATCTACTGAAAATCTCTGCACACTGACAAAATGCTACTAGGAGTACTAGGAGTCCTAATATTTATAGGAAGGGGATTGGCACATTAGAAAATCCCCATGATTGGCCCTTCTAAGCCACCTGATCACAGTTCAAAGGCCAAGAAGTGCATGATTGGTAATTGGTTGTATTTGTGGTGAATGATCACAATAGTTCACCTTGAAGGCTTGAACTCATGGCCCACCTGATCCCGGAGCTCATCCCTACTTACCACTTAGTTTGCCATCCAGGGCCTTCTTTAACGCAGGGAAAAGAGGGCACTTGCCCCGGGCCCAATAAAGGTTGTGGGGCCTGAAGCATCTGCCCCTTGAGCCCGCTGCCCGCAGAAAATTGCCAATCGGATTGCATAGTATAATACGTTATGGCAGCGGCCGCATACGGCAATGCCATAACGTATTGTCCTATGCGATCTGCACGATCGCATCCTAAAGGTAGCTCCTCCCCCGGACCCCGCCCGCATAGCGTGACATGTCACGGGCTTCCCTGGAGGACGTGAGGCTGTGCGGACTGCCTCACTCACATCCAGGACATCCGGAAAGAGGCAGACTGGCACGAGGCGAGGACTGACTGAGGCAGGTAGGTGTGAAAATAAAAAAGGAGAACTATAAAGGAGATATACAATTTGTATATCTCACTGAAAAGCTCACTCCATTTCTGTTATTCACATATATATGAAGGACAGAACAGAAATGGAGTGAGCTTTTCAGGGAGATATACAATTTATGATTAGATAATCAGACTTAACAGAGATACGATTGTTTGTAATTTGACATGATACAGTGTTTTTGAAGGTTTAACAGAGGAGGAGCCTAGTTTTCTCTCAACGTTTTGCTCTTAGGGGCGCTGTAATGGATGTGGTATATATTCTGCAGGCGATAGAGGTTGTCATTCAAATGGGTCAGTGTGTGTGTGTGTGTGCATCTCTGCAGGGCCGTCCAGGCACAGCACCTGGGTCACAGTCACCGAAGCAGATGAGGGAGAGAGGCCCAGACCACGAATCCCACCCGGAGCAGCATAAACTGAGAGGCATCGAGGGTAGCCAAAAGTCCTGGAACTGCTTATTTCCACGACCAGAACCGAGGGGTGTCCGTCCTCCTCTCACTGTGGAGCCCCCAGCATGTTGCACAGTCGCCCCGGGCTGCACATTTGAATGACAACCTCCCTCTCCTGAAGAAGCGCCCCTAAGCGCGAAACGTTGAAAGAAAACTAGGCTCCTCCTCTGTTACACCTTCAATAACGCTATATCATGTCAAATTACCAACAATCATGTCTCTGTTAAGTCTGATTATCTAATCATGTTAATTATGTCTAATCATGGCTTTCTACTATCATGCATTGTAATTCTATCAATCATGTTATTCACATATATTGAAGGACAGAACAGAAATGGAGTGAGATTTTCAGGGAGATATACAATCATGTTGTCATTTTTTACATTTTTTTTTCTTGGTGGGGGGCCCGGGTGGGCCCAAGAAAATGTTTGCCCAGGGTCCGATCAATATTAAAGACGGGCCTGTTGCCATCCTCCAGCAAAGCAAGGTCTGCACTCTGCTGACATTTTCTCTACCTCTACTGCCAGGTCAGCTCTCTCTTTCTTCAGCCACTGGGTGGTCAAAGATAGTGTAACTCTTATGTGTGTACACTTGGCTAAACTGTGAGCACCATATAGATTGTACAAGCGTATGCTGCAATGCACATAAGCCACGGACAGTGCACAATTTTAAAAATATGTCCAGTTTCCAAAAAACACTTTGTTGGGGGGTTGCATGTCAGATCTGCTTTAACCAATGTGTCCCAATGGAACATTATTTACAGTATCCTTTGATGACACCACCTAAAGTTTATTATGTAGCATCTCCCTTGAAGAACAATGCAAAACACATTTTAAAACCTACAGAACAAGTAAAAAGATAACCAATATTCACAATGAAAGTGGATATTTATACATTTGCAGATGAAGATGTGAAGAATCACAAAATCCAGGAACCATTGTGTTTTGCTTGATGACAAAACATTTCAACATCACTAAGATATAGGCAAGAGTGAGTCTGTAGAGCACAATCAGTGCTCTGCAGTGCTGACGTTCAGTTGTGTTGTTTTCATATCTAGCTGGGCTGCATCTGTACAATAGCTGTATGAAGAAGATGACACGCTGCTTGTATTTAGGGAAGCTGATGGGCTTCCAATGCCTATTTCTGTTTTGTAAGTCTTAGTCCTTAAATGTTTTGTTGCTTTATGTTAATTCTTCAACAGTGCAATCAAATTCCTGTCATAATTAAAGCTGTCAGTTGGAAGGCAAGCCAATCACCGAGAAAACACAGCATAACAAATGAAGTGAAATGATTCTGCATGTAGCTATACGATGCTTCGCCAGGCATGAAATTAAATAAGTAATTTGATGTTGACATCAGAAATTGAAATGATACCCACTGTTCCCTCGTTCACTCAGACCTGCATAAACAAAAGTCAGGACAAATATGTATAACAAAGCCCCTGTGCCACCCATTTCTCCCTTGTAATATATATTTACATTTCTATGCAACAAGGACCTTCATTCCTTCTTTACATTTTTTGTAAAAGCTTTTCATTTGAATCAACAAGCCCAGGCAATTGTAATTCCTTAGACTTACACAAATCTGTTTTATTCAGCCTATTAGCATACAAAGGTAAGTTATTAGAGTTAAATCTACTATTTTTGTAGTACTTGAATAGTTCTGCTATAAATATGTTACAGTTCTTTTTATTGGAAAATATGTATATAATTTTAAAATATAAAATAGATAAAAACTGTTTGATAATAGAAAAGAACTCCAGAAAAAAAATTAAACATGATCGGTAACAAATAGCTCTAATGAGTTGTACGCCAGCTCCAGAATTGCTGCCACTTGTTAATTTTTTACTGTTTTATTGATGCTGGATAGTGTAGCTTTTGCTTTTTTGCACTGCGACAGGAGACTTGTGGCTCTTATGCTCCCATCCTCTTTCTTGACCATTCACAGAATGGTTTGTATTTTGTGAATGGTTTACAGGACAGCAATCCTGTAGGTGGCATACACCTTATTAGAGTTAACTGTTTGATACCCAGCACATTTTATAAATCCTATATTTTTTACTGGAGTTCTGTCAATAATTTTGCCCTGCATTTCAGAAATGGTGATCTGAAACACCCTTTTCAACCAAGATTTCTCTGTAACTGACATAGAGATGGAGAAAGACTGCGTGGGAAAAGCTGGTGATGTTTTTTTAGGGCATTATGCAACATAAAATATATCTAAAGGTTCCCCGTTAGGGAGATCCACTCTCTCTCTCTAATTGTTCTGATCACCAGTGTCACATAAAATAAAAATTGAGGGTGAATCCAAAAATTTAAGCTGCCGATAATAACTGTCTTTTAGGGGATTTCCCTTACATTGGAGAGATATCGTTACTTCCTGTTGAGTCTACAGGAGAAGGCCGAATGGTGAGGCGTGGCAGAAAATGGGAGTTGTTCCGACGTATCAGAGCATATGCTTAAGCAGTGGATTTAGTGTTTCAGTTTAGCAAAGTCATCAGTACTAGTAAAGTAGGACCAACAGGCCCACATTGTTCGGAAGCTGTCCAGTGCATCCTGTTTGGTGGCAAGTAGTTCTTCCATCTTGTGACAATCTGACTGTCAAATGTCCTTTTGATCTTTCAACAACAATTTAGTATGAGGGTCTGCCTGATTGTGTACATATTGAATAGATAGTCTAGGTAGGTCCTTATGTTACATAATTTTGGTAAATCTAAAGGCGATATTACAGAGTTTGTATACTCAGATTGTAGGGTACCTGAAACACTATAACCTGGATGTGATGCTGGCAGAATCTGTGTGGCTGCAGAGACTTCCAGTACCCATTGCTGTGTAAGAAAGTAGCCTGAGAATAGAGGTTGAAACAATAACCACTTTGTGGACTATGTACCATGTGTATATGTGAATAATTCAAGCTCTCGCTTGTGATGATGACATTATGGTAACAAGTGTAAAGACCCAATTCACCAATCTATAATGCAAGTTTAATTTGCTATAACAATTGTTGTTTTCAGCCTGGTGACTGTTATTTTAAGCTCTCACAGGCTCTCATTGCTGAAAATAACAGTGGCATGCACCACTTTTAAATTAATGGCAATGCAACACACCTAATGCACAGTAATGCATGATCGGTCTATTGTGAGATAGTTTGCATTAATCGCATGATATTGTGCAATTAAGGCAACAATATGGTGTCAATAGACCCTTAAAGAATGACTGGCTGTATTACTGCAAGGCAGCAGAAGGTGCATTGGGGTTCCATTAGAATGAATGGCATTCAAAATGCAAATTCAAATGAATGGTAACTCAATGCACCTAGTGCACAGTATTGCATGCTAGGTGTGTTTTGCAATAGCGTGCATTAATCACACTGTTGTATGCAATTAACACAATGCTATGGTGTGAATGGGCCCTTAAATGTCCATCACTTGCTGCAATTCCTAGACAGGAATGTATCAGATTTTCAATAACAGATGTTTCTTCAGAAAAGCAACGTTCCTTCATTTCTAGGTAGCGCATTTAGAGATTCATGTTAAGGACTTTTAAATATTTTTTAATGAAAATAAAATGGTGCGAGAAATATTTACAGAGAAGGTAATACAAAGCAAGCATTAGCAACAGTAAAAAAAATGTTTAAAAGTGAAAATTGAAAAGTAAGGTTCAGAGTTCTGATCACATGACGAGTAAGTCTAATCTGATGTTGCAAGAGTCACTGGCTCTCATAAATAACTCTTGGGGGGGGGGGTTATCAAAACTGGATCACACAAAATCTGGAGCAGCTGTGCATGGCAACCAACCAGCTTCTCTCCTCAGTTTGTTCAGTTATTATTTGAAAATGAGAGAGAGATGCTGATTGGTTGCAATACACAGCTGCTCCAGATTTTGTCTTCTCCAGTTTTGATAAATTCCCTTCTTAGTGTTCCTTTATAGTTCCAATAGTATAACGAGAGCTCCCAGGTGACCAGCTACCTTTTCTTGTCCCCCAGCCAGGGTGGTGCAGGGCTGCTGCACTCAATCAAAAGGTTTGAGAGGTGTTCTGTAGGTGTGCTTAAGTGTATTATATTGCCTAGCAGAAACACTCTTAATGTCATCTATTCTGGATAAGTCTATATTTCTATAGACTATTGCTCTATGATAATGATGGTTGGTGTTTGATATGCTGTTTTTACTGACGGTAACCTCTGTTTTTATGCATTTTTCATTGCAAGAATTTGAATTGCCCAGGTTTATGATATGTTTACTTATATATGTTAGACAATTCACTAAAGGCAACTACATAAATATAGTAAAAAAAAGTCATACATTTTGTTACATTAAAGTCTCTTTTGATTGTAAATTTGCCATAGAAAAATATTATGATCTTATTGTAGACAATGAAGTAGCTCAAAGTTTGGTAATTTTAGAGTCTGCGGCTGCCTTATGTTTTAGTTCCCTGGCTGTGCCTACACGTTCTTCACATCTCAGACTACTAATTATGTTTACAACATGCCTCATTTTCCTATGACCCCCGGGAATCAATTGGCAAGCAGGTCACACACTGAAAAAGTCATCCAAGCCCTTTAGGATTTGCCTGTTTGAAGTTAGTCTGTTCTTTTCTCCCTCTTGCCACTTTGTGGCCACAATACATAGTAACTTGGGATCAGGGCAGTGAATGTCAGCAAGTCAGGGAGGCAGTTTGATGAGTGTCTGCTTAGTCTCAGTGCAGGGCGAAATGCCATCATTACCCAGCTGCCTGTCAAATAAATTGGCAATTACAGCCACAGCAGAAGCCTGGAATTCAGTACATAACACGTTGCCATCCCCAAACCGCTAGGAGATTTAAAGGAGGAGGGGAAGTGAGGGAAGGGGAATTAAGCAACGTTTTCCTTGTTCCAGTAGCGACTGACAAGGACCAGCATGTCAGTGCTGTGATATGGTGATGAAATAATATGGAAAGTGCTGGTAATGAGCTGTGCAGATTAGAACGTGTTAAAAATACAACACTAATTTTCCACTTTATTTTTCTGTTCTGTTTTTTTTCATTGCAGAGCTCAGCTGCCTCCAGCCTGGGAACTGGATACTTTGTAAGTGCAACTTTTAGCAACATACTAAGAGTGACTGATGATATTGCATTTGTATCATGTCAAAGCAGTTCAAGATAATCAGGATGTGTAGGGTGAAAATGTCATGTTCTACCTCATTAGAGGTAGGAACTGACTAGCTAACATATTGCTGTATTTGCTGTGTTGAAAATATGGCATTCCTAAAGTATTAGGATAAGAAAATGAAAAAGAAATGTTTCTTCATACAATGTAACTCATTGAAGTGTTTTATTGTGCTACAAGTCTTGTTTCATGCGAGCAACCTTTGTCTTACTGAACATTTTTAATCTCAAGTCTGAAAGTTCCAGTGTCTACATGGTAATATTCTGAACAGGTAAGTCTGCATATCTTTCAAAATACTGAGCTGAACATGGTGTAAGACACACAAATACACAAATTTGTTGAAAATACACCTAATTTGATGTTGTTTGTCATTTTATGCTTCCATTCCTAAACTATTTATGTACTAAGTTAGACCACATGCAATAAAAGTGTGCTTGCAAACTTGAGATGGAAGACTCTAATTTGTAAGCACCAGTATTTAGAAAGGACTTTGAGACCCCTTTCTGAAACATGTTTTTGGTGAGGGGGTATAAGAACGGACAGCTTATTAGGAACTGTATGTTAGGGGAAACATACTAAGCAAGTAACAGACAGATTTTGGCTGCTTTGCTAACAATAACTTCAGTACCTGACACCCTACAATGTCCTTTTTGTGCTGTAAGGTTTTGGAGCAGTGTTCACAGCCTCCAGTGCTGTCCATAAGCTGCAGCCAAGTAGATGGAGTCTGGACTAGGCCAGATCATAGAGAATGATGACTAATCTGATGACCAGATATTTTACCCTTGTTCTCAGTATGCTGAATCAGTATTCAATGAGCTGTGCTTGAAGCTGTGAACACTGTGTGCTGATCAATCAGTGCAATGGAACATTGAGGAAGCAGCAGATACTGAAGTTATTGCTAGCAGCCCTTGTATGCCTGATGTTTACTTGCCTAATTTACTGTTACCCTGCTGTAAGCAGAGGCAAAATGTTTAACAAGTGGCACTATAGCATAGTGAAACTCATTTGCCTGCACGCAAGGAGGTGAAATCAACACTACACCTTCTGCATTTCCAAACTCAAGCATTGAGAATCTAAAAAGAGACATATTTTAAGACTATACATGGATATTGTCTGAACTAAAATGTGTCACTTCTTTTTAAAAACAATGAACCACCTCTGACTAATAACATATTTAGCATGATTGATGGGGCTAGTGACAGCAATGACAGTGAACATCACTAATTAATGGAGAGCTCAGCACTTCTTGACTATCTGGGATTTTCAATAATGCAGCATAATGATCAATAATAACATACATAGATTAACCTATAGCAAAAATACAGATTTTAGCTTATTGAACTCAGATCTTGATTTTAATACGTATGCTTTTGACCATTTTCAGTTATAGCCCCAAACCCCACCTCTTCTAAAAGACTGTCATATGGGTGTCTCAGGCCTAATTCATATCAACTTCACTGACAGTTGTGACTTCATACTTAATATAAATATATACTTTCCTGCAGAGTAAATGATTGTATCATATTTTTTTCATTTTGATAACTGATGTGTGTTTGCACAGGAGTGATCCATTATACTGTGAATATTATTCATATCCGATATTAATTATCTCTTATTTCATGATGAGCATAACATGCAATTACATGAATCTTTAAACCAACATTATGTTCACAAAATTCAAAGTAGTGAAACAGAGCAGGCTGTGTGTGTATGCAAGAGTAATCAGTGTCATTTTCATATATTCCTATTTCAGAAGCTCGATGAACATAAGAAATGCCATCTGTTACTCTTTTCTGTGTTTCTGAATTGAGGTTGGTAACATAAAAAAAGCCCCAATCCCAGAGAGTCTCAATATTGTCACCACTTCTCAGCATTATAAATATGTTCTATTTTCAAAGTGAGAAATTATTAAGAAACTGAAAGAATACAAAAGTCCTGTAATGTAATCACAGACAGAACATGGAGACAGTGAAATACCATTGTAGTCATGCCTTGTCTAGCACATAATCTATTTTTTTCACCTGTTGATCATTCAGTATAGTGAATACAAATCTGATGAATGGTAGATGTAAATGTAGATGCAAATTTGAGAATAAGCGCAGAATAATGGGCTTTGCACTTACCAATCAGATTTTACCGCAAAGTCAGATTCCAGCTGCCATACTTTCCTAAGAACACCCCTTGCAATCTTGAGCCAGCGGCAGCCAGCATTTGTCTAAATCAGGGGTAGCAAACCTTCCAGCTGTTGTGGAACTACAAATCCCATGAGGCATTGCAAGATTCTCACAGCCACAGACATGACTCCCGAAGAGAGATGCATCATGGGATTTGTAGTTTTACCACAACTGGAGGGCCGGAGTTTTGCTACCCCTGGTCTAAATAGTACTCCTTAGATAAAGAGCTGGAGTATACTAAGAAGAGTTGTAGGGGATATTAGGAAGAAACCTTAATCTTTAACTTTAGGCTACTTTATGGCAGTCAAAACAAGTACCAATTCCAGTTACTATGGGATGCAAAAGCAAACAAAAATCTTAGTTTACCTCCTCATGAGTGGTCAAAATTATCATTTGTGTCTTACATTCTCCCCATGCAGGCACTGCAGCCTACAGTGGGAGGGTTATAGCAATATAGCTCGCCATATTTCTTCTCCAAATTAACAAATTTGGAATTGCTTTTATTATTCTCTTTGTTGTTATGTATGGCACTGATATAATAAAGTAATTATGTTATAAAGTGAAAAATGTAGCTAAATAGAGATTTGCGTTATTAAAAAAAACACTTCATTGTGGAAATATAGGCCTCAGAGTTATCCATGTACTGTCTGATGGAATGCTGGGGACTCATCAGTGTCCCCCTAGGTAAAACTCCCCTCTAATAGAGAAATGTGTTCCCGGGGAGTACAATATTACTAACTCTCAGAAAAAGCATGGGTAAGAATGTGGTGAAGCCCCTGTGTAAGAGAACACTATATATGCTTTTCCCTTTGGAAGAAAGATTGCTTCCTGTAAAGTTAATGTATTTATTTTTGCTAGTTGTTATGGTCCCTGTCTCAGCATTTAGGAGGTTGTGTGGAACAAGGGGCAGTTTGGAAGCATACTGTAATCATGTAATGTGATGGATGGCAAGAGAAAAACTACTCTAGCTAACTGACCCATTTGCCGCTAGGAGATTTAAAGGAGGAGGGGAAGTGAGGGAAGGGGAATTAAGCAACGTTTTCCTTGTTCCAGTAGCGACTGACAAGGACCAGCATGTCGGTTCTGTGATATGGTGATGAAATAATATGGAAAGTGCTGGCAATGAGCTTTGCAGATTAGAACGTGTTAAAAACACAACACTAATTTACCACTTTTATTTTTCTGTTCTGTTTTTTTTTTTTATTGCATGCAAAATATAGATGGGGCAGTGGACAATTGCTGTGTCATATTCTCCCCATTCCTAGAGTGCCATCATGGGGGAAATATTGGGAGCACTAGAGCAAGAACATAACTTTGAACTCTGAAGTGTCCTAAATAAATCTTTCCTTGCCCTTATATATCTCCTCATGTATGTAGTGCTAAACTTGCAAGTGGCTTATATGCAATTCAGGTAAGTGGGGGGGTGGCAGGAGGGGGGGAAGGTTTGCGATCTGACCATGTTTTATGTTACCCTAAAATATGAGTGTAAAATGAAACATGGTCAAAAAGGTGCACTTAAACTTTAACACATTATCTGAGACTCTAAAAGCAAATCCATGGTAAGTTGGATGTATTAACATCTTAATTACTGTAAAATTAATTTTCATTGCTAGGGGATACCGAGTGATGACACCACATGGTGTTATCATGGAGGTATTTTGAGACAGAAGCTGAACTATGTAACTATGTACATATTTGTTGTGTGTTCTCTCCAATCACATCACTTCTTCCATGTCACGGGCAGTACAAGTTTGTGTGAATCAGAGACTTCATCAGAAATTGGCCACAAGACCATGTTTCCACTTAGCTTTTTAGGCAGTCGATGAGTTTAAGCATGATAAAAAGGACTTACTCTTCTGGTTTATTATTCATAAGTCAATCCATTTAAATTTAATAATTCTATTGTTCAGAGCACAATCAGTTCAGTAGCCATCCTTGCCAACCTATTTAGTGGTAGTTCAAAGTTTGCTCACTGCTTGTCAGGCTATGATGTTTACTACTAATACAGTCTGTCTGTCTGTCTAAAGAAAATAAAAACAATGGTAGCATAATTTATATATTGTTTGAAAGTAATTAAGCATAGCATAGCATGGGCATAGCTATACTTTAAGATTTCTAGATGTCTGAACTGTCTTGAAACATTTCTTCTTGATAAATATCAACCATGTGGACGTTTTGGACTGTACATTGGAAAAATTATTCTGAAAATTGCTTTACTTATTTAGGCAGGCCCAGAGCCTTATTAACTTACACAAAATAAATATACACCAGATGTCTTCTGTGGCATAGACAATGAGAGAATTCCTTTATAACAATTTACTTTGACATGTGTTTGTAATAAATATGATTATTGCATTATCCCACAATATGGCAAAACACTGATTATACATCCTTGTTTATGCTATTACCCATAGACTTTGAGATCACTTAGTGTGGGAAGAAACTATTTATGGCTTGTACTTATAATCTAAGCTCATTTACTAAGAACAGAGGAGAAAGAAACTGAATAATGTTGACTATTATTATATTCCTCAAGGGTACATGAATGTTAAGCTCTTGACAAGTATAATTTAAAGCATTTAATCAAATTTGTGTAATTCAATGCATTTGGTAGAAAGCAGCAAATTCGCATACTGGTCTACAGTGCTTTATGGTTTGAGAAATCTTTTTAGTGCTCACATCATTTGAATGTTATTCTTGCCAAACTGTCGTAAAACAGTATGTAGAAGTTTTTTTCCCTTTTTATTAGGTTTCTTTTCAAATTAGGATTATATACATATTGATGAAACCTAAGGCGTGTTGTTGACACCATAGAAGTTTCTCCTAAAAGACATTTATGGTTAACATTTAAACACCCAATTCACCCACAAAAACACATACATGTAGTAAATGTGTAAACACACACCTAAGTGCAGCTTGAATGTATGTACGCGTGTGCGCGCGCGCGTGTGTGTGTGTGTGTATATATATATATATATATAATGTTAATGGGTAATTAAAGCAGCTTTGGAGCTGTCTCCCACAGATTTACCCCTTTGATTCTTGAAAGGTGCTCTTTGAATCCACTTCTTGTGAGCCCAGGGCTTTGCCCTCCCATTACTGTACATGCCACCACTCTCTGCTCTGCAGCATGAACAGTCCACCAACTGCTTAAGGAAGAAGTGGATAAATAGTACCTGTGATAATTGGACTGGAATGAATTGGACATGCAAGTAATACTTTTTTTATGCTGCAGGGGTTGCTCCAATATGGGGGAATGGGGGGAATCTGGCAAGCCCAGATTTCAAAGTGGACCTATAAACAAAAAGCAAATATTACCTATTATACAAAAAACATCAAATAAAGTTAATTGTGGCTACACAGAACTTTGGAATGTCTACCTTTTGCCTTAAATTGTTCTTGAAAAATATGTTTCTGACATGTGACTGTTCCTGGGTACTATTGTTCCTGTAGCCTTGCACATCTAGTGTGAGATCATCTTAGGCATATCCTGCCCCACTCCTGCTATTGATGACTACTATTCACAAGATTTTAAAAGGTAATTGATGATGTCATATCTGTGCTGCTCACTGTTTTGCTAAGGGTCTATTGGAGAGGAAACTGTACATGAGAACCTTCAGTGCAATGATATTCCTGCTCTTACTTTATGTATTCTGTATATCTGTGCTTTCTTCCTTTCACATTTGAAAAATATAACAAATCGAGAGACAGGTACATTTATTAGTTACATGCGTAAGTGAAGAACACTAATTACTTACTACCATTGACTCTGTAAAGAGAAATAAAAACCAGTGTGGTTCTATGCCAATTATATTGTCACCAGAGAGTTGCTAGGATTGTGAAAGACCTGGGACACTCTTGGGTATCCTGAGGAGAGTGATGATGTGGCAAATGGTTAGTGAGGCCTCATTGTTCTAACAGTGGAATTGGCTTGAAGGGGTATGGTTAAGACTTATCTCTGGGAAAACCACAAAATCCCCCTTTCAGTAGGGCTGTCCCTGCACTGCAATAGTTAAATGTTAATTTAGGTCTAGGGTATTGGGAAAATAAGTTTTACTTACCTGATCCCCACTCCCCCTGCAGGCAGTGCTCCCATTTTCTTCCCTACCCTCCGGTTTTTGGACTGTCCATTGGCATCCTCACATATGCCAAAGAATAGGGGAGAAAGGGCTGGGGGTTCCAGTATTGTAGCCTGGAGGGAACCTGCGGCAGCAGGGATCAGGTAAGTAAAAGTCAGATGCAGCCACACTGCCAGGGGAATTTTGTATTTTTTCCAGAGTTCAACTTTAAATAAAACCTGAGCCTACTTACTAATATAGGGCCCATGTATGCAACAGTCCTTGTACCCACAAAATATGTTCTAATTACTGTGCCACAAGCAAGAGTCTCACAGACAAAAATAAAACTTAGCACTTAGGATCATTTAAAAAAAATTAAACCCTGCTATTCTGTACACAGAAACAGACAGGGAGCTTACTTTAAATAAGAACATAAACTAGTCAGGGACATCCAGCAACTGTTGAGATAATGCATACTTTGATCAGGAGTATGTAATTGTAAAATAGCAAATAGAGTCCAGTTGTCGGGAGTATATAATGTACAACAAAATTTAGATAAGGGGTAAGAGTCAGGAGCATGTATCTGCTAAAAGTGTCTAACACACACACACACACACACACACACATTTTCTTTGTCTTTCTTCCCATTAAGAGAAAACAAAACATTGATCCTATCCAGGCAAACAATCTGGGTGGGCAGGAAATCTGGAGGCAGTGATTATACCCCTCCTCATGAACCATACCAGGAAAGACACCTTCACCTTTGGGAGGGTACCTTGCAAGGAGGGGGGGGAGGGCAAGGCTCACTCCTTGCAAGGCATTCTCTTGGTTTTTTGATGTTGAAGGATGTCCCGATCTCCCCTCTTCAACCGATTCACAACCATTCTGAAATTGCTGGAACCACTTGTAAACCATCTTCATAGTCACTGCAGCATCACCTTAAACTAATTTTAACATTTTGTGTGTTTTTTAGCACTTTTTTGCAAATTGAAACAAAATGTCATGCTAATTTGTGAACCATGATTTGCCGCACACTTTAAAACACACCTTTTTTTCAACCATAGCACAGAGCTCACTGATGGCACTGAACAAGTTGAAACTTGTCACACACTGTTAGTAAGGTTCACCAAATTTTTTGATCACATCTCATACAAAAGATAATGTCAGTATTAAGAAGCTTTTCAATGCCACCAATCACATTCAGATGATTAAAAAGCTGTGTATATTTGCTGGCAAAAAAAAAAGAATTTAGATGTAGGTAAACTAAGCGGGATTTCTGACTTAGTGTGCTTATTTGGAAAAATAAATTGCCTAAGAACTCTCCATGCACAGGAAGAGAGTAAATACTCACCTCTCCCATTGCATGCAGAACCTAACTCTATTTGTTGAAACAAAATCTCCCTCTAAACTCCATTTAGAAACCAACACTTTGGAGTAATGACACCTTGGCTCCCTCCTGCCAAACTCCTAATTGCTAAAGGACACAAAATTACCCCGGATTTCGATGGGAAGAATCACTGTGCGAGCTGGGGAGCAGGAGATTGACATTCCAGGAAGTGTTCATTTCTCAACAGGCTTCAAGCGAAGATTTCTCTTCAGTAAAACAGCATTCGGTACTGCGGGGAAGGCGGGGCAGGGAGGATTGGATGGGGAAGGGGAGAATTTGCTATTTTTTTGGCT
This sequence comes from Nanorana parkeri, assembly GCF_000935625.1. Classification (NCBI taxonomy): domain Eukaryota; kingdom Metazoa; phylum Chordata; class Amphibia; order Anura; family Dicroglossidae; genus Nanorana; species Nanorana parkeri. The sequence goes on from NW_017306576.1 coordinate 655,978, forward strand.
ATTTTTTATTTTTCCAAATGGAATCAGACTAAGTACAATTGCAGTGTTTGAGGAGTATATTATCTTATTCACTTAATAACTTTGTGTTTCAAGGAATTTTTCTTTTATAAAATACAGCTTTTAAAACCTTTTGGGGCATACTTCATTGTAATTGCTCTGGAAATGAATGAAAGAGACATATACACTTAAACAAAACTTATAAAAAAAGGGCTTTTGGTATACATAGTTTGGAATGACTGGCTTTAAAATGCTGCCAAAACACAGAGCAGTTGGAATTTGCACTGGGACGTTCCACTTAGTCATGACTAAAGTATGTAGCACAATGTTTTATGGTTAGTAAGAACACCCAAACACAGCCTGCATAATACACTTTGAAAGTGGGAGATAATGTTCTATTCTGGAGTAAAAAATGCCTTTGCTTAACAAAGCTGTCCACTGCTTAAAGAATATGTCAAGGCAAACAAAATATATACATTTAGTACACCTCTGCAATATATAGACATTTCTCCTAGCTAGATCCATTTTAATCACTTTCACTTTAATCACTTTCCCACTAGAGTGGAGTGAAGTGGTTGTTCCAGGAGGACATACCTCTACTTCCTACCATGTGTGCCTGTGTGCGCACACTCAGCCCAGTCATTAGACAGTGGATGGCTTTGGCTACAGGCATGTAGCCAATTGGACCATCTCTGTGCCTTATGATCGCTGTAAATGGTTATCACAGTCATCACATGGCAATGTTTACATTGGCTACAGGCACAAAGCCGATCAGACCAGCTCTGTGCCTTGTGATCACTGTAATTGGTTATCACAGCAATCAAATGGAAATCTTTCCATTGCCATTAACCCTTCACTTCCTCCTTCCTCTGTGTTTGACCTGTACATTTAATGTATCTAGTACACAATTACCAAGCTCCATGTTTAAATCCCTTCACTATCGGCATGTTTCTTAATTTCCAAAAAATGGTGGCAAAAAATGGGATCACCTTTAAGTGTCTACTTCCAAAAAGGGGTCATTTCAGGGTTTTCGTATCTTCCTCGCATTTGTATTTATTATATTTTATAGAAAGTAAGGGAATATCCTGAAAACAAAAAAAGTTTATTAAATACCACCAAAAGAAAGCCTTGTAATGAAGGGGTTAAATAGGTCAGTTCTCAAATGGTAAACACTCTGTAAGTACAGAAAAAAATTGTTGATGAGCCAGAAAATATAGTGTACTCCTATCCTCCTCTATGACATGACAACAGTTCTGAATTCCAAAGCAGCTCTGCCCTGCCTTGTGAGCCCTGCCTATTTAATTTTTTATTTCAAAGAACACATACATTCTCTCCTCATCTCCATAACCTCTCCTTGTACACAGGTACAACGTACAGGAAGTTATATGTTTACAAGATTCCTGGCAAAATCATCAGTTATTTTTTGCGCTTATAATACAGATATAACAAAACTCTTTCAATTATATAATTAGCACCCAAAAGGGAAGAAAATAAGAGAAGTATATTGTTAGAGTTTGCATACACTTTAAGTACTGAGAACCAGTTACTGTATATACTCGAGTATAAGCCGAGTTTTTCAGCCCATTGTTTTTGCTGAAAAGTGCCCCCCTCGGCTTATACTCGAGTCAGCGTCTCAAGCTGGTCAGGTTTCTTCTTACTTACCTCGCCGAGCGGCGCGTCACTAAATTAAGATGCAGACAAAGGGCATTTTCAATTATTTACCATGTGTATGCTTAGATTGGTGGTAAAGGTCTAATTAACAAATATTTAATTATTGTATTGCAGCTTATTTATCAGTAGTGGAATAATAATAATTGCTCTAATGTGTGTGCCTGTGTATGTAGTTAATTATGGTATAAGTATATTAATTACTAAGTTCAAACACAAAACAATTATAGCAGGAAATGCTTAAAGTAAGAATTCAATACGCAGCCACTGGACTTAAAATCCAATCTTTGTTATTGACCAATCATGTACATCCAGTTAAATGAGAGGTGCTGACAAATAAACCCCCTCTGGGTGAAATAGTTAACTCACTAGGTGGCCCCATAAACATTTGTTTGGCCACACAATACTTGTAAAAACATTATATTTTGAGTTCAGATCCTTATATACAGTAATTGTTCTTTTACAAATGTATTGCTTGCGTCAATCCTGAGATGTGAGAGCATGGGTAACTGTGTCAAGTTTGAATTATAAAAACAAGCTGTGATATCTCTGGCTAAAAAAATATATATATCTCCTGTTTACATGAGGAACTCAGACTTGAGTGCTTGAACATTCTCCTTTGGATGACATCATGTAGTTGATAGAAAGAAGTGCTGCATCAGCATCCAGACGAATGGAGATCATTCTCCCCTGTCACACAAGCATTTGTAAAGTGATCACCACTAAAGTTAATCACTCTTCCCAATGCTCTTGTGATGGAGGAAATTGATCTCCATTCATGAACTGATGCTGCTCAGCAGTAGAGACATATGTACAGCTAATCTATTCAAAACACTGCATGCCAAATTGCCAGTGTGATATTGCCCTAACTTGTACTGATTCTGATGCTGAGTGCATAGGATTGGTGGTCTAATTAATTTCAGTGGAAGCAGGCTCTTATATGTATACCATTAACATACGTCATAATTTTTATCTCATGTGATTACATTTCATTAAAGACAATAGCAGCTGCATTGAATTAGCAGACTTATATTGTTGGATATCATTTAACATATATCTGGGGTTTTTTTGAGGAATGTAACTTACCTGATGGAATAGAAAAAAAAAAGTATGCAGTACTGTATAGGTTTGAAGATATACGTTGTTATGTGCTTTAAAGGACATCTAAATATATCAACATAAATGCTGTATATTATAGCTTACCAGTCCTTAGATGTGATGGTTACATTACTTGCAGGCTAAGAACATGTTCTGCAAGTACATAAATATACCTGTTGATACAGATAGACATCTAGTATCCTTGTGGACTGAAACAAAATCTCGAACAATAGTGCAGTGTGGGCATTTTCACTAGGGATGCACAGAAATAAAATTTTAAACCAAAAGCAAAATAAATTAATTTGTCAGGCTAAAACTGAAACAAAAAATAACTTTTTTTCCAGCTTTAAAATGTATTTATTTTTTTTATGTTATTTTTATTATTACTTGTTTTAACTTTACTGTTAGGGGCTTTTGGGAAATATCAGGGGTCTAAACAGACCCCTATTTCCCTTTTTAAGATAGAAAAAGAGATTGAGGACACATAGTGATGTAAAGCACTTCCTGTTCATTCATAACTGGGGTCACAGTAAGCACTATATCCCCGGTTAGTTAGTTCCCCGGTTAGTTCCAAACACTCAGTGATCACTTCTGATCACTAAGTGCTTGCAACCCGCTCTCTATCCTGACTTGCCTGTCACAGGAGCTGAGCGGGGCTGTGCGGAAGGAGGCCTCGGCCTCCTGTGACAGCTGACAGAGGTCTCATCCCAGCACCGCCCTGCTCGGCATCCTGACAGCTTCTCTACTCCCTGCTGGCTGCCAGTCTGTGTCCCCTCTGATCCCTCTATAAGCAGGGGGGAACAGCGGGCATCAGAGAGCACACAGACCGATGCCCAACAAGGAGGAGAGAAGCTAGGGATGCACCGCATTTTTAGCTCTTTTGGTACTATCAGCTAGTTTTCACTTTAGGACAGGAAGTGTGTTACTGGCAGAATCATCAGATTGACCAAGTAGCTATTATGTTGCGCTAGGCTCAAAGTATCCTTAAAGGAGAACTATGGGGTTAAGGCTTTTCCCCATAGTTCTCCTTAGGGTAACGGGAGGACACAAACTAGCGTCCTCCCGTCACCCTAGGCTCAGTATACCGCGAGCTGTAGCTGGCGGTATACTGAGACGCCGCAGTATACTGCAAGCTGCTGCTCGTGGTATACTAAGATGCCATGACAGGATCGAGAGGTGAACGAACGCCGGTATGTGATCGCTCACCTCCCGATCTACTGAGCCGACCTGTGACAGTCTCATTGTCACAGGTCGGCTAGAACTATGAGGTGAGTGAAAAGCACTTACCTCATAGTTCTCCTTTAAGTGAAAATATCTATAAATGTATCCAACTGATGTGAATCTTCTTAGCCTACATTCAGTGTTCATGCACACATATTTCTCAAAATGTAAACAAAATATTATAAATCATACAACGCAGATCAAACACATGCAAATCCAAGTGTTACATCCACCGTAAAAGCATAAGTAATTGTCCAAATGACTCCTTAGTTTCAAATGTGCAGTTCCCACTAGTGGGTACAAAAATGATCAAATAGCCCACACTTTGGATTAGAAGAACAGCAGAAAGTTAATTAATGCTGCCGAGCAGCAATATTTCCATTAAACCGTACTCTTGTGATCCTTCTCACAATATAATCCTTATTGTGCTCTGTGTTGCACTCACCATTTATCTGCTCGACTTTGCATTCATAATCAGATGTAAATCGTAAACAACTTCCTCCAGCTTATTCCTCTCCTCTGCTCTATCTGTCTGTGAATGTCTCCCGTGAGATCTGACTCCCTTATCACTGGTCTTATTTCCCCCCGATCTTCAGTTGGCTGTAAATTGATATCCTCACTCAGGGTTCAGAGGAAAGAAAAGAGAGGGACTTCCATTGTGCAGTATGTTAAAAAAGTTATTTAATGGATAGTTAAAAAACAACTTATAAACAATTGGCATTGTAACAGCTTTGCAATGCTCCAGGCACGAGACACAGCAATAGACTCCTCCCCCTTACACGTTTCGCCATGTGACTTCCTCAAAGGGGTTTCACTTAAGGATACTTTGAGCCTAGCGCAATATAGTAGCTATTTGGTTTATCAGGTGTTTCACAGAGGTCTTGTTGCAGCTGGCCACACCTATTCACATATGTCCTAGCGCAGCCTTCACTGATATCAACAGAATCATCAGATTGTTCAGATGAGAGAGGCCTGTAATTGGCATCATAGTAATTGGCATCATAGGTAGACCTCAGCTATGAGAGACAAAATGAGAAAACAAATCCAGACAAATCACATTGGCTGATTTGGAACGAATTTATTTGCAAATTATGGTGGAAAATAAGTATTTGGTCACCTACAAACAAGCAAGAGTTCTGGCTCTCACAGACCTGTACCTTCTTCTTTAAGAGGCTCCTCTGTCCTGCACTCATTACCTGTATCAATGGCACCTGTTTGAACTTGTTATCAGTATAAAAGACACCTGTCCACAACCTCAAACAGTCACACTCCAAACTCCACTATGGTGAAGACCAAAGAGCTGTCGAAGGACACCAGAAACAAAATTGTAGACCTGCACCAGGATGGGAAGACTGAATCTGCAATAGGCAAGCAGCTTGGTGTGAACAAATCAACTGTGGGAGCAATAATTAGAAAATGGAAGACATACAAGACCACTGATAATCTCCCTCGATCTGGGGCTCCACGCAAGATCTCACCCCGTGGGGTCAAAATGATCACAAGAACGGTGAGCAAAAATCCCAGGACCACACGGGGGGCCTAGTGAATGACCTGCAGAGAGCTGGGACCAACGTAACAAAGGCTACCATCAGTAACACACTACGCCGCCAGGGACTCAGATCCTGCAGTGCCAGACGTGTCCCCCTGCTTAAGCCGGTACATGTCCGGGCCCGTCTGAAGTATGCTAGAGAACATTTGGATGATCCAGAAGAGGATTGGGAGAATGTCATATGGTCAGATGAAACCAAAATAGAACTATTTGGTAGAAACACAACTCGTCGTGTTTGGAGGAGAGAGAATGCCGAGTTGCATCCAAAGAACACCATACCTACTGTGAAGCATGGGGTGGCAACATCATGCTTTGGGGCTGTTTCTCTGCAAAGGGACCAGGACGACTGATCCGTGTACAGGACAGAATGAATGGGGCCATGTATCGTGAGATTTTTAGTGCAAACCTCCTTCCATCAGCAAGGGCATTGAAGATGAAACATGGCTGTGTCTTTCAACATGACAATGACCCCAAACACACCGCCCGGGCAACGAAGGAGTGGCTTCGTAAGAAGCATTTCAAGGTCCTGGAGTGGCCTAGCCAGTCTCCAGATCTCAACCCCATAAAAACCTTTGGAGGGAGTTGAAAGTCCGTGTTGCCCAGCGACAGCCCAAAAACATCACTGCTCTAGAGGAGATCTGCATGGAGGAATGGGCCAACATACCAGCAACAGTGTGTGCCAACCTTGACCTCTGTCATTGCCAACAAAGGATACATAACAAAGTATTGAGATGACCTTTTGATATTGACCAAATACTTATTTTCCACCATGATTTGCAAATAAATTCGTTCCAAATCAGCCAATGTGATTTGTCTGGATTTGTTTTCTCATTTTGTCTCTCATAGTTGAGGTCTACCTATGATGCCAAATACAGGCCTGTCTCATCTTTTTAAGTGGGAGGACTTGCACAATTGGTGGCTGAATAAATACTTTTTTGCCACACTGTAACTGCATCTATTAAGACCACATTTATTATATGGATTTAATGTCATATTTTTTATTGCTGTTTTATATCAATTCTCCTTATTTAACGTATACAACCTACATCTGTATACCACTATTTTTTAGAAATCAATTGCTGTGTTCTACTTTTACATTTTATCTTCTATCTCTTATGTCATGGCAGTTAACACACTTCACAGTTCTGCCTAGTACACACTTTACATGTTTCATTTAATCGGACAAGTACATTCAAATCAGAATATATCATTATATTACTGCAGAAACATAGAGTTACTTGGGAAGGCAGTTTATTTCAGGGAAGAGAGCTAGATAGAACCCTGGCATCAGGAAGTACACCAAAGGAGAGTGGATATATTCAAAGACATGGTCAAGATAGATGTCCACATTAGTCTTCGTATGCAGAGTTTTATAGTATCATTGCATGTCCAGGCCAAATAAGCTGTCATGAGTATGCATCCTGTGGCTCTTGCACCATTGTCTGCTTCATTCAAGGTACACTACGGTGCAGCCATTTGTTTTATTCTAGAAAAGTTGATGCAACAATTACTGATTGCTGTTTTAGTCACATAATAGCTATCCAGTTAATGTTAGGAGAAACAAAAATAAAATTAACACTATGGCCTAAGAATCTATTATATTTTCTGTGTTGGCCTTCATGAAATCTGTTTAGAAAAAACACTATAGGAGCTAGCAGAAAAAAGATCAGCAGTTTGTGATGGCAAACTTAAAACCAAGGCAATGCATATCAATAAGACCAGTGTGTACTATGAAGTCTTTATGTCAGTTCAGAATTACTGCCTGATAAAATGTAGGACACCAGATTGAATTACATCATTGAACCACTGCCATCCACTGTTAATGGTAATTGTGCAGATATAGCGGGCTTTCTTGACAACATCTCAGATATTTACCTCCTGCTGTTTTTCAATTCAAAGCTTTGATGAAAATATTCCCAGTACTTCTTTAAAGCAGACACCCAACTGTCTTTCTTGACAAAAGCAAGGTCTCTAAATCAGATCCTGACAATTTGTGCCACAGCAGGCTATCTAAATCACCTTTTACCTATGTTTCTATGTGATTATAAAAATGAAAAATCTTCACCATAAAGCTTTTCCAACAATATAACCCTATCATATATCTCTTGGATGGAGAGATAGGGCTTATTCAACTTGGGTATAATTAAATACCTTTTACCTTGTTATGTTTAGTGTAATACAGGAAGATTTTAAGATACATAATTGATATGAATGTCATAGCTCTTAACAAAGTAGCTCTTAACTGACCTTATTATATTCCAAGTAAAAATAGCCATATAGAAAAAAAATAATTGTTCTTGAGGATTTTCATTCATCCTTCACAATCAGACTAGATAATTGTCAAAATCATTTTGTAAAATAACAGCCTTTTTATGGATGCCGTATAAACCATGTTCATACTGAAGAAACCCATAAGAACCAGTCATTGTTATGACTGGACTAAAATGGTGTTAGGTCAAATCAAATTTCTTTGTCAGTTGTACATCATTGGTGCATCATTATTTGCAAGGCTCTCTAACTTTTACTCTATATCTGTACACTGTGTACTTATGGAGTGGTTGTAATAATTGCTGTATTGTCCCTGTCACAATAGCTCTTTGATGCTCAGGACAGCACCAGGCAGACATAGTGTGATAGAAGGATAATACTCTTTATTAAAAGACTTAGTTATCAAGTTACACACAGATACTCATGCAAAAGTCGCAAAACAAAGACAATCAAACCAGAAAATGTGATTTACAACATGAAGTATTATTATTATTATTATTATACAGGATTTATATAGCGCCAACAGTTTGCGCAGTGCTTTACAATATAAGGAAGACATTACAATCACAATACAATTCAAGACAAGATGGTAAGGAGGGTCCTCTCCATGAGGACTTGCAATCGAAAAGGGAGGGGCAAGTGAAACATGAGGAGGTTGTTGTGTGGGAATTAATTGTATGAGACTGTGATGGTTAGTTTGAGGTGGGATAGGCATCCTTGACGAGATGAGTCTTAAGGAATCGCCTAAAGGCAGTCAAAGTTAGAGATAGACAGGTTGGGGTAAAGAGTTCCAGAGAATGGGAGAGACTCTGGAGAAGTCCTAGAGGCAAGCAGTACAGGACAGTACAGGAAATAATTAAGGCCAGGTGGGTAGACACTGCATTGCAGACAGGGTGTTACAGTTTTATATTCAAGGAATTAACAATAACAAAGCATCCAAAGGTTCTTCAGGGCTAGAACCGGGTGTACCTGACCTATACCGGGCCCCCAGAATGTCTCTGCTGTTCCAGCCTGCAGGAGAAGATCCAATAATGAAGCCAATAAAGGGACATTGTTGAGCTGTCTATTCTGTGCAGTGTCTAGTCCACCAGGTTAGTAATCCACAAAGTCTACAAGCAATACTAGACAGTCCATAGGGAGGATGATCTCTAGGGTATCACATGGAAAGGGTGCCACAGCTTGCCACCTGCCAGCTAATACCTAGAATCCTCTTTCAGCAACCAACCACCCCCGCCATGTGGGCTCTAAGGCTTTATAGCTTTATAGCCCTGGTAGGATGAACAGGGGGGAGGGTCTACGTGTGAACAAAGGCAGCCTGCCCTCCTCTGTTTCCTGGTAGGAACACTCCATAAAGTTTCAGAAAGTTCAAGAAGGAACTAGCTCAAACCTGGAAAGGAAGGTGAAGCCAGGATTCAGAAAATCTAGAAACTTCTAGAAAGCTACAGGCTAATCTTTTAACTTGTCATAAACAATGCAGATTTTCTCACAGTCCCCTTCATGACATATTTTTAGATTTTACACAACTTTAAATGGTCAGTCTGCTGAAAATATATATATTTTAGTTAAGGGTAGATGTTGTGATCAACTGCAGCTTCATTTTATTTTCTCTGTGTTCCCCAGGGGATGAATTTTCTGCATCACGAGAAATTTCACTCTTCCTGCTCTATTCTTTTCCCCATTGATATACCTATGTCCCTAAAATGTTAAGATAGTATTAAACTCTCAAATCTTTTTCCATTAATTAATCCAGATCTCTGTAGAAGTGATGTATTGCCATGAGAGTTTTTTTGTTTTCAACTATTAGGCATATAGGCATATAACGTATTAGGCATATAACTTGACGTGAGGTTTGAATGGAAGAAAGAGATTCTGTGGACAGGTGTCTTTTATATACATAACGAGTTGTCATTAGGAGCACCTTCTTAAATTGACAGGACTAATCTGTGTATCACATAGCCAGTCTGTGGGAGCCAGAATTATTGTTGGTTGGTAGGGGATCAAATACTTATTTTACTCACTGAACTGCAACTCAATTTATAACATTTGTATCATGTGTTTTTTCTGGATTTTTGGTTGATATTGGATTCAGGTGTTCCAATCACCTCCATGGCCACAGGTGTATAAAATCAAGCACCTAAGCATGCAGACTGCTTCTACAAACATTTGTGGAAGAATGGGTAGTTCTCAGGATCTCAGTGAATTCAAGCGTGGTACCGTGATCGGTTGCCACCTGTGCAATAAGTCCATCCGTGAAATTTCCTTGCTACTAAATATGCCACGGTCAACTATTAGTGGTATTATAATAAAGGGGTAGCAACTGGGAACAACAGCAACTCAGCCACGTAAATGACAGAGCTAGGTCAGCACATGCTGAAGCGCACAGTGCGCAGAAGTCGCCAACTGTCTGCAGAGTCAATTGCTACAGACCTCCAAACTTTGTATGGCCTTCAGATTGGCACCAGAACAGTGCATAGAGAGCTTCATGAAATGGGTTTCCATGGCCGAGCAGCTGCATTCAAGCCTTACATCACCAAGTGCAATGCAAAGCGTCGGATGCAGTAGTGTAAAGCACGCCTCCACTGGACTCTAGAGAAGTGGAGATGTGTTCTCTGGAGTGAAGAATCACGCTTCTCTGTCTGGCAATCCGATGGCCGTGTCTGGGTTTGGCGGTTGCCAGGAGAACGGTACTTGCCTGACTGCGTTGTGCCAAGTGTAAAGTTTGGTGGAGGGGGATTATGGTGTGGGGTTGTTTTTCAGGGGTTGGGCATGGCACTTATATAGTGCTGACAATACTGATGCTTTGCATACTGCACATTTTCAACAGTCCATGCCCTTAGGCCCAATTCACACGAATGCATCATCATTTTGCGCTTTTGTATGCACAGGTTTAGCTAGCCTTTTTGCACATTTAAGCATGTTTTGCACATGAGAAAACATGCACAATTGAAGTCGCACGTTTTGACTGGTAGCTTAAGAAACATTGCGGTTAATGGATGACTGGTAGCCTAAGAAACATGCATCTGTTGTGCGTTTCCTGGCTTTTCCATTGAAGTCTATGGGGAAAAACAAGCTGCAAACTGCCAAAAGAAGCTCATGTACTTTTTTCTGTGTTGGGTGTTTTGCTGCTCAGGTGTGAACAGTGGCCATTAAAAATCATAGGATTTCTTGTGTTGGGCATTTTGAAGCACTTTTTCTACTGCTCAGAAACACCTAGGTATGAACTAGGCCAGGAGCCTACAATTTAAGGTCCATATTTCACCTTCATACAGAGTTGATTAAACAGAACCCAATTAACCTTACAGCATGTCTTTGGGGTATGGAAGAAACTGGAAGAGGGAGAACAATGCCACAGTACAATTTTCCATGTGTACATTGTTGGTGAATGTAGAGGTTGGGATTATATCACACTTTAATAAGCTTGCAATTTTTATGGATCAATGACTTAGAAAGATTGTAAGTCAGATGGTGTGAGTGTCAGACAGACAAATAGCATTTTCCCAAAGATGTCAGAAATATCAACCTATGCATAGGTTTCCTTTAAAGAATGCTATGAATGAACATTATATTTTTCTATTTATTTGATATATTTTAAATGCTGGAGGGTGGATATTTGAATTGTAATGATACGCAAATGTGACTCTCTTGCTGTTTTTTTTAAAATCCTTATTGGGAATTTTGTTATCAGATTTCTAAATCAAGCTCTGTTTTAACAGCCAATATTATTGATGTACAAAGTGACAGCTTAGCTTGCAGCTTGACTTAAAGCAGTATCTTTGTTACTCTGATGGTCTTTGCTTGGTTGGTTTAATCTTTTAAGTAAGTAAAGATCTGAAGAGCCCAAGTGACATTTATGCCTCTAGCACCATAACCTTGTGATCACTAGTGAGTCAATCACATGTTCACAGCTCACTAGATTTGGTCATGTGAACTGGAGTTAAACTAGCTTTTTAGCCTAAAGAACACTGCTTTCAATAATATTACTGTTAAGGCAAAATAATCAGTAATTGAGCTACAGTTGGTATTATAGCAGATTTAACCTAAACTGGCACAAAAACATACGTGCCCTATTAAATTTTTACTTATAGTACCAATACTATTCAATAAGAATTGGATAAAAGTATGCTGTTAATTTGATTTTATTATGTGTTTTATATGGAATATGATTAGAAACAAAGATGGTACAGTGCTGTTATAGCATTGAAGAAATACACAATAGTATATACATTAAAGTGGTATAGATACAAATGTATTGTTAAGTAATTTTGGATTATAGAACTCCTTTTGTTATACTTTTTTGTTGGTCCTTGATGGTATAAAAAAAGATGATTACTAAATTAAAGAAAAATGTTTTAAAATTTTTACCAGAAATGTGTGTTCTATGGAAACTGTTCCTTGTAAGTCTTTTGATTACATATTTGCAATATATATAATGAGTAAACTAATGCACCCCATCCTCATTTCCTTAAGAGGGCTGGATATCTGGGCAGCGCCTTCCTCTAAAGGGGCTTTCACATTCTGATAAGTTCCCCCAGCAAACCCCACATTTCGTTTGAGGGACAGGATGTGTAGATGAGACCCCTGTCTCCTCAATATGTGAATAAGGTGCCAGGCAAAGAGCAACGCAATAAAAAAAAGCCCAGAAAACAGAGTGTGCCCCGCCCCCCAAGCCATACCAGACCCTTATCCTTGATTAGGATCTGATATTACAGAAGAAACCCCGCTCCAAAAAAATGGGGGTGCACCCTAAAAATCTATACCAGAATTTAATCCAAGCATGCAGCCTGGTGGGCCAGGAAAAAGGGGGGGGGGGGCAGTGAGTGTGTGCCCTGCCCGTCTGAACCATACCAGGCCATCAACATGAACCAGAACTATACATGCCCTCACCACAGGGTCTTGCCAGATGGGACAACAAAGCTGGCTCATTTACATCAGCCAGCATCCCTCCCCTTTGTTTACATTCAACTGGCAGTTGGAGGGTTCTTAGCAACCACAAGCTCTGAACAGGAGTCACTCCTTCCTGCTCGGAGCAGAAGCAGCTGGAGGTTTGTAAGAATAGCCTATTTAGGTTGTCTGCTGGCTGCTTTGCCTGTAAAATATCAATCTGCTACAGAGGCAGACAGACACATATTTAACAAAAAAGAAACAGCTACTACTGCATGGGCAAGTTAAAATGCTAATGTAAGATCGTGGCCTAACTACCATGCATGCATGTGGCCACTATTTCATCTTGCTTTCAGACAGCATTATGTTGGATTTAGGTGTGTTAATCGTGTATTCAGAGTGACGAGTATAGTTGTCAGCTGTCACTGCCGGTCCCGAGATCCGCTGTGCCCGATGCGGCCGGGACCGGCACGGCTCTGTGACAGGAGATCAAAGGGAGTTCAGTATACGAACTCCCTTTGATCTCCTCTCAGTCCCCGAATGCAGGAAGTGATGTATGTTACATCACTTCCTGCATTCAGTGTCACTCTCCAGCTACAGAAGCTGATGAAGCAGATCTCTGCTTCATCAGCTTCTCTGGGGGTCCCTAGGTGACATTAGGGGTCTTGGAGACCCCTGTTGTCTCCATAAAGAGGACCTGTCATGTAAATTGGCTATTATATAGGGGGCTTCTTAGCCCCCCGATGTAATAGCAATAAAGTTGTGTGTCAAAAAAAAAAGTAATAAAAAAATTAAAGAATCATAAAAAATAAAGCATAAAAAGAATGAAAAAAGAAAACAATTTTTTTAAGTCCCCCGCCCCCCACATACACACTCAGATATGCGTCGGGTGCGCCTACGTGCAAAAACGCCGTTTGTGCCGCACATGTTACATATCGCCGCAAACGTGGGAGTGAGAGCAATAATTTTAGGGCCACCAATCACTGATAACACTAAACCGATGAGCAGTAAAAGCATTTTAAGCGTCGCCTATGGGTGTTTTTTGCGATTTTGCGGGCGCACGCAATTTTAAGGCTTGGCATGTTTGGTGTCTATTTACCCGACGTGACCCCGACTTTTATGTTTTACCAAAAATATGGGTATAAATGTTTTATAACATAGGGGTCTGTTCACGAGTGAATGACCGATCTGAAGTGAAGTGAGCCGAACACTGTTCGGCTATTCACTTCAGGCTGGTACGGCTAATTTCAACTTCGGCTTTCAGCACGGCTCAGCCGAGCCGATGCATATGCGTTCGGCTCGGCTGAGCCGCTCGGCCATGATCGGGAGCTGTACGGGCTATTGTGAATAGCCCGTACAGCACCCCTTCGGTTCTACTGAACCGAAGGTGTCCTAGGGCCGAAGCTAGCCGAAGGATCGGCCGAAGCTACGGCCAGATCCTTCGGCAGCTTTGTGAATAGACCCCATAGTGTAGAGAAATGTTTTTTTCTTTTACATTTACGGTACTTTTTGGATTATATAGTAAAAAAAATAACCCCCAAGGTGATTATATACCTCCAAAAGAAAGCTCTATCTGTCCCCAAATTTTTTTAACATAAATTGCAAGGCCATAGTGCGGTCATGCTGACTGTTGACATTTTTGACTGACTGGTGAGACACCCTAAAATTTTTCAAGCCCTGTATATATATATATGTGTGTGTATATATAATATACACTGTATACTATGTATGCGTATGTATGTATATATTCTTGTGGTTTAGGTAGTAGTGCTAGTAGTGTGTTTTTATATTATCTATCAAGCTAAACTGGATAAACAATAACCGACACAAAGTTTAAGAACAAGATGATTGTTTTGTCTTTATTTGGTTGTAATGGGGAATTTAAAGTGTCATTTGGAATCATCTGTTTTAGCCTCATTCTTTCCAAGCCTCCAGTAGAACTCTGAACCATCTGTCACCAGTGCGTGTGTTTTTCCCTTTGCAAATGAGAATCTTTCAGAGCTTATTAGCTCACCTCTCTTCTACGGATCCTGCAGGCCCGCCTAAACGATCTGCCATATTTTGCTGGAAGATGTCTTTAGATAGCATATTAATTTAATCCACTGGATAATGTTAATCATCCCTGGGTAGCGTTTCAAAAGTTCACATCTGACTTCAATGTACTTTTAGAATAGTTTGTATGCCAACAGGAGTTAGACAGCTGGCTTGATGTAGACGAAATCAGATGTGATATCCATCTTTACGACTTTACTTCCTTTTTACAGCAAGCTCAAATGATATTGTCATTTGGTGAGTAGATGGAAAAACATTTTATATATCTAGATTTAATGCTGAAGTATTTACAACAAATTTCTGTTTTTAAAGATTTAAACACTCGTTCTATTAGAATAATGTGACTGAAATAATAAAAGTTTGTTAGTATATTACACAATAGGAAATTAAGCCACATGTGTTGGATCTGCTAAAGTGGACCTTTCATTAAAAATCATATCAGCATGCAGCTCTGCATGCTTATATGAAATCATTGTACATTCATTAGTTAAACGAACATATTTTTTTTGTACCTACAATTATTGTTTTTCCACTTTCTGGTCCTCTTGGGCATTAATGATTTATGCTGTGCCCAAGTGATGCATCCTGATGTTACCTCACAGAGATTTGCTGGGAAATCTCATCTGTAATCTCATGAGATCTCAGGGAAAGGCATTTCCTCCCTTGAGATGATGGTCATGGTGAAATGTCCTAATCACATGTGAAAGAGTTTCAGGAAGTAAAGGGAGATATCCTAATCTGCCCTTAGTAAAAATGGCCACTGTGAGAAGAATGGGGAGGAAAAGAAAAATAAGGTATGTAAAGAATAAAAAGCACGCAATTATCTAGAAGTATGTGTTTGTAGATTGTCATTACTAAACATTTCTAAAGGTGCCTTTGTTGTAATTTCCAGGATGTGGGTAAAGTTCCTCTTTAACATATAGACTGTTTAGATGTTTTAACTGTTGGTTGCTATATGAATAGGTTCAACAGGTTTTTCTTTTGCCTAATGGTGGTGTCCTGAGGCTATGGCATTTTCCTTACAGGTCATGTAGGTGGCAGCTGCAGACTGATGAGTAACATTTCCAAGTCTCAGAAGTGCTTATTATTTTATGATAGGTAATCTCTACAGAAACTCCAATTGTGTTAAAGAAGATATCCCCTTAAATCAAAACTGAACTCCAGGCAGTTATAAAGGACACATATAAATGCAGCTCTGTATTCATTAATACATACTTAAACACAAGCAGTGGGAGTACCTGAATTTTGTATCTGTGTATCTTGTAATCCTAAATTTTGATTGTGTAATCCCTCACAGAGCTCAGAATGGGAGAGGAAGAAACAGCACAAATAGACATCCAGTTGTGATGCAGTGAAAAGAACATGCTGGTAGGAGCAGAGAGCAGAGTGAGAAAGAAATAGCCTTATCATGCTGCTGCTTTTTATTTCACTGGCTTAGGGTGGGTTGGAGACATGTAAGTGTTACTTAACTACTGCAGAGAACAAATCAGATCCAGGCAGGGATGTGCTGTGTGGCAGAGCTGTAAATCTCAGAACTGAATAGAATGAATTACAAATCCTTTGGCAGGTAAAAAAGATTCATTGAATGTATTTCTTCTGTGTATTAGCTGTTTGCCTAAAGTTCAACTGTAGTATATGTACATTTCAACGATTAGCAAACTTTCTGCAAATTTATACCCTTCATTAACGGGAACAAGTCATGTGCCAGGCTTCCTCAATCCTCCAGCACCTCATTAAAATGAATGGGGTTTCAGTTGTTTCAATGTTCCTAAGCAAAAAACAAAAAACAAACATAAAAAGCATATTTATAAAGAACACAGCAGTGCTTTAGAAATGTGCGAGACACGCTTTTAATGCAAAACTTTACTAAGAGAAACATGGAGAGTAGCATTACTGCCTTCCCCTTAAAGATGCTAGTTGCTCCACACCCACTGGCTTCGGTGTATGCAACAAAAAATGTATGCAACAAAAACCTCTGATTTTTACTTTTATACTGAAACAGTTTAAGATTTTTATGTTGACTAGCTGGAAGATGTTCTGGTATTTTTTGTTGTTGTATGCCTTGCCCTGCCCTGCCCATGTGTATATTTCCTTTAAACCGATCTGAGTAGTTGCCATTTTTTCTTTTTATAAATGTGACTTTCGGGCATTCACAGACATCTGGAAAAAACAGTGAGCCAATCACGCAAGCATGAAATAAGATAGCTGGGAGTGCTTTGTTTAGAAAGTGTATACAGAACACATCGAGTTGTGAGTGGCATTTCAAGTGACAACCGATAATTCATTTCTGTAGTGACTATTCCTGACCTTATCATAATTTGCAGTCTTCTGGAGCCTGAGAGGACCCCGTCGCTGGACAGCCAATTGGAAGTGTCCTTGTTACACAGTCAGTGACATGAACACTCAAAGAAGGACCCTCCTCCTCTGCAGTGAAGAAGATAAAAGACTCAGAACCTGACTCATTACATGACCACGGAATAAAGCACTTGGTAAATAATTATTATAAACACAATTATGGGGTCAAAAGCTATGTAAATATTTATGGTAGTTAGAATAATCTATGTAAATTTCACCACTTCAAATAAAACAAGTTTTTTAAATCAAATTGTTTGATATTGTCCTATATTTTTATCTTAATACTTGATGTATGGCTAAATATTTGATTTTGATCATTTTAATAATTACTGATATAGTACCATTTCCGATTATCCAGATTTTTATTTCCATAGAATAATAATTATATTTTTTTATACTTTATTTGTTTCATTGTCTTGTCTTCTGCATCCTTTCTTACTTCTGCTTCCTTCTTTTCTTCTAGGAATTAACGTCTTACAATTAATTCTATTCTGTCAATAAGCTATTCACATATTGTTCTCAGGTGGCATGTCTGGTGCTATGTTATACAAGCTGTCAAATCAGGATTAATTTATGTTTGATGTACTGCATTTCCAGGACAGCTTGCTTGTCTTTCATTTAAAAACTGTTGATCTATTTCTGTAAAAGATACTTATGAAACGGAAACGGAATCCGCCTCTACATACCAGGTCTACCGTGAGTCCCACCCTCCGTAGGGGTTACAAACCTTGCTGGTACAGTGTATTGCATATCTATAGTTATGAGTCATGGCTGTTAAATTTACTGTATTTTCACATAACGTCCAGGGTCTGAACTCAACTCACAAGCGAAATAAGGCATTTTCTTACTATTCATCGTGTCCACTGACATTGTCTGCCTACAGGAAACCAGGTATTCCACCTCCTCCTGCCCTAATTTTTTGCATAGACACTTCACCTCTTTCTATAGTGCTAATTTTAAGGAGAAAAAGAGAGGAGTGCTTATTGCAATAAGAAAGAATCTGCCCTTTGTCTGTGATAGGCAAATTTCAGACCCTACTGGACGTTATGTAATCCTCATAGGCACCCTCTATGATGTGGAACTAACTATAGTGTCCTACTATTGCCCTAATACGCACCAACTGAGATTTTTGTCCCATCTGTTTAAGGTCATCTCACACCATTCTAGAGGGACTCTGCTCCTGGTTGGAGACACAAATCTGGTTCTATCTCCACGAACTGATAGATCCAGACCTAGCACCCAGGTTGGTCAGGCCGAGCCTGCTGCATTGGAAAACTCTTCCCTGCTCACTATACTAAGTGAATACCGCTTGGTGGACGTGTGGAGGGAACTGAACCCTACTGCTAAGGATTACACTTTTTTCTCTAACCCCCATCAATCCTTTTGTAGAATTGACCACGTATTTACCCTGCAACATACGCTGTCTACATTCCTTACTGCACGCATTAAGAGTGTCCCTTGGTCAGACCATGCAGCAAATGCTGTACGCTTCAGTTTGGCAGCTGGAACCCCCACGCGGTACTTGTGGTGTTTGAATGAGAGCTTGTTGACCTCAGTGGACCTCCTGCAGCAGGTTGAGTCGCATGCCCGCCAAAATATTTCACCCTGAATACGGACTCTGTGGGGTCCCCGGTGGTCCTCTGGGAGGCCCATAAAGCCACTATGAGGGGCCACCTCATAGAGTTAGCTGCGCGCAGGAAGAGGATTAGGGATAAAAAAGTAACCGAACTTTATGCTGCCCTCGAGGAATTTGACGGCCAGCTGAAGGCCAACTCTAATAAACAACTCCTGGCTCGTGTGGCCTCGATTAAAACTGAGCTGAACCTCTTATTGGACCAGAGGTCCAAAAAACTCCTTCGCTGGTCTAAATATAAAATTTACTCTCAGTCTAACAAACCCGGTGCACCTCTGGCTCGTAAGTTGAACTCGCTTCCTCAAGGACACGCACCAATTAGGTTATGCACCACCCAAGGGACTATAACAGCCAACCCAGATAAAATCCTTGCCCAATTCAGTAACGACCTGGCTAAACTGTACTCGATTTGGGCTCCTTTTGCAGGTCAAAAGCGGACGCATTATTCAAAGATCTTTCATTCCCTGCGGTGCCACGCGAAGCTCTTGACAGGCTGCATTCGCCTATCTTGGAAGAGGAGGTGATGGCCTCCATTAAATCCCTTAAACCATCCAAAGCCCCTGGCCCTGATGGCTTTTCTGCCCTCTATTATAAAAAATTGGCACCCATTTTGGCCCCTAGCCTAACTGCCATGTATAATACACTCCGCGCAGGAGGATCGGTGCATCCGTCCACCTTACTAGCATACATTCCCATGATCCCTAAACCGGATAAAAACCATTTAGACCCTAGCAATTATCGTCCCATATCACTCTTAAACGTGGATGTCAAAATACTCACGAAAATCCTAACTGTTCGAATTAATGCATTCTTACCGCAGATAATCCACAGGGACCAGGTGGGGTTCATTCCAGCGAGGCAAGCGGGTGATAACATCAGGAAAATTATTCATCTGATTCATGTACTTAGGTCCAGGAAAATTCCTGGCATCCTATTGTCCCTCGATATACAGCGGGCATTCGACTCAATCTCTTGGGACTATTTACGCTACATAATGGTGCAATGGGGCTTTGAAGGTCCCTTTCTAACGTGGTTACAAGCTCTCTATACCAACCCCACAGCAAAGGTCAAATATCTGGGGCGGGTTTCCGATACCATAATGATCCGGAGGGGCACTCGTCAACGCTGCCCTCTCTCCCTGGTCCTATTCGCCCTAGACATTGAGCCCCTGATACATCTGATTAGATCTAACCATAATGTGAGGGGGGTCGAGGTAGCGGGTGTGGAATACAAAACAAGTCTATTTGCAGACGATGTCCTGCTGACGATAACCCAGCCCCACACCTCCATTCCCAATCTACTGCACATTTTGAAACTCTTTTCGGAGGTGTCGGGCCTAGCGGTGAACTGGACGAAATCGGCTGCCCTGAATGTCACCTTATCCCAACCAGCATATGACCTCCTACGTGAGAATTTCACGTTCACATGGGAAAAGCAATATTTGAAGTATTTAGGAGTGAACATATCCCCTTCCTATGCAACCCTGTATGCGATCAATTACATACCACTATTTAGGCACCTTAAATCTATGCTGACCAACTGGACGCAACATAATCTATCATGGTTTGGTAGACTGGCGGTGGTCAAAATGTCCATAATCCCTAGACTGTTATACTTCTTTAGGGTACTGCCAATAGCAGTGCCGACTTTCGCTTTACGATCCCTACAGCGGTGCATAATGCAGTTTATCTGGCACCCCCAACGGCCCAGGGTGCCACGGTTCACATTATATAAGCATAAAACAGAAGGAGGCATTGGTGTCCCAAACATTATACTTTATTACCAGGCGTCCCAACTCCTGCCCCTGATCACTATTCACCGAGAGGCTAACATCCCACTCTGGACCATGCTGGAAATACCGGAAAGTTCCCCAATCCCCCTTTCAGCGCTCCCGTAGCTACCGCCCTCTGCCAGACCATTAACTCTCAGCCCCCTTATGAAACAAGCTTTAAAAGTGTGGGACTCACTGAAATACTCATCAGGCCTAATATCTCCGTACCTACCTCTCCTCCCCATAAGCTCACAACCACTATTCCCCCCAGCGTACACTAACCCGACTCTGTTTAAATGGTGGGGTGACAATGGATATAACAGACTATACGATTTCCTACACACCAACACTACCCCAACTTGGCCGTACCTTAGAGAACATAAAGGGGTCCCTAACACAGAACTATTTCGCTTCATACAACTACAGCACTGGGCATCCTCAATGAAGGTGAGGGTAGAGGCCCAGAACCCTCCACTTACATGTTTTGAACGTATATGCCTCAGGTCACCGGACGGACCACACTTGGTGTCTATTCTATATTCCCAACTCAACTCCTTGACACATCTAGACAGGCATGCTTACCCTGCTAAATGGTCAAATTGAGGATTGGGAACGGGTATGGGAAAACATCTCCAAGAGTTCACTTAACATAACGAACAGGGAAGTAGCTTATAAAGTTCTCTACAGATGGTATATGGTCCCCACCCGATTGGCCAAAATATATCCACCCTTGTCCAACAGGTGTTTTCGGGGGTGTGCACTCCCGGGTGATATGTTACACACATGGTGGACATGCCCATTTGCCTCACGCTTTTGGACTAGGATATACCACTTATTATCAAGTTTATTTCACAAACATGTTACTAAGGACCCCACGCAGGCCTTGTTACATGACACTATACCGGGCTTACACGTCTCGCACCGCTCTTTAGCACACCAAATTTTCCTAGCAGCCAAACTGACCATAGCAGGCAATTGGAAGAAACAAGCTATCCCCTATAGAGAATTTACACAACGGTTAGATAACATAATGCTACATGAAAAATTGTCCTGTATCTTGGCCGACACTAATACTAAATTTCTAAACATCTGGGAACCATGGATTCTGTTTTCTCATCCCAACATGGACATGAATAATCTCACCTTTCTATGACAGGTCCCCATGTGACCATATGGTTGGGTTGAACGGCCTTAAACCGAAACCACTACTCACGGACCCTTTGTAATGCCTACAGGTTGTTAAAGGCGCTACCCTACCCGATGGACCCCCCTATCAGACTTTCTTTCTTTCTTTTCTATTCTCCTCTGGTTCTACACGAGATGCCGTTATAATGTCTATCATTGCATTTGTGCTTTAAGACTGATGTATACTGTATGCATTGATACTCTGCAATTGCATTACTGTATGTGAACCATTTGTGTTCCTTTGTTTTTACTATTGAAACTCAATAAATATTTTGAAACAAAAAAAGATACTTATGAAAAACATAATTAATATGGGGACATATTTATAAAGCAGCAAATATGACAGTCCACAAATATTCACGGTAGGCAAATCTTTATGGAGCATTTGTTTTAAATGATGAACCTCCTGTGAATATTTGGCGAATGTCACATTCACAACTTTATCAAATTGCCTCATAGTGTGAGTGTGATTGTTATTATTATTATGATCAAACTGACATATAAAAAATATAACACTACCTGTAAAGGATTTTTGATTGACATCCTAAAGGGTTGACTTGTGTAATGGTAAGGATTGGTATTATGTTGTAAACTGTATGACATTGCAATATTAATTAGGTAAACAACTGTACTTGCAGTGTTAGATTAATTGTGTTGCAGAGCTTTATGCATATTGCTTATAGGAAATTTCTTTCATTTGGGCCATTTCAGAAAATAATCAATCAACAATCACAGCAATTTCCACACATTTTCTGAATCACAATTTTGAGTTGATTAGTGAACAGAGAAGCAGCCAGGCTATCACCTGGCCGGGCACTCAAATACGTCCAAAGTGATTAGACGATCTGACACATTTTATGATTATTTGCCGCATATTCAGCAGACAAAATGATGATGTTAGGCGAGGACATCACATCACTTACATTTCATATCTCATCGCAATTTTCATAAACTGCAAGGCAACATCCAAAAAACATGACGGAGAATTAGAGTTTTCAGAAGATTATTATATAGACATTATTTCCCTCAGGTCACGGGCTTTAGTCAAATTTGGAAGAGAATGAAATTGCCGACAGTGAAAAGCAGACAGAAAGGTATGAGTTCATGAGCAGAGAAATAACATTTTCATTTGTTCCTTCCCCATGGGAAAGATTCAGCATTCCAGTAAATGGAGACAGTTATAAGAAATGAATTTTTGTCAGCAGGGATGTGATTTTAAGGCTCACTTATCCATTGGCAATCTAGATTTCTAACCCCAGGAATCTAGGAAATTGCTACAGAATGCAGTCTTTATGATATACAAGTTTTTGTAGTTGAGATTTTAAGGGGCAGGCCTGCATTTCTAACTGCGTTTCAGGGGGGTCAAATTGCTGCGGAATTACTCTGTGTGGCTTGTGTCCTTTGAACTGTTCCCACGTGCAGGAGAATGATCCCTTTCGCCCAGAACTCCCCATGATCATCGTCTGCAGTCCATTATTGGAAGCAGAAAGAAGCTTTAATGTGTTATTGCTTGCTGCAGGCTTCTCCCAACAATTCACACAGCTCTTACACCATTAACTAACTGCTTTGTTCTGTAGAATTTCACTTTGACTAAACAGAATGACTGTAGATATATTGTTTATTTTACATAATTAGAAAGGTACGTCCTATAGAAAACATTGTTTTATTCTTTAACCACAGATACGGCTCTGTACACTGTTTACTTTGCCTGATGAACCTCTGCATAAGTCTGAGGTTTGTACATTTTTTCTCATGTTAGTATGCTTAAAATCATGCCATTCCATATATGAAGCACTGTACCAAGTGATATCAGCTGAGAATAATAATAATAAAAAAGTTTTAGTCAATGATGGAAGGCCAAGTTTGTACTAGTGATTTCATTTTAGCTATATAGGGGGTGATTTACTAACCTAAACACACTAGGTGCGTGTGATTTTTACACAGCAAAACGTATTTATCAACCAAAAAGTCTCTAAAAGCATATTTCCACTAATGCCATATATGGAAAAATCATGCACATGATGCATATATAATGCTCTTTCACAGTTTAGAAAAAAATGGTTAGCTCATGCATTTACATTCCTGCATTCATCAACGCAAGCAACACAATGTAGAGCTAATTTACACAAAATCACCTTGCAATTCATGCAGGGCTTTGCACAACACACCTGCTGGGTGTGTACACACTACAAAGGTGTCTAGATTTCACCAATAGATCATGCTGGGAGGGAACACACTACAGAGGTGTATACTTGTTTGTGGCGTGTTTATAAGGTTAGTAAATCAACCCCATAGTCTTCATTCATGTAACTGCATATAAGTATGAATGACAAAATTAAACTTATTTGTATTAGCACCTAATTTGCACCTAAGCAGAAGATGATAATCATGAACACTGCAAATTCTCAACTCTCTAGAAGCCGCACTGGAAGCAGAACCGATGTACTAATGACAGCAAGTTTATTCCAAACTGCTGGCACCAGCAGGTTCCTGAATGTCATTTTGTTCTCCTTAGAGCACCCAGAGACACATAAAACCATGGGTCACTACTGGTATGGATACAGAGAAAACCTTTATTGGTTGCTGGTTCTGGTCCAACCTCTCAGCACATGTGCTCCATTATTGTTTAGTGAGACCACTTATTACAGTGTTAGGCCAATAGAAAAATTTAAGAGGCAGCAGAGTTAGGCCCAGAGCCAACAAACACAGAAGCTGGTGCCTGTTTCCATAACAGGGATACTTCCTAAAGGCAAAACTCCAAGGCAGGCATTTTATGTGCCACTGTTTTTAGAGATCCAAATGTTCACTTTAAGACTGGCTTCATTAAGTCAGATGTCTCATCAGGGCTGAGAATAAGACATCTTATTGCACCAAGATGACCCAATGTGATTCTTTTTTATTTGGCTGATGATGTATACAGCATATTCAGAGGTGGCAAAAATTGTGGACACTTTTTGAAATGTTCATGTTTTGCAACTTTGCAGGATTATAGTTAATGTTATGGTGCACCAAATGCAAATGTGTATATGTTAATTTAAAGACAATTTAATGCTGAATTCAATACAAACAGAATGCAAATTATATGCAGTACAAAAAAAGTTATGCAGGGAATGCTGCAATCATGATGAATGTACAGTAATGCACTTATGGTTTCAATGTACTATCAGTATTTAGTAGGGTGGCCTTTATTCTTTAAAACGGCATCACATTGATGTCTCATTGAGCCAACAAGTGTTTGAAGCTCTGCCTTTGTTATTACATGGTGCCAGGAAGCAATTATAACCTCAATTAATTGCCTTTTATTTGATGACAACTCACCACCTTAACCTCAGAGCTCACCCCACATTTAAAAACTGCTAGCCTCCACCACTTATCACAGATTAAAAAAGGTTGCCAAAACATGAACCAATGCAGTGTCCAGCAACATAAAAGATCTGCCACAGCTCATGTTCTTTGGAGTGCTCAGGGGTGAATTCTTAATCATTCCATCTGGTTCACTCGATTATATTTAACAGTAGTTTGTTATTCTAGTGTAGACAATGTACACCAGCAGAACAATTTTTTTTTACTCTAAAGTAAAAAGAAAAAAAAAACTAACTATACTAATCTCATCACAATCTTGTGAGAGTGCTTCTATTCTAATAGAAAAAATTAGATATTTTGTAAATTTCATGTAGACGGTATCAGTCTTACTCTTAACTGCTTATAAATTAAATTTGTCATAGTAAGTTTATGGAGAAAGATAACATTATTCACTTCACAATAACCTATTGGCAGTCAGACAATTTCCCTACTGTTTTGCCTTTATCTAACTTAATTTTGTTCACTTTAATATCCCTTTGTTCTCTGTGAACCTTCTTATTGTTCACAGAAATGGTAGCTGCATGCCAGTTGTGTTATCTTGAAAAAAAATGTTTTGTGTTGCAAGAGTTATATAATGTTCATGGAAAATTCTGTTTATTGCCAATTTGTAAACTTTATTAGTTCCCACTACACTTTTCCTAATTTAGTGCTATGCGCATTCTACCTAAAATGAAACGTTTTAAATATCTTTTTAAAGATTAGGCAAACTAAAATAAAAATAAACAATATGACCAATCACCTCCATTATTGTATCAGGTCTCATTATACTTCTAATTGTTCAGAGCTTGAGATAATTAACAGAGGTGCATTGTCTATGGTTGGTGAAGCCCCCCCTGTTGATTAACAGAAAGCCTAAAGGAGACCTATGCTGGCAGTAGCTACTACCTGTTAACCAGTAAATAACAGCCAGACTTGCTGGAAACAATAAAAGTTGACATTGGCTTGACATCAGTTAAAGGTGCTTCAGAGATCATTCAGAATTTATTGACAGGTGTATTTGGACTGCAGTTAATCTCTTACTGACCTGCATAGCATCTGCTTCAAGTGGGTTTTGCATTGCCATAGGCTTGTATAGAAATGCAAAACCCATCTGATGTGAAAAAAACCTTGTCGACATAGGCCCTTATTCTTATTTATTAACATTATAAAAAAATAGTAATGGCATGCAGTATTCTATAGCAATGAATTAGGTTTGAGTTATCAGGGCAGTGTGAGCAATTAATGACTTCCCTAAATTAATACTATAAATTTGTCACACTGCTCTTTGCTTTATTATATAAAGGTCTAGAAGTTAATCAAATCACTATTGTTTTCAAGATGGAAAAATACAATAGTAGAAGTCAAATAAGGCTATTCTTGCTTTGCCATAAACTCAGGTTATTCCTTGGGAATATCAAGGTTTCCCCATGCCAGCTGATGGATAGAATTCCTTTAGTATACAAGTATTTTACACATGGGCGACCTCATTTTTTTTATTTCATCAGTTTAGGAATTGCTGTTTTAGATTAAATAAAGTCTACCAAAGTTGGTTACATGGGGTTGGTAGGTAACATGCTCAGAACTTCCTAGTCTGCAGTTCAGGAATGTTTGCCACTATAGCATGCAGTATTGTGCTTGACAATATTGTTTACCAACATGCCCTGGCAACAAGCACCAAATGGCCAGGGATGCTCTCACCATAACCAGGAGAAATTATGAAAATGACACTGCTGCTATGCTTGTGACTGGTGGAAGAAAAAACATGAAAGAGAAGAAAAGAAGAAGAGAAATGCTACATTCCCTTAAAATAAAGACTTCTATGATGTATTAGCTGCAGAACTACATTGAAAATGAACAAAAAGATCAAGTTTAGATATGAGAACACGTCCACATTCCTTACATGGAAGCTTGTTTCTTGCTTATGTGAGCATGCCATCTGCTATCAGCTATTTTCAGACTGCAGCTAATGATGGTCGCAACCTGCTGTGACAATCTACTTCAATCCACAGGCTGTCAGGAGCAAGTAGAAATCAATCTGATATGCTCTCGCTTCCCCTGTGCACTGAACAATCAGCAGAGCATTTCACACAGACCCAACCTGCACAGAATTTTCTTTAGAGCACATTAAATGTACATTATCAATGTCTATTTTAGTATGTAATCTTTGTACTAACAATATGTACAAGGGTAATCGAATTTTAACTTTCTTAGTCTGTATCTTTGTTTTAAAGCCCATCCACAGCCTTTGTTTAATAGCGTGAAATGATTAGATCCTCTGTCATGCTTTTATTGATGGCTGTGTCCCTATGTGGGAGATTTTGTCTCATTTCCTATTCCATGAACACTGGGTCTAAGGAACAGAATGTGAAGGAAAAACTTTCCAATCAGGGGCAAAGACAGCAGTACAAACAGGAGAACAGGTTAAAAGCTTGGTCAAGTTTTTATTTTCATACCCTTAAACCCTCAGATTTTTTAACATAAAACAATACTGTAATGTGTGCCTTACTGTAATCCATGGTTGTTTCCCTTCTCTTTGCTGCTCTTCCTTTTTATTCTGTATCTGTTCTCATGCTGGGCAGAACTTCTGTTTTGCAGCAGACTGTCTTGTCTCTGAAATGGATACATGGTGTCTGTGTGTAGGTTTGCAACCTGAGCCAGCACTACAGGAAGGGGCACTCCTCATGCTGGGGGAGAACTTCCCTTTGCAGCTAAGACATGAGGATTTAAAAGGAAGAGCAGCAAAGAGAAGGGAAACTACCATGGATTACAGAAAGGCACACATTACAGTATTGGTTTATGTTAAAAAATCTGAGGGTTTAATGTCACTTTAAGCTCATTTAACCTTCTTGTCCTTTATTCTAACACTATCTTTACTTTATTTAGTGGCTAAAATATAAATATTGAAAGATAACACTCCAAGATTTGGCTTAAAAAAAACATGATCCACAATCCTTAACACTAGTATTCACTTCAGGCTGGTACGGCTGATTTCAGCCGTACTTTGGCTGAAATCAGCCGTACATTGGCTTGGTTCGAGTGGCTTTGGGTCGGCCGACCCGAGGTGCAGAAGGAGTTCGACTCAGCCGATACAACATCTGGATCGGCTGAGCCGAACCTCCGGCAGGCTTCTCACTGCTGTTCGGGCTATTCTTAAAAATGCCGAACAGCAGTGAGTGAATAGCCGAATGCCGCTGAGGGACCGAGCAGAAACAGAAACTTCAGTTTCAATCTATGCTGAGCTGATGAAGCTCAGCAGGGTACAGACATATTACACTCTTCAATTAAGAGAAGCACAGCGTGTCAAAGCTCGCCTTTCTAAACTTGATAAAGTATATCAGTCATAAAATGTTTGATAAGAGACAGTGCTAATTTGTTATTACATTGTATTTCTATTTCAAATTTATTTCCAAATTATATATGTGAAATAATTTATATTCCTTAGTTAGTATCTTTAGAATTTGAATACTTTCTGTGTTGCATGATGCCCTTAGTAGTTAGAACATTGCCAAAGAGATTCAGTAACATTTACAAACAATTGATGTAGTTTTAAAGTAGAATTCCTGACAAAATATTTTTTTTAGTTAGATGGATGGTTGGATAGAGTGGGGAATAGTCAGAACCTCTGTGATTTCTGGGACAAGAAGAGTGAGGAGATCTCCCCAATGGGGACAATAATTGGGTTGTTAGGTTTTTATTCAGAAAAATATTTTCACTGAAAATGTCCGGCACACTGGTAATAAGAGATGCAGAGAGATTTATTGTGAGGCCAATAACCATATCCAAAATCTATATTGCTAATCACACTCTGCAAACACCTAAAAAAAACATCATGGGAGGATTCCACCACTTTGATAGAGAACTGTATAAAACACAGATATTTCCAATTCTGGCGGGATTTGACGTCAGTATGACTTCATGGGGAGGTTCTGTGGTATATTCTGTGTGATTCACTATTTTAGCTGAAGTTGCATACTTGTTGTTGTCACTATGTCACCCAGAAGAAGGGACCTTGCGTGGCCCCGAAACGTTGGCTGTTTGACGCATGTGACGATTGAATAAAAAGTGCTTTACTTCTTGCACATATCATTGAGTGCTGGTGACTTCTATTATGGACTCATATATATTGTATTACCTAAAAAAAATTGCATCCTTCTTTATGTGACAACACTGTTACATAATTATGCCTATTAATCCCAGTCTGTTAAATACTTTGAAACTGAAATAAAGACTTTTTGTATTTTGATCTGTTCAATAATATGTATTATAAACAAAAGAAAGTAACTGAGGGGAAATCTCACAAATGATGACTTATATCTCCTTTACCATATTATCAAAAATGTAAGCATTTTGTATAGTGTTAAGCTTTATTTAAATTGTAGCGTTTTGCAAGTGTTAACAACTCAAACAAAATACAAAATTTTCCAATCTTTAGAATGGTATTTTGTCTAGTAAACTGTTGACAGATGGCAAGCACCTCTGGGATACAGGGGCCAAGGAGTACTTGGCTTGTATCAGAGCCATAGAATTTACAATTCCAGATTCATGCTATGGACACCAGATGGGGCAAATGCAGGCTAAGGCCTAATAGCAAGAGAAGCACAGCACAGTATTGGATCAGTTAAAAGTAACATAGTCAGCAAGCAAGTCCAGGTCATCTTTGGAAGTCACAAAACACAATAATGATTGAAATGCGGTCAGTATTCAAGCCAGATCAGGTGCAGAAGCTAGCAGATGGATAGTGGGATGAGGCCAAATGGAAAAATAAGGTCAAGAACAACAGAAAAGCAGTGCAATAAGATCACAGGAACAGAGACTACATATTAGGAGCCCTAGCACAAGGGGTCTGGCATACAGTAAATATTTTCTCCACTAATAGTGTGCATTGGATGCAATTCCAGTACAAAACTATGAGGGTGTGGTCAACCCAAAGTCTTAATTCTAGGTATTCTGGTTTACCTCTGAATTTACCATGAGTATTACAATTTACTCAAAAGTACTGATGTTTCTTACAAAAAAACTATAGTGAATATGAGCCTTCATGTCACTTCATGGAAGAATATGGTGTAAGATACTCTGCTTCTGAGTGGTTGGTCTGGCACTTAAATGGTGACTAACATGTTCCAGTGTAGGCTAAGGGTACTGTGTCTTTGACTGCCCCATTATGCTGGTTTCCCATTGGAGAATAGAGTTTGGCTATAGGGTGCCCATCTGTGTAGTTTTCTGACCTTGTTGTTGCTGGCTTTACTTAACCCAACTCATGTTGGTCCTGCTTTGCCGTGATCCTCAGATCAGATTCATGCTCTTCATTTCTTGTCCTCACCTAACCATAGCCAACCGGCTGGTTTAAACATCTGCCGCTCACCTTGTATCTTGCAAGAAGAACAATGTAGCAGTCTAATCACTGGGGGACAGAAGATCGAAGAAATGCTTCCTCCTTTCTGAAGCAGATTGATAACATCATCTAAGCTTAGACATCATGATTTGTCTGGAGCTCAAGGACTGCTTTTTAATGAAAGCAGGTATAACCTTTTTTTTTAGATATACTGTTGCTTTATTTTGTGACATGTCAGGGACTTGTGAAGTACCTGAAATGTCTACTTTAAGTGCTGTCAGTCAAGATATGCTGCTCACACTAATGCCTGATAGTTCAAAAAAGCTCAGAGCATTAATTGTTTTGTATAAAAATGACACAGTGATCTTTAATTCTATAACAACGTTTAGTATAAGAATGTTTTTAGTATTTGAAAATATCCTATCCCAAACATTAAAAAATTGATGCACACAACCTCTGCATTATTTGTTTTTGTTCAACGATTCAGTTTAGTGTGGCATAATTGTTATGTGCAGACCTTTGTATTCAGCTGTCATAAGAATTGTGCAGATTAACTCTCTTGGTATTTATTTGTGAATCAGGTCAGAGAGATTGACACCAGTGAATACATGATATTATATTTTCTTTCAAAAGCCTCAATCCAATTACTGTCTTTCTTGCAGTTTTCAGTGAGATGGCCTTTTGCCCTTTAATGGAGGTTAACAATGCTAGGAGCAAAGTGTGTATCTGGAGACACAGGGTATTCGGCTTCATTTTACAAATAAAATGTATTGGGGCTCACTTACAATGTGCATACAAAATCAATGTAAATGGAGTGAGCCCATATTTTGTAACCTGGTCAGTTTAGTGTATATTTTGCCTAAGTATGTCTTAAATTGGCATATATACACTGTATATAGACAGTTAAGTCTGGAAATAATTGAACACAAACATAATTTTCATAATTCTTACTATGTGCGCCACCACAATGGATTTGAAATCAACCGAGATGCAATTGAAGTGCAGACTTTCATCTTTAATTCAAGCGGTTGAACAAAAAATATCATATGAAACGTTTAGGAATTGCAACCATTTTTATACACAGACCCCTTATTTCAAGGGCTCAAATGTGATTGGACAAATAAGCACAATTATAAATAAAATGTTCATTTGTAATACTTTATCGAGAATCCTTTTCAGGCAATCAATGCTTGAAGTGTGGAATGCTTGGACATTACCAAACACTGGGTTTCCTCCTTTGTGGTGCTTTGCCTATACTGCAGCTGTCTTCAGTTCTTGTTGTTTGTTTGTCGGTCTTTCTACCTTAAGTTTTGTCTTCAGCAAGTGAAATGCATGCTCGATCAGGTTGAGATCAGGTGATTGACTCGACCATTGCAGAATATTCCACTTGTTTGCCTTAAAAACTCCTCGGTTGCTTTTTGCAGTATGTTTCGGGTCATTGTCTATCTGTAAAGTGAAGTGCCGTTCATTCAACTTCACTGAATTTGGCTGAATCTGAGAGACACTATGGGGTTGATTTACTAACCTTATAAACACGCCACGAACAAGTATACACCTCTGTAGTGTGTTCCCTCCCAGCATGATCTATTGGTGGAATCTAGACACCTTTGTAGTGTGTACACACCCAGCAGGTGTGTTGTGCAAAGCCCTGCATAAATTGCAAGGTGATGTTGTTTAAATTAGCTCTACGTTGTGTTGCTTGCGTTGATGAATGCAGGAATGTAAATGCATGAGCTAACCATTTTTGTCTAAACTGTGAAGCAGCATTATATGTGCATATATGGCATTAGTGGAAATATGCTTTTAGAGACTCGAATGCCGCTATTAGAGCGGCGTGTAGCCTAAGGCGCATGCTACATGACGCGCACGTACGTAAATACATAAAAACGCGCCATAACGGCGTGAAAATGTGACACGTTGCTCATGTTTGGTTGATAAATATGTTTTGTTGTGTAAAAATGCACATGCACCTGGTGCGTGTGTGTGTTTAGGTTAGTAAATCACCCCCTATATCTCTATACACTTCAGAATTCATCTGACTGCTTCTGTCTTCTATCATATCATTACTAAACACTACTGATCCAGTGTCGTTGGAAGCCATGCATGCCCACGCCATCACACTGACTCCACTGTGTTTTACAGGTGATGTGGTATGCTTTGGATCATGGGCCATTCCAAGCCTTCTTCCCATCATTCTGGTACAGGTTGATCTAAGTTTCATCTAATAGTGTATTTGGCTAGTTTGCACACCCATCCAAACCTCCGACTGCTGGAATTCTGTCATTTAGTAGCGTCGAAATGCCAGATCCCTAATGGCATCTGTTTTGAAACTGTAAATGAGCATTCAGGGATCCTCAGTGACGTTAAAGAGGAACTTTCCCCAAATCTTCAAAAGAACAAAAAATACATATTTAGAAATCTTTAGTAATGACAATCTACAAACAGATACTTCTAGATAATTGCAGGATATTTATTTTTTGCATACCGTATTTTTCTTTTCTTCCCCAGTCTTCTCACCAAGGGCAGGATACTAGATCTCCCTTTACTTCCTGGAACTCTGGCACATGTGACTAGGACATGCGACCATGCACATCATTTCAGGAGGGTAAATTGCCTTTCCCTGAGATCTCATGAGATTACAGATGAGATTTCTCAGCAATGCTCTGCTGATGGGCATGATTACATCATTTGTGACAAACTGGACCAGGAAGGGGAAAAAAAGATATTGTAAGCAAAATAAAAATATGTTTGTTTAGCAAATTAATGTAAGATGATTTTATATCAGCATACAGAGCTGTATGCTGATGTGATTTTTAGTAAAAGGGTCTTAAAGGAGAACTATGGGGTCAGTGTTTTTCCCCATAGTTCTCCTTAGGGTAACGGGAGGACACAAACTAGCATCCTCCCGTTACCTTAAGCTCAGTATACCGCGAACTACAGCTCACGGTATACTGAGACGCCGCAGCCGGAGCGGATCCCGACGTAGATGACGGGATCCGCCCAGCTGTGTAAGTGACAGCTGTACCAGCCCCCTCCCCCTTCCATTCCGCCAGTCAGCGCTGGCAGATCGGAGAGGGGAATCCAGCCCTCCCCCTGTCACCTGGTATGTGTTCGCTCACCTCCCGATCTACTGAGCCGACCTGTGACAGTCTCATTGTCACAGGTCGGCTAGAACTATGAGGTGAGTGGAAATCACTCATCTCATAGTTCTCCTTTAAGGTCCACTTTCTTAACCATAAAGTTATGACCATATTGATGTAAATCCAACATCAATAACATTGTCCAGCAATGTAAAGCCACGTCAGTCACAGTGAGCGGGGCCTGATGATGTTGACCCGATGCCATGACAATGCTGTCCCACCATTATTATTGTTACCAATGAAAGCTGCCTGGTGGGATGTAAACAAAGCATTGGGGAACTTGGGTGACGTCATTGACCAAATATGATCATGACCATACTTCGTCAAAGACCTCACCCAGGATCCCCGGCCCATTTATTTACAAACAAGCCAATAGGGTTCTGTAATTTGGAGATGGAAGTGCTATCGCCTCTAAATGACAGATCCCCTTGTTTGTTGTTACAAGCTGGTAGGGATCTGTCACTTGCTACTGCTGCTAAATGCTTATAAGCCACTGCTTATAAAAAAGGAGTACATGCCACTGCTCCAAAAATTCATATTTTAAGAAATAATGAAAGCATACAAGTTAAAAGATGTACGTATTATTGTTGTTGCCCTTTAGGCCCCATTAAAAGACCATTACTCTGCTGAACAGCATTTGCCCAACTATTCATGCCTTTTTTTTAATAAAAGCTTGCAAAATGTGGTCTTGAAAGAGGCCAGAAAAAAGAACAGCATTCAGCTCCCATTTGTTTGGTAATATGCTGATTTGTATTTTACCTTTATAGGACCTTCATTGTATGCTGTTTTTTTCAGAAATTTGATTTAGGGGGCAGTGTTTTCATTTATCTTGGGGATATATTGTGTGTTGATAGGGCCTGTTTTTAGGTTAAACTTTGTTTTGTTTTTTGCTGCAAGACTTATCTGTAAAAAAGTGGGATTTTGTTTCAAGAGTTGTATTTTGGGGTTTTAATTTTTTTTATAGGCAGCAGCTTAATTGAAAGAAAAACCAAGTGCTAGAACTACTTCAGATGATATAATTTACATCCACCGCTCTCCCCATTCCCATAGTAAAATAAACATTAGGAATACACTGGTTAGGCCTATTATACCTGATTAAAACTGTCCTGTTGCTGGCAAGTTTTACACTGCTATATCCTCTGTGGCCTCCAAATTCTTGTAGCAAAGCCCCAGCCTGTGCTTTTGCCTTGTTCTGCTGCTGGACAATTTTACAATGCATCTACAGTCTCTTTATTATTGTAGTAAAACACCTGCCTTTATTCCTTGTCTCTAGTATGTTTTACCCATTTAACTCTGATTAAAATAATCCTGCTACAGGTCAGGTATAAAGTGCTGTATCATCCACGGTCTCTAAATTCTTGAGAATGAAATTGGCCAGCTGCAGGACAGTTTTTACATTAGTGAGAACTTTCTTACACTCCGCAAACTACTGGCAATTTCTATCAGCTGGTCAAAGTTGACCTGTTACTGCTTGACAAAAAGAATGTTTTGCTGCTACAACTACCTGAATAAAGCCTTTTTTTCAAACTGAATCAGATTGGGGTGCTGCTGTTGTGTGTTAACCAAGCTAATTGTAGATGAAAATAATCAATTCCACGTCCAAATGCACAATGCCAGTGTAGACAGTCACTGACACTGTCTGTGAAAATTGTACTGTTCTGTAACACCACGTAAAGCTTTATTGCATCTCAAGGCATGTTATTTAGAGAATTTGTGTTTTTTCAATGTTGCCCTTTATGCCATGTGTGCAGTATTTTTCTTAAAACTATTTTTGAATTGGTCCCCCATGGCAGTGCCCAGCTTTAAATTACTTTCTTTTGACAGTATTTTGCATTTCACCTCTATGAGTAATCCTTGGTGAATCAAACTCGGGCAGATTCATTTATTACTAATCTTGCTATATAATCATTGCATAGTATTTAATGTAGTAACCACTCTCATCAAACTTGTCTCACCAACTGAAGCAGTGCATAGAATTTTCCAAGTTCAACTTTGCAGTTTTTAAACTAGAAACTGTAAAACCATAGCCAATAAAGCACATATATCTACATGACTAAAACTGTAAACATGTTCTAATGTGCGTGGTACTCAAATTGTAAAAGGCAGTAGATGAACACGATCAATATATTTCAAAAGGTTCACAGCAGTCCAAAGTAAAAGAGTCCAGTAGGTAAAGATACTCCACAGCGTGTTGTAAAAAAAAGAATAAAGGACCTAGTGCATTAAAAATTACACACATTTTATAATAAAAGCAAGACTGCTCTCACAAAAGGATAAGGCTTTGTTTAGTTCATTAATGAATGTTCAACATCTATGACCAGTGGCAGGGCTCAGTATATGGTGATATAGCTGTTTTTTTATTTTGGCAATGCAAAGGTACCTGTTTCTTGATGATAATGAGTGGCTTCCTGTTTGCTTAGATGTGACCTTGCGCAACAGGAGGACATAGAAGTAGACATGCTCTCCCGCAGGGGGGACAAACAAGACACCACTTGTTATCAGTGAGTAGTGGGTATCTGTGCATCGTCAGAAGCAAAGATAGTTATACCACCTGTAGCGATAATCCCATGGGGAGCTGCTTGATAGATGGGACCTTCTGCTATTCCCCAGTGGTGACCCACCCTAAACTAAACTAACACTCACAGAAATATCAGTAGCATAGTTTTGCCTTTATTTTAAAAGGGAAGAAAACCCTACATTGGAAGTTTGGCTCAACTATTTACAACAATGGCAATGAATACTATACACTTTTTACAAGTAATATCAATAAAAAATAGATAACAATACAAAAAAAATTAACCTTAACCAGTTGACATCCACGGTGTTAAACCCCCTTCCCATCCAGGCCATTTTTCAGTATTCAGCGCTGCGGTACTTTGACTGACATTTATTCCGTCATACAATGCTGTACTGAAATTAATTTTATACCATTTTTTAGGGACAGATAGAGCTTTCTTTTGGTGGTATTTATTCACCACTACGGGTTTTATTTTTTACTATATTATGGAAAAATTACCGAAAAAAAACAAAAAAACTGTTTCCCCTATATTAAATGATAAAACATTTATTATTACCCAATTTTTTGGTAAAATATAAAAGACGGGGTCACGTCGGGTAAAAAGTCACCAAACATGTCAAGCCTTAAAATTGCGTGCGCGCGCAAACCTCAAAAAAAGATAATACCCAAAATTGGCCATAGGCGACGCTTTAAAAGCTTTTACCGCTCATCAGTTTAGTGTTATCAGTGATTGATGGCCCTAAAATGATTGCTCACACGGCGACGTTCACGGCGATATGTAACGTGTGTAGCGCAAATGTCGTTTTTGCGCGCTGGTGCACGGACGCGTATTTACGTTTATATCTGCGTAAACGTGGGGGTGGGGGAGTTAAACATTTTGGGGTTTTTTTTAAACTTTTTTTATATGTGACTTTAATTTTTTTCTATTTTTTTGTATTTATATATATATTTTTTTGCACTTATTGTTATTGCTATTATATAGGGGGATAACAATCCCCCTATATAATAGCAAAGGCACACTGACAGGTCCTCTTTATGGAGAAGCCGATCGTCTATATGTGAAACACCCGGTAACGGATTGGTGCATTGGTCGGGTCTTTTCTGCCCATGCGTGCCCGCTAGTTGCCGTCTGGAGATGGCAACCCACCAATGCTGCAGTGCCGTCCGTCCGTTTTTTTACAACGGGCGGACGGCAAGTGGTTAAAAGGAGAACTCCTTGGGAGCCAACAATTTAGAATGGCCTATCTACTGTTATTAAGGCCCTAACTAAGCCACTGGCCAGTGGAAAACTGATATAAAGTCTGCCAAAGGTGGGGCCCTTAACTCTTGCAGCAGCACTTACTCTCTAAGGAGAGTATTTGTAATCCACTATAAAGCCTGTGACACACTGTACGCGATGCAGCGCGAAGCAAAGTGAAGCATTGCAGAGTAAAGCGAAGCTGCGCAGCCAGATGAAAGACTTCATCTTCAGCCAGGGCTTATACGTGCAAGCGGATTGGTTGAAGATGACATTTTTCATCTCAGCATGCTCAGCTATGCTAGCTCTTGCAAGCAGATGCACCGGATCACAAATTGCAAGACTCTTTGCAGGCTAAAGTCTGCGTGCCACCGCTTCCCTTTGCTGCGCGCCACTTTGCATGCAGTGTGTCATGGGCTTAATGGCGTGGTTGTAGCAGAATCTCTATTTTTATGGGATGTTTTCATATGAAGAAAGGAGGCTCAGAAGAGATTTTCATTGTTCATTCTTCTGGCCATGCTGACCAATCACCACTCCCCCCCACTGAAATCATTATGTTGTTATACAGCCTTTGGGGCTGTGAAGTAAGGTATTTAAGTTTCTGGACCGTTATACCCGTTGATGTGAGTTGTGGATGGGGGTCATCATTAAAGATAAGTTTTGTGGGCATCAGGGTGTGGGAGATGAGGGGGGGTTTCACTTTAGTTAGTACACCTTTTCATTTTTTATGAAAAAGTGAACTAACCCTTTAAGTTCAATTTCTAATTTATGACAGCCTGATATTTTATTCATTCTAGTGCATGTTTGTTGTATACTTCTTCAGTGAGCACTGACTCATCTCCAATATATATCAAAAGCTAACAAACAACTTAATTATGTATATGAGATTTATTAGATACAAAAGGCAAGGAATATTGTTTATTATGAAATCACTTGGGACCATATAATATTTAATAAGAGATGAATCTGACAATGACACAAATGGGAGGTTATGAACATGATACTCCTTCTAGCTTCTTCTGGAATTGAAATTGGTACTTTTTTACTTTAACAGTTTGTTGATAATGTGCACTTCATGAGGGCATTGGGATGTTCCTAAGTTGATCTTTGCACCTTTTCTGGCTACTTTCCTTCTCTCCATTGTGCTTAGCAGCTTTGTACCGCCGCACCCACCTCCTTTTCCTAACAACTATAACTAGCTTTCTCTGACCGTAGATATGCTTGTAACACTGCTGCAAGGAAGAGCCATGAATGGGTTCAGGCAGCGACAGAGGCTGGCAATGGTTGTAAGAGCAGATGGTTGCCTTTAGCCTCTTCCAGGCCTGGTCTTATGCCACTGTGCTGAAACGTGGCACGGGTTTTTTTTTACAGCGTTAGTTGCATGTTTATTAATAAAAAGAAAAGAGAAACATACACATTCAAAAAGTAATATGAGTGCTGGCCATATACAATTGATTGATTGATTAATTGATTGACTGAAATGTCACTATTAAAAATATATAATCTGGAATCAAATACTGATGATTACACCTCCCTTGAATGCTTCAAATAACTGGTTCCTTACAGTGTTGAAGAATCTATTTTGTCCATGAAATATATCCATGGAATAATGTAATTCCCTGTTTAATGTGGCTTTATCTAAGACTCGATTTATTATTTTTTTGCAAATGCAGTAAAAAGTCAAGTCCCCCTTACCCAGTTACATTGATTAGAGTCTTAATTAGGTTTTAATATGTGCCAGATACAGTAGCATATGGAGAGAATCTGTCACTTGACTTAAATTTAGGTCCTGACAACTGTGCTGCACTTGTTTAGAAATAATTTAGTATTGATTAATTGGGGCTCCCTAGGAGCTTTTCCAGGGCAATCCATTATGAGAAGTGTATTGTGTAATGAGTTAATATGGTTTTCTTTAACAAATCAAGGCATAATGGCAATAGATACATTGTTGTTTGATCTGTTACCAATTCTGAAATGTGTTTTTCATCAAAATAATTTACTCTGCTGTTTAATTAGTAAGTGCTCTCATCCTAATAGGCAGCACACAGTGCAAACACATGTACTGTTCAGCCACAGTTCAAGCCACTTTTTGTGGGGCTTGAACTGGAAGAGGTTGATATATTTTATGTTTACATATTTTAAAACTGGTGTTTTAAATTTTTTCATCTTTTTACAGACTACATTACAAATAAACATTAAATACAGGTTAATTAGATTCAACCATGCTATAGGTATTACCTATTACCTAGAATTCTTTTTTTTTAATTTACAGAAACTGTTTGCTTTTGAATTGACTGTATCTAAGTGAAAGTTTGGAGTCTGAAAATGTGGATCCATACAAGGCACAAGGAGAGGAGCATGGGATGGTGAAATGAGTCACTCCTCTGAATCATTTAGCTGTGTGTGTGTGTGTGTGTGTGTGTGATTTGGGCTTATGCTATAGAATGCTGTAAGCAGTAACTATGTTTCTGCAAAGTCTCCCTCACTTAAATCATAGTCCCCCACTACCTCCTTCCAGTCTTAAGGTGCCCATACACCTTGCGATTATCGTTCGATTTACGATCGAAATTGGATTTTCGTACGATAATTGGCCAGTTGATGGGAAGTAAATGATCAGAATTACTGTACAACTGGCTGAATTTCGTCTATTGGGCAGGATAGAAAACCTATTTTGAATCGTGCGAAAATCGATGGATTAGTGGCGTTTTCATATGAAAAAAAATGAGCACTGCACATGCGCAAACGAAAATCTTTTCTGTCGATCCACGAAATTCAGTTAGTATTGCTGATGAACAACAATTGAAATCCACGGCGGTTCGATGATGGCACAAATGGTATCATACAATAATTAAGTTTGATGGGCGCCTTAATACTCACCTTCCCTGCAAGATATCGCTTACTAGACTGTCAAAGGCTTCCCAGTCAGGTTAGCACATGCGCTCTTTTTTAGTCCTTTGGAGCTTTAAAGGACAAGCTTGTATTCTAGACTTTTTCTCTATGGGCAAGAATGAGGAGACAAGCATGGGTCCAACTGCAACAATTTTGACAAACAGCTGTGCGATGTAGTAAATATTATCTTATTGGATCGGGAAAGATAAGTGCAAGAATTAGAAGGGGCTGGAGATGGGCAGACAAAGAAATAAGATTAATGGCAGTGAATGTGCATTTCCACTATCGGATTATCCTGGTAAACATGTGAAACGAAGCCCAGAGCACCACCTCCATATGCAATATTGCGTATTTACCTACTTAGAAATTTTTTTTTTTAATCTTTTTATTTTTCATATAATAAATGTTACATTATGCTACATTTCCATTAAAAAAATAATACAGGGATCCACTTTGTTTTGTTTTGTACGTGATTTTCCAAGGCTAGCTAACTGTTCAAAATGTCAAATGGTATTTTTTAGGAATCCTGCAGCACATTGCCACTCTAAGGATTAGCAAAATATACCCTTGATAGTAATATGGGCACTTTTTACATCAATATAGGGCAATATTAAGTTAATGATTTCACAATAAGAAATGTAGATCCAAAATAAAGTGTTTGCCACTTTGACATGCCAGCACATTCATAGTGTAGATAAGCAGTTCACCATTCAGATTGTTTAAAAACAAAGCTCGTTTTGTCCACAGAGCAAAAAGTTCTGTGCTTATATTCCAGTTCTTTATTAAAAACACATGACTGACTATTTTTACAAGCAGGACTTAATTTTAAATGTGTCTGAATGACTTTTCACAGCCAACTTGGCAGTACATTGCTCCCCTACTAACAGGCAGCATTTGGGAGCCAAGAGCTCTTGTCTTGGAGAGGCTAACCATTAATGGGAATGGCTTGGAGTGAGTTTAAGCCTGGCTCTGAGTTTATGATAGAATGTATGCAGAAATTTCCCAGTCAAGGGAGGGGCGATGATATGTACTTAATTGTGACCAGCTTCGTGCTGACATGTTGACTGCTTCCAAGCAGAACTAAATGCTTACCAAAATGTTTGTTTTGAGCGCAGTGAAAATTGTGAGGGAGAGGAAATATTGCTTTTATTTCTTGGCACCTTGTTTAGGCTGTCATTTCTATGAATGTTCTTTTTTTCAACTCTAAAATTCTTATGTACAGATCTAATGAATGGTCATTAGCTGTTACTTCAGTGTAAGTGAGTAATTAGACCTTGCCCCATAAGTTTTTAGTTTTTTTAAACATAAAAAAACTTAGTTTTGGAAGGGTATCTAATTTGTTTCCAATACTAATGCTAACTTTATCACAAATGCTTACACTGATAAACTGCTGCAAAAAATGCTATTTTTTTTAAATTCCTAGATATTTCTATTTATAGTCCAGTTATTGCCATGAAAGGTATTACTTTAGGAAACATAATCAATTTTGAATTCATTATTTGATAGCATATATTTTAATTGGGAAGACGTGAATGTATTGAAGAAATTATGAGTTTGTGGTCTGTGTTTTTAC
The DNA here is from genome assembly GCF_000935625.1 of Nanorana parkeri. Classification (NCBI taxonomy): domain Eukaryota; kingdom Metazoa; phylum Chordata; class Amphibia; order Anura; family Dicroglossidae; genus Nanorana; species Nanorana parkeri. The sequence continues at coordinate 697,687 of NW_017306576.1, forward strand.
ATGTGCATTAGTGTACTACAGAAGATACTCTAGTCAGGACTGAACTTAAGCCTTGATATTTATTCTTAGAGCATCACCTACCTGCTGAGTAGTTTGGTTTTCTCATCCAGATATTGCTATGTTGTAAGAGTGTTCTCCACTTCCTTTTTGTTTGAGGTCAAGTGATCCTGGAACACATCTGCTGGTAATGTTGGAACATCTTTATTGCTGTCTCTTATACATAGAAGGCCAGATTTAAAAATGTTAGTAGTAAGAGTTTTACCACAACAACCTATCTGAATAAAATCTGTCTTGGAATGTGAGGAATAGGGATGAGCTTTGTGTGTGTGTTATAATGTGACCTTGACCCACAAACTTAACCGCATTAATTTGCCATTTTTCTGAGCTTCAAAAAACTCATGTTTGACTCGCACCTAAAGCTCATCCCTATGAAAGTAAATTTACTGTTTACAAGAAGGGCATTGAATGCTTGAAGAGCAGGTTATTTTAATTGATTCAGCTAATTTTACATGTTTAAAAACATGAATTTGAAAGTCTTTCAAAACTTAAAATTATGCCTTGAAATCCATAGAGGGATCACAGCCTACTTGATCGGAGCTTCAGGCAAAGCTGCACTTCAAGAGCAGTTAGTTGTATGCACTTTAAATGCATTGTTTTACAAAGTTTTGCAGATTTTTCTACTCAGAAATATATATTTTTATATCTTCCCCTATAATCTGAGGTAATTTTCCGATGCTCCATGCAGGGTTGATAACTCAGCAACAGTCTAAATTTTCAAACGTCCATTGAACTTTGAGTAATTACAGTATTTAGAAAGTGACCTGGTATTTTTCATACCATAAATTCACCCTTTCCCATAATCCTTAACTTTATATGAGTCCAAATTAAATGGTTATTTCTCTCGTATATATTGTTTCTGAGAAGAGAAAGTTTAAAAGTTTTTCATCAGGAAAGAACTACACTATATTGCCAAAAGTATTGGGACACACCTCCAAATTATTGGATTCAGGTGTTCCATGAAATTTCCTTGCTACTAAATATTCCACAGTCAACTGTTAGTGGTATTATAACAAAGTGGAAGCAACTGGGAACAACAGCAACTCAGCCATGAAGTGTAGGCCACGTAAAATGACAATGCGGGGTCAGTGCATGCTGAAGCGCACAGTAGTCACTAAATGGCAGCAGAGTCAATAGCTACAGACCTCCAAACTTCAGATTGGCACAACAACAGTGCATAGAGAGCTTCACGGGATGGGTTTCCATGGCCGAGCAGCTGCTTCCAAGCCTCACATCACCAAGTGAAATGCAAAGCTCCGGATGCAGTGGTGTAAAGCATGCTGCCACTGGACTCTAGAGAAGTGGAGGTGCTTCTCTGTCTGGCAATCCAATGGATGTGTCTGGGTTTGGTGGTTGCCAGGAGAACGGTACTTGCCTGACTGCATTGTGCCAAGTGTAAAGTTTGGTGGAGGGGGATTATGGTGTTGGGTTGTTTTTCAGGGGTTGGGCTTGACTCCTTAGTTCCAGTGGAGGGAACTCTTAAGGCATCAGCATACCAAGACATTTTGGACAAGTTCATATTCCTAACTTTGTGGGAACAGTTTGGGAATGGCCCCTTCCTGTTCCAACATGACTGCGCACCAGTGCACAAAGCAAGGTCCATAAAGACATGGATGGGGAGTTTGGGGTGGAAGAACTTGACTGACCTGCACAGAGTCCTGACCTCAACCCGATAGAACACCTTTGGGATGAATTAGAGTGGAGACCACGGGCCAGGCCTTCTCGTCCAACATCAGTACCTGACCTTACAAATGCGCTTCTGCAAGAATGGTCAAACATTCCCATAGACACACTCCTAAACCTTGTGGACAGTTTTCCCAGGAGAGTTGAAGCTGTTATAGTGGCAAAAGGTGGGCCAACTCAATATTGAGCCCTACATACTAAGACTGGGATGCCATTAAAGTTAATGAGCATGTAAAGGCAGGCGTCCCAATACTTTTGGCAATATAGTGTATGTGTGCAGTTTGCCATATTCACGGCTATGCTAAAAAGTCAGCTCATATTAATGACTCTTTAAAGGTAGTCTTGTTTATCATGTTGTTTCAGGGTATGCAACATTTTGAGAAATGTACAGTCAAACTGGAGGTAGCTTTGCAGCAATAAAAAATAACTTTTGCATTTGATGGGAGGTAAACTCAGAATCAATTGCCATTTGTACTAAGTGGGACATTTTCTATGTTGCTCCATGGCTACCAAATAAATGCATACTAACACTGGAAATGACAGCTGAAAAAATTGTGAATCTTATTGGTGGCTACAGCGTAACATTTCTTAAAACAAATGATAAATGAGCTGAATGTAGAACAGAAGCCGTTTAAACCAGGTTTTATGGAAGCTTTCTTTGAGTCTAAATTTTTAAATCATAAGATGATTTGTCATTTGCAGAGATTCATACCCTTCATACTTTATAGTTGCTTGGATTTCTGATTAGCATGATTTTCCACAGGTTATTCAGGTGAACGAAAAATAATTGATCAGCAATTTTCTTGATTCATTCATATCTACCCAGTCCTGGTTGACTGCACAGTTTTACACAAGATTACTAGATATAGGTTGCATAATTATTTCCTAAAGTTAAGAGATGTTCTTTCTACTATAACACTAAAGTACTAGGGGCTGGCAGTTATTATCACGAAGGACTTTTAGGGACTGGTCTGTTTTTTTTAATGATGTTACTTCCACAGCATTTCCACAGTTTCTGTAGCACATAACAAGGTGTGAGTTGCAGCAGGGGGCTCATCTGTATTCTTGAACACAGCTAAGAACTGCACATGCTCTGGGGTTTACATAACTGTTATCTTTGTGCCAGAATCTCAGCACAGGTAGATACTAACCCTTGATAATACTTGAACATAGATCACCTTATTTCTTGGTGAAAAAATCAGTTAATGCATTTTCAGATCTGTGTGAGATGTACTAAAGAGCTATAAGTTAGGTATCACCTAGCATGTGTATCAATACCTGTAACTTAGACATTAATTAACGTGTAACCTTAACATGAAAAAACATAACTGAGGACATGTGCTCTTAAACTGTAACACCAAGATTGGTTGCATAGTTTTTCATAAGAGGCATAGGTTTTTGAAATTTCTCGCAAGGCAATATAATTTACTGCATATTTGTTATAATTGACTTTAAGGTCTAAAACCATAATTTTAATACCAGATCTTACATTTTCGGAACTTAGGTGTAAATAGTTTGAATTAGCTAAAGGATCAATGGTATGTTTTAGACTATCCTACCAAAAGTGGGCAGTACACATTACCCTTCAATGCCAAAGCTTTAGGACTGCTTTTGAGGCAATGGATTGCATATACCATTTTTTAGATGGTATCAAGTTTACCTGATAAAACTCCAGTCAGAAATAAATGCTATTTTTATGCATTACTTCAACTAAGTAACAAATTGTATATTTCGCATTTGCAAAGAAACAAATAGAAAATAAAAATTAAATAGTATTTAATAGTTAGCTTAAGGTATGCAAGATGGGGGAAGAAATAATTGCATATAGGGAATGTAACATGTGAACCTCTGGTGACCAAAGCATGAACGCTAGCACAAGACAGGCATTAATAAAGCATAACATGAAAACCAATAGTAAGTGAGCTGCTTAAATGTTACAGCATGCAGAATTAGAATGAACTGCGTAGCAGATGCAGATCATAAGTTCCATATCTATAAGAAAATGGCAAAGAGATGGACACTCTCCTTCTGACCACCAGATGTCATAAGATAAAAAAACAACAAAGACAAGAAACTTCCTGCATTTTTATTATTCATCTCTCTATTTATTTCTTTTTAATACACATTTTCATTATTCTCTGGAGAATACCATTAAATCTAATGAATTCAGTAAATTATAGATCCAATATCCAGGCTTAGCCTCTGAAGCTTTAACATTCCTTTGATCACACATCCCAAAATGTGTGATTATACTATAAAAAGATTATAAGAAAAAAACATCAAAAGCAAGTAAAAAATGCCAGTGTGGGTTAATAATGTAGCAAAGTAAGATTTGACTTAATGGCGCGCAGACAACCTCTATAATGTCTTAATGCATTTAAAGCCTGTGCAGGGTCTTGTATAGGATAAATATTTTAGTGTAGAAGGCTGCTCGTAGAGTGGTACAAGCTTTTGGTGGGTTTTTTTTTTTTATTGGGAACTGGAAACATTTAGTAGTAAAGGTATTGAGCTTTGATGATAGCAATGTAGAAAGCATCACAGCAATGTTTACACTGAATCTGATAACCACCCTTTAAATGGCACCTTGCCTTTTCAATTTAATGTATTAGTATATTGCAAAAATCAAATACACATTCAATGAATCCAGATGAACTATATGTTACATTGATGTGTTAGTAGTATTCTGATAAATAACAGTGGGGTTTACATAGTAAAGGCAAATAGACTGTTTAATTCCTCATTCTCTAGTTAGTCCCCACATTGTTCTTCCTCCTATCCCCTGTGCAGGTGCCTCCATCAGCTAGCCGGCTACATGCGCGCTCCAGGCCGTGCCAGCAAGTAGTTGTGTGTGTGTGTCCATAGGCACAGACAGCGCGCGGCAGGCTATGCCCCTTTTCTCCTCCCAACAGATTTACTGACGGCAGAAAGAACCTATGGATCCATGCCCTAACTATCCTCCCCCGTAACCAGGAAGATGGGGGAACGGAGGATAGCTTCAGAGTCCAGCCGTGGTGATGGCAGTGTTCACAGGTAAGTGAACAGCCTTTAGTGCTGCTTTAAAGTGACACTAAACTCAGGAGTTAAATCTTGAAAATACATTCAAGTACTTTAGCTTTTAACAAAAATGTATAAACCATAAACCATAATAAAGACTGAAGTTTCAGTAGATGGAACAGAGATAGGAAATTTTGCATGTTGGGTGTATCGCCTATGGTCATTGGCTGGAGGAGATTCCAGTGAACCCCATTAATAGATGGAGGTCATCTTAAAGGGCTTTTTCACAATAAAATGTGTAAATTATAGCACTCAGTATTTATTTATTTTTTATTTTATTTGCTTTTACTGCTGGGCAAAAAACTGCTGGGCAAAAATTATAGTGACAGGAATTGGGTCAAACTATATCACTACCAGGGGTGCTTAAGTAGCTAGTGCAACAGTTTTTAAAGGACAATTTTAAACCATATGACTGTTGGGAGCTCCTTCTGCAGTGTTTTTATTTGTACCAACCCCTGCCACTTTTGCTTGACAGTTTTATTTTCAAGTAAATGAAAATGATAAAAAAATCAATGTTAAATATATAAAGGAATTCATATAATAAATGTTATCATTATATGCATTAACTACACACAGATATCAGAATACAATATTTTTCCCAACAGAGGTCCTTTAATCCTTCCCAATGATACTGTACCAGCTCAGTGACTCCCTACTGGCTCAGTGCAATAACAGTCTAGAAGGCCACTGCATCTTCTATAGCTCTACCATTATGATTTCTTTTTGACATATATCCCCATTACTGTTGGGTAAAATGGCTTGATCTAACCCTCTCCATAGTTGTATTATTATCACTAAAGAAAATGGTTAATTCAGAAGGCATCACTCTTCACGTGAAAATTCAATCAAACTTGCGTTTTTTTAAGAGAAGAGAATAGTAAATTTGAATTGTATTTGGCAAGAGAAAAATATGGCTGCTTATTAGTCAGAAGCAATGAAATGGAGACACCTTTAGGGACTCCATTAATCGTTCTAAGTTTAGTCAGACAATGTCCCTAGGTAAAGTGTTTTGTGCCAGAGAACAGTGCAGTGTGAAATAATTGGACGTGGGAAATCAACTGGGCTTCAGCAGCTTGATAGAGTCTCCTATTAGGTAAAATGGAAGAAAAAATACAGAACTTTTCATGTTAGTATAAAGGCAGCTCTGAAAGAAAGTTGGTTTCTCAGTGGATAGATTTACTGTCAACAACAATTTAAATGCTGCAAAACAATTGCTGTAATTAAATTTCCTTTTAGCACAAGAGTATTCATAACATGTTCTCTAATCCCTCTTGGTAATAAGTCTTTGCTTTAGTGTTAAGTCGATGTTGGTCTGCTTAATACATAAATAACATTACACACATTGTCAAATTTGTATGTTATTTCATTAGCTTTATGTATTTCAAGTTGGTTGTCGAAAATAATATGTCATATATTTATGTTTGCATCTGTGTGTAAGATTAACATTCTTGCATTTTTTTTCCGATTAAAAATAGAAAAAAAATATACTGGTTTTAAAGAGCAGTCCCTAATTCACAAGTATTACTCAGAGTTGATATAACTAGATATATGACTTTATAAGCCTGCACATCTACATGTATATCAGTTGGTAAATAAGGTTCAGACACTTAAGTGAATGCTCAAACACAAGAACAACAGAAATGTATTAGCATATGGTTAATTGTCACATGACAATAAACAAAAATGTATCAGTACTTGTAAGTACACGGCAAGTACCAGTACTCATACTCGCAAACCTGGTATCTGTGCATCACTTTATTTATATTTATAAAAACAAAATCATACATTAAAACAGAGATGTACAAATCCCAGGAGCTCCGTGTGCTCATTACAAATGACAGTGGCCTCCTAATTTTTGGATTTTTCGCTAGTCTAGTCTTGTAGCTCAAAAATATTGGTACATGTACTCGTACTTGTACCGAGTGCTGTACTTGGTATCTGTGCAACCCTAATAACAAGTGTAGCAGTTAGGTACTTTTTGGGTCATTTTGGAACCTGTCCATACCAAATTTTTGCTTTCGTATTCCTAATCTAATCTTTTAACTTGATTGACAGAATTGGTGTTATGCTTCTAATTTCACTGGCTTCTCCTGTGTGGCTCAGGGTATGGGCAGAATAAGAAGCTATGCTCACAATGACAGGGCAGTGCATGAGCCTGTAGGAACTACATGCCTGAAACTGCCCACGTGGCAGGTGCCCGTGCTGGTCATCAACATATCAAAATCATTTTAGTCTCTAGTAGTTCAAACGCCATATTAAAATATACTACTGATATCATGAAAAAGACTGCAGACAATCATTTTATCAAATATTATCTAACCAATGCTATCAGCAACTACATAGCTGAATAACTCATTAAGCAATTGGAGAATAGATGTGCTTTTGTACTGAATATGTTAGATGTTCCGTTCAGGATGCTTCAAGATGTGTGCATGTTCACATTAATCCCATGAGAAGCTATATATTAATATTGACGAGAAGGTAGAACTGTGATGTCATTAGCAGAGTCATATGTAGTGTCACAAAAATTGAATTTCTAGATTTGGATATCAGTGTCATGTTTCTTGGATTTCTGCTTTGTCTAGCCTAAAAATGCTTTTAAAATTGTGTGTGTTTTCTGTTAACAAATATGATGCCACGTCCGACTGCACTAATTGTATTTTGTGCAGTTCAGACAAGAATGTATGCACCACTGGCTCTTCAATATCTTTAGGTAAAGACAGTGACAAATATGCTACCTCCAATGCTTATTCATTATAACTAAAAAAAGTCTTCTTTTGGCCTGCTGGTTCGTGCCTAAACCATTGGCACTTCTTTCCATGTTACTTCACAATAGTTATGCATGACATATGATATAGGATGTAATATTTTATAAGGTATGTGGCTATTTAACCACCCTCTTAAAAATGTCACCTTCACTTTGGCCACAAGTTTGGTGCTGCTTACTTTGTACATCACCATTTGAGTCCCAGTTTGAGCATCAGGTCTCCTACAATCCTTATTTTCCCATGTTGTCTAAGCCTTTTCATTTTGGTACATTTCTTGAGTTAGAATGGTGGCATATATTGATCCCTCCTAACTTATCAACTCTAACCTTTTATCCTTGCTACCAGTTTCAAGTAATGATAGTAGTTACATCAGCTGTCACCACTGGGAATTAAGCACTGATAGTTTTAAGAGCATAGAGTTTTGCCCTACACTAAAGCTCCACTCATACTAACCTCCTTTCTAACCCTAACAATAACCCTGCCTTATGTAAACATGTGTCATTGACTACAAAGTTACCTATCTAATGCCAAAATACTCTGTGTTGAAGACTAACCTTTTTACCCTAAAATGTATAGTACTGGAATCTTTTGCTTTACAAAATAGTAGTTAAATATAGGACCCTTGCCTTTGTGCTCTAAACCATCCCTATGGTAATGTCACAATATCATGCCATATGTTACCTGGAAGCTGCATTGGATTCTCAAGAGTGCCTAATGGTAGTCATCTTAAAATGCCCACATCTTGGAAGCTCTTGAACAGATATACTCTTTTTTTCTATTACTTTTTTTGAATTAATAAGACACCATGTTACTTTACCAAGTAAAATATGCACATAAATACATGCATCACTGCCCTTAAACACTATGAAAAAGTCCAGGAAATTGGTGTGGTTTATGCAATCCATAGCCTAACTCTGAGGCCTGCTATGTAAAACTACCCCAGTGTTTCTAAAATGTCTGTACATAAAACTGTAAATATGTTTCAATACCAACTCACACAGCATGAATATATTACAGGCACAGACAGTCATTATGTTTGTGTATCGTCTACCGCAGTCTCAAAATAGCTCTAGAATTTTCTTTTCATATCAACTGCTAACAAGAGCAATGTGCCTTCTACATTCTGTGGCTTTTAAGGTTTCACTGCTTAATATACAAGTTTGCATGTGCAATCTATAAAGCATTTTTTATGGAATTATTAGAATTAGCATTGAACATATGGCACTAAGAGGTATTTGTGTTAAAGTGCAAATGTGCACTGAGCAGATTCATTAGGTCAATTAATCTTCCATTGCCCTACGTGCCCAAAACGATAAACCACATTTTCGCAGTTTTCAATCAAATGACTGCCAGGTGTGATTAATACAAAGTGATGGAGACTTGCTGGTAGTATTAATGATCAAAGCATTTTCCGAAATTCTGGTGACCACGGTGATCGAGACTGAAAAGAATGGGAAGTCCAAAATTAAAATTTGTCACCAGAATAGAAATAGAGGATAAATCTGACAGTGGGGACACTTGTTATGGCTACAGGAAAGAAAGTAGAGGAACATCAGCAGTTATTATCATGCAGGCGCACTCATTATTGCTTGCCGCCTATTCGAATATTTATATTATCTGAGAAATGTGAGTGTGCAACAGCTTGTTTGCAATCTTGCCAACAGTCTCATGTTTGCCCAGACTATCCCAGGTTTCCACATCACTAAGAAGGGCCTTACTTACAATTGCCAGGACATAATGGATGTGATTTGTCTGGCTGTGTTTTTTTCAGTTTGACCTGTGAATCTTAGCTAATAAGTTGTAGAAGTCTGTCTTTGGAGTCAAAAGTCACTTGTACCTCATTCATTATCTTATCTTTTAAAATTAATTATTGACAAGGATGCAAAAACATAGAGTACAAATGCGTACACTGTATAGTCCTGTATGCATCGGTATGCAGCAGTATAGAAGTCTATGGGCACATTCACACAGCTGAACCTGACAATGTTATGTTGCCTTGCATTTAGCAGCAAAAAAAACAAGTAAAGCTGCTTTCAGGTCCATCATATCTGTGTTATTTAGCGCTTGTGCACATGTAAACGTTCTAATGTTTAATAGCATACAGTGTATACAAACTACACTACATGGGTCCTATTGGCTGCCACCACTGCTCAGGGCCAGCATGTACATATTAACAATGTGTAATCAGCACTGCTGATTTCACACTATTGATGTTTACATCTCCCCGTAAATGAGTAATTCATGCAGTAGCATAACATGCACAGAATGACCTCGATTTTCGTTCATTCAGAATCTCCCTAGGTCATTTTGCGCATGCACTGCAGCTGCATAAATTACTCAAATAGGAGGAGATGTTAACATGCGTGTGTAATCAGTGGAAGCTCTGCATCACATACTGGGAAAAACTATGCAGATGAGGAGTTTTAAATGCACTCTGTCTTTACTGTGTACATGTCATTTTCGCTGCATAAAAGTGCATAAAATAACTGTTGAACTGCCAGAAATGCACTCGGCTCTTAAAATTTGTGGTGGTGACGACACAAAACATTTTTGGTCACTGAGTAGTGTCAGCCCTGCCCAGTTGACCTTTCTTAACTTACGGAATATTTCCCTCTTTTCATCTCCACAACATAGTTCCAAGGGAAGAACTGGGGAGGGGAGGGGGGCACTAGATGGATTGCTTGTGATAACACAGTGGAGTGAACTAGACACAGGACATCCCTGGATTTCTGAAATAATAAACAGGTATTTCTAGCACTTATCAAATAGATTTACCAATTTGTTTTCTTGAAAGCATGCCCTTGTAACATACTCAAATAAAATCAACTAAAAATTAAACATATAAATAAATAAAATATAATTTAAATCTTTCTTTTTGTCCTAGATATAATACTCCACGTTGACCAGGGACATTGTGACTTTGTTTAGCTATTTGTGATGGGGAAATGCCTTTCTTTCAGAATCTCACAAACAGAAAGTCGGTACTGTTTTTCACAGCTACCAATCAGATTTATACCTGCCTAGGAATTGTAAAGAGTTAGTTCACCCTTTGGCACATTTCCCTAAAAAACATGCATTCCAGCATGCTTTGCAGATTACAAGTCACTGTTCCATTTTGTGTTTCTTTTGTGTGTCATACCTTAGGGCTGTGCAAAAGGCCTGATCCTAAAAACTCCTTGGCAGGAGACCCCCCTCTGTCCTTGTAAACTGCAGGATGTGCCCATGTGCCCCATGACAGAGCAAATGAGCGCTTGTTCAAACACTGTGCATGAGCAGTGTGTTCTCTTACTTCTAGTTATGGTAGTTGTGTTTCATTCAAAAACTGCACATGCACATTGCACTCTTTTTCTCTCTGAGCTCAGCCACCCCTGCTATAGGGGAGAAATCACATACTGCAGTTTACAAGGACAGAGGGGTATCACCTACCTAGGAGCTTTTACAGTAAGGCTACACTTGGTCCTAATGTATGACTTGCAGTGGTCTCTGGAAAGAAACTGTGCATGTAGAGAAATGTAAAGACCATGTTAACAAAACTTTACTATTAAGAAGACATGTAATTATCTAACTAGTATGTATGAGCAAATTGGAAGCATCAATATTTGTGGGCTATTACATATCCTACATCGCTACTTCCATATCTAAAGTGTTATCTGGATAAATGCAACTCCCCCTTCTTCCACCACCAGTGACTGAAGCCTATATGCATGTGCATGGTTGTATGAGTATACCAGTCATTAAGTCATTATGAAAAAAATAAATCTTATTTGCACTTTATTCTTATTTGACATACTCAAGCCTAAATAATGGTGGTTATGTCATGTTGATGCAATTTACCCACAAGGCTGAGTGCCACATCACCAGTATAAGCTATGCCATTGTACTATTCATTTATACACCTCTAATCATCTGTGCTGTTTTGGAAAGGGGCCAGTTATGCACTGTAAAACAAGTAAAACAGGGGCTAAGAGGTCTTAAGGGCCACTTTATCAAATCAATGAGCTGATCAGCACGCATTACTTGCCCCATATGCAAGTTCAGAATAACTGATTTAATAGAGAGTAGGGAACATACTGATAATTCCTGCTTTGTGCATCTCTGGTCACATACCATAGAGCAGTTCTCCTCCACCTTCTGTAAAACTATTATTTTATTCCAGCAGTTAGGCCACACAGTTACTGTACATGGTAACAGGTGGCCTAAATATAAGCTCCAGTGTCTGCTGTTGGTGACAATGAAATTATAGTTGGGATGTTGTAGACACCACAGATAATTAATGTTATTTGGTTTTGGGGAGATGCTGATTTGATCATGAAGGGCGTTCCCAACTTTAAGAAAACAAAATCTACACTAGGTTAACTTTAGAAAATGATCATGTTTTTGCTTAGACTGCTTTTCTTCTTTAAGTGTATGTTTCAGTTCTAATACCATATTATTCTGTTGAAACATTTACAGGAGGATCTATAACATAGGCCACTAGGCCTATAATCCATAATTAAACTTTATTGCAAGCATCGCTACCTTTCACGATTAACATTCTTTCAAGAGGTGGCTTCCTATTTTCATAACTAGATTTGCTTCTAGAATTGAAATACCTTCCTTATAAAAGAAATGATAAAATTTTATTGCACCAGTCAAAATAAGATTTGTGACAAAGGCATAAGGCAACCTGTCATAGAAAGATATTGAATTAAATTATACAGATAAGTCTTTTTTATTTTCTTTCTGTATGTGGAAATCTATTCTACCAATGGAGTCCAAGTGACATTTTCTGAGATACAGATATATGAATTCCATATCTCCCCCCTTGCCCCAGCCTTCACCACAAATAATGCAATATACCCATCATTATATTGTAGAACATAGAGATATTTTGGTAGAACAGCACACTTTGCTGTGTCCCTTCTGCATCGCAAAGGAGATTAAAATGCTGTGTCCAGGAGTCAATTTAACACAAACCAAGAATAAGGATAAAGTGTAGCATTTGAAGACTTTTCTCAGTTGGCCTCTCCAAAGGAACAGTTCATGTGGTTGCTTGTACTTTCCCATTGTACACATCATTTCCTGGCAATTGCAGAATTTATTCCCCAGCCAAACCCATTTTGACAGGTTTGTTATCTGTTCACCCAGACGGCAAGCCCTTGAGAGTGAAAACTTAGCTGTTTGGAGGGAAAGGGAAGAAAAAAACAGTAGAACTGGGAAATAGGGCAAATAAATGTCAAACAAGCTGCCAAAGATGGATATTATAGCTGCCGGGGACCTTGGAGAATATTATGTGTCTTTTGTGTCTATTTTACAGCCTGTGTTTCATGTAAGGCTGCTTGCCTCTACCAAGTACTGTATCGATTTAGTTCAAGGCATGACGTTGACTGTTATATTCTTACTGGAAAGTTGATTTTTTTTTTCTTTATAAATCAGAAAACACCCCAACTAAGACACATTGCTTTCAATTAGCTGAAAAAAAATGGTACACTAATCTAGACCAGCAAATATCTTATCTACCCTTTACAGTTTTATTTTTTTTCCATCATGCTATAAAAGTTACACATTTATAAAAATGAATATTTAAAAGTTTGAACACATGTTTTATTCCTATTATACCTTCTAAACACAACCACTATACTAAAGTATAGTATGCAGTGTATATTACTTAATATACCACTTGTATAGTATTTAATGATACAAAGATAAATTACATTAATGAATACATGATGGAAATGTCCATCAGTACCAGAATTAATAATCATTACATATTGTCAGCCAATCAGATCGTTAAACCAGCATGAAGTTGTAATTATGAAAACTGTGCAATTTTACCTTTGTCAGCTTAGAAAAAAATTAAAAGGGTTACAGTTTGATAGCATACCTAACTTTAATGACCTGTAATGTGTACATAGAGAAAAAGCATTGAGAACAGGAAAAAGCCCTAAGCTTAATCAATTCCCACACTGAGAATTAATTTTATTATTTACCCCACTGTGCAAACACCATGTCCAGAAATTGTCAATGCTGGGTGTATAAACAATAGAATGTTTCCACATAACAAATCTTCTACTTTCACATTCATTGTACTTGTTCTCTGTATGTTGTCCTTTCATAATGTAATGGAGGGTAATAGACCATTAGACAGCATAAAGTGTCATGTTTTGTAATTTCTTGCTTATGCACACAATCCTAAATCATTAAGCCTGTTTTTATGTGTTATGAGTAAATGACTAACTCCACATAGATGTGATATTTGTTTTGAGTGGCTGCTGGAATTTGAACTAGCCTATTACACAGACAAATTATGGTGTCCTGCTCATCCAGTGGATTCTTTATAAGGTCTGTGTTGTGCTAGTGATCCTGTCGCCAGTGGCAACTCTCCAGCATCAGGATCCCTGAAAGAGCAGCAAGAACACTCACCTGCTCCTACACCACCACCCCCACTGTCTGAACCATGAATGTGTTGCTGCTTTCTGGCTCCATTTCCACACTGGTGAGGTGAATATTGTCTTTTGCAATCCTGTAGCTAGTCATGTATTGCCAGCAACAGGATGGCTGGTGTAACATGTCCATAAAACAGAATAATTAAGGAGAGGGAGCAGGTATAGCCTCATTATGGTGGCTATGCATGTGTGGGCAGGAGGGTGTGCGGTGTACAGCAAAACAACTACAAACTACTAAATCTTTCAGAAAGCAGCCAAGTATCCATCCCTAATCAATCTGCATCCTCAAGTATCCTAGCATTTTAAAAAAAATGTCTCCACTTCTCCCACACCAACCCCCACACATCAATCTCTCATTCATCTGCACATTGTGTCTTCCTCACATGCATCCTCCCTCCACACAATTAAATACCTTTTTTATTCTTTAACTTTCATAAATGTGTATGGTATTTTGTCTTTTTTGTCCACAGTCAGGAATATGTGCAAGGTTTCAGTTCAGCCTTCCATTGTTTGCAGTGCTTGTTAAGATCTGCCTGTTGTTCACTGTTCTACAATATTTAAAGTTTTACTCAAGGAACTAGAGAAAAGCAATACAAAGAATAGATTTAAAACCATATTCTTAACATTTTTCTCTATCAACCATTTTTTTCATCTCTCAATAAACATCATTATTAAAATATTTCCATTATTAATAGTTGCTGTACTTAACCCCTTCATGACTGAGGCCCTTTTTTCAATTTTTACTAAACCTTTAGTTTAAATCTGTTATATACATTACAGGTACCTTTAAAACAAAATGTTTGCAAAACCTTACAGTTTATTTTCTTTTGGAAATAGCCACAGACTGAGTAGAAAGGTCTGTCCTCTGCCTGCATGCTGCGGAGAAGGACCCTTGCTCTTTTTATGGGAGCAGTGGTCTTTCTGCAGTGGTCTGAGATATCCCCTGCTGAGCCAGAGCTGGAGTTTTCCAATCAGCAGAGAGCATGAGTGGACCCCTGCAGAGAAGCCACTGCTTCCACACAGATATCTCTGGTCCTTCTGTACAGCATGCTGGCCAGGAGACGGGCTTTTCTACCCAGGGTGTGGCTGCTTTCTAAAGAACACAAACTGTAAGCCTTTGCAAGCCCTTTTTTGCTAAACCTAGAATGTAGTTATCTGATTTAAATTGAAAGATCACTTGGACTTTAAATATCAAGCATTAACATATTCAAGTGCTATTGGTAAAGGAGCATATACAGTAAAAGTGGAACTCTACCCTTAGTCTGAAACATTTTTGGCAGGTAGGATTTATTGCAGAAGAGACTCTGTATGTCTCTTTTGTAAGAAGTATTTCCTACCTTCCTGTCAGCAAAGTCTCTTCTGAATGTACACTGAGCCTCACATACGAAGCTCAGTGTACATTCTTACCATGCCTTTGTGTCGAAATGAATGCTTCATTCTGGTCTGATCAATCTATATGGTTAAAGATGCAAACCTGTAAAAAGAATGGGTGAAAATGTCAGAGGCGGCAAAAGAAGCCGACAGATATCACATTGCTGGGGGAGGGAGGATAACTGTAGAGGACATTAGTTCTACTCTAAGGAAAATGCCCACCCAACTACAGTAACAGCAAAAGAATAAATACTGATGAAATGAAAATAGGCAAACATCTACTAAATGTTACTTCAACATCAAGGGGTATAGGTTGCCAAATCCATAGAGTCATCCATAAATTAGGTCACCAATTTTGAGCAAACTTGCAGTCCCCATCATCCAGGTAACATTTAGGCAGAACACTCCCTGCCCAAAAATGATCACAAATGCTCCCATTATATTTTTTGGACACATATCTAAGTTAGCCACATGCACATATAGGTAAATTGTGCACTAATTGCAGCAGTTAAAAAAGGAAAAGAAGAGCTGTGAAATCACTACTATCTGGAGTAGCAGTGACTGGCTTTGGGATCCCTTACCATTGTCAGGAGTCCAAAGCACAGTCCGGAGAATGGTACTCCCCTAAACACACAAAAAAAACAGCTAAATGTGTCTTTACCTACATCCCCCTCAGAGTATGACATGTGAATGGCTGACTCCTATAATATAGAGAGGGAGAGAATGGAACTTGAGGAGATAGACAAAAGAACTTTGTCAGTACTGATATATAACTTTTTTTGTAATCCAAGTGTTGATATAAGCCTTGCCGCAGAAAAGGAGAAAATTGTGAAAGCAATAAAAAGCAGCTGTAAATGCTGTAATAATTTAATCATAAAATGTGTTTACAATGAAAGGGTTATTGTGCAATATTATTAAAAATGGTTTTAGTGCAAGCACCCTTTCATAAACCCAGCAAAAGCTATGAGTTTTGATTTTGTGTATGGCACACCAATTAGACAGACTGCTTTTTCCTTTTACACCCCTCAGGAGAAACTTCTACAACTGTGACTGATTCTTCTTCTGAAACCTCTGGGTCAGTTTGACAGTTGCAATCCTAGCATTTTCAGAAGGTGGGAAGCAAAAGTGACCCCATATTTTTCTCATGACATCCAAAACCAAAAGTCTAAGCCCCAAAGCATGCATTTGTTTTTATTTTTCATGAAAGAACATTTTCAGCAAGTACAGAAAATTTCTGTTAGTCTGGTCAGAAAAGCAGTGTCCTAGGCGCACGCGCGCAGGGATCTAAGATGGCAGCGTTTTAGATCACCTCCGCTCCACCCGGGCAAACTCCCTCTGCTACTGCTCTCCCAGCGACACCAGAAGCTCACCTCTGCCTAACCGAAGTTGGCCGCAGTCCTCCCGTACCCTTTCATCCGATGGGGAAGTCGGAGAAGGCCCAGCAAATCCGCAAATCGGAGCGCACAGTGGAGACCGCGAGGCGGTCTTCCAAGATGGAGCCCAACCCATTCTGTACTTCAGATGAGGACAGTGGGCACTCGGTAGGTGATGGCTCGATGCCACATGCTGACCCATGGCCCCGCACCCCGCTTGCTCTCCGTGCCCAGGATCCCGAGGGAGACTCGCAGCTGCTCATCCGCTTCCGCGGCATAGTCTGGGAAGAAATCTCGGAGGCCTCCCGCAAGCTCTCTACTGACCTGCTCCGCGAGATCAAGGACGTAGGCCGTAGGACCACCGCCATCGAGCACCGTATAGATGATGCCACTCTAGTCCTTGACAACCACGAAAGGGAGTTAGTGGCACTTCGGGATGTACTGGAGCAGCTTAAGGACAAGCAGGAGGACTCTGAAAATAGGGCCCGACGAAGCAATGTCCGCATCCGGGGACTCCCAGAAACTGTCACTGATCTCCATGGTTCCATGACGGCCTTCTTCCAGGAATTAGTGCCGGATCTTCCCTTGGACCGTATGGAGTTAGACCGTGTGCACCGCGCTCTGGCTAGGCCGAGGCCCGATGGCCCTCCCAGGGATGTGGTACTCAAGTTCCACTATTTCCGCTCCAAGGAACGAGTCCTGCAGGCAGCCCGCGACAAAGCCCCCCTCACATTCCAGGGCTACGACCTACAAGTCTACTCGGATCTATCCCCCGCTACGTTGGCGAAACGACGGGCCTTGAAACCGTACCTGTTGTCTCTGAAGTCTATGAACGTCCGCTACCGCTGGGGATTCCCCTTTAAAGTTTTCTTCACATACCGGGACACTCCCTACCATGCCTCGATGGCCACAGATCTCCGTTCCCTTTTCCAGGAACTGGGCTTCGCAGTTCCGCCGGAGGAACCCCCCCACCACTCAAGTCTTCCTCCTCAGGCTGCACCACTCCCCTTCGATCTTGGAATCGTCGGAGGCACACCGCTCTTCCTCGACGCCTTCCAGGATCCTCCAACA
This sequence comes from Nanorana parkeri, assembly GCF_000935625.1. Lineage (NCBI taxonomy): Eukaryota > Metazoa > Chordata > Amphibia > Anura > Dicroglossidae > Nanorana > Nanorana parkeri. The sequence goes on from NW_017306576.1 coordinate 715,489, forward strand.
TCTGAAAGCTGATGCCCCCCAACATGCCGGAGATGGTTGACTTGCGCCCCCCAACCCGTGGTAATTCCGAAGAGACTTTGTCTCAACAGACCGCACATTGTTCGGTGCCCAGACCAAGTTGGTATGGTTAGCCCCGCATGGTGGCTGCAATCGTTATTTGTGCCTTACTGCTGACTTCTTATTTTCAGAATCTCCAACGTTGTTTACTCATTACCTTTTTTGTTTTATATGTGCGATGGATCCCGGTCCACCTTCAACATATTACCCGGAGTGCCCTCCTAACCCCCTCCTGGCATCCATCCCCCAGCTTTACTGCCTATTATGATTATGTCTTGTCCTGCCCTACTTGTTCCCTGTAATTGTTGGTCACTTTTAGGCCTGGGGTACACCTGAGCCCCAGCTATGTTTTCGGGTTCACCCCACCCCTTTTATGTTGATACCCGTGTAACCCTGCCCCCTCTCCCGGTCTCCATTCCATGGTGAATTTTGAATTTTTAGATATTGATGTATGCCTTATTGCTCCCACCGCCCCTGACCCTTGCTTGTCGCCTCGGCCCGCCTGCCTTGTTTGAACTTGGGGAAGGCCAGAACGACGACCATGGTCTAGCCCTTCCTGTCCCCCACCCCCCCCCATTGTATCTCCTGTATGGTGCCCATCTAGCTCCTAATTAGGGAATTCCCTGCCCGGGTGGTTCCCTGTGCCTCCTTACTTGTTATCTGTACCGGTGATTTCCGGACTTGAACCCTCATATAGTGTACCGGCTGGTACACTAACTAGCACTTCCTCCTCCACATTCCTCTCTACTACGCTTTCATCCCCCCCTTTCCCCTTCCTCTCATCCTTCCCATCCCCACCTGCCCTTCCCCCCGCTCCCTCTTTCCCACGAGTGTCCCGCTGTCTGCCTTCCTCCCCCGCTCTCTTCCTCACCTTCCCCTTTCCCCAGAAGTACACCGGTTCCGATCAGCGCAATGCCGCTCCGCTGGCTATCTCTGAATGTCCAAGGACTCAACTCCCCTCAGAAACGGACGAAAGCCTTTCGCTACCTATGCAGCCATCACATAGACATGGCCTGCTTTCAAGAAGCACATTTCTCGACCTCTAGTGCCCCCAAGTATTTCGATGCTTTCTTCCCATCCGTATACCAAGCCAATGCCTCCACAAAAACCTGCGGTGTCCTCATAGCCTTTTGAAAAACTGCAAACTTTGTTTGCACTAAGCAGATAGCAGACCCAGAGGGGCGGTACCTTCTCCTGACGGGCAGGCTTAATGATACTGACATCACGGTTCTCACCTACTATGCGCCTAATATCAACCCAATTCCTTTTCTCACTCACCTCTGTTCTTTGCTAACGCACACACAGGGTACTCTCTTCCTATGTGGGGACTCCAACCTGATCCTCCATGCCCAACTAGACAAGTACCCTCCGGGCCCCGCGACAAAAAACCCCCACATCCAATGCTTTCAACAATTGCTTCTCCAACACAACCTAGTGGATGTGTGGCGTGATCACCACCCCATAGGAAGAGACTACACCTTTTATTCCAATCCCCACCGTTCCCACTCACGCATTGACCATGCCTTTCTCCACCGGCGCTCCCTATCTCTAGCATCCTCCTCCCACATTCTTCCCATACCCTGGTCGGACCATGATGCAGTGCTCATTGTGTGCTCCTCCATCCTAAGCACGCCCCCCTCGTCCTCCTGGTCCTTAAATTAGTCGCTGTTCTCGCTATCCGATATAATCACGGAAGTTCGCATGCGCACCCTTGACTACTTTCAGCTTAATGCAGAGTCGGTCCCCTCTGAATCGACCATCTGGGAAGCCTACAAGTCGGTTATACATGGCCACTTGATCCAAATAGCGTCTAAACATAAGAGGGACCGCAATCAGCGCATTCGCAGTCTCGAAACGGAATTAGACCAGAGGTCGAAGGCCTTTAAATCCAACCCCACGAACGCCAATCGTACATTGCTAACGTCAACGTGGGTTGCACTTGACCTCTGCCTTACGGACGGGTCCGAACGCTCCCTGCGCTGGACGAAACAGAAATTATATGCAAAAGGCAACAAACCTGACTCCATGCTAGCCAAACGTCTGCGGACGTTTGATAGTATCCCGTCCCCAATCTCACTCCGCACCAGGCTGGCCACCCGCACTAGTGACCCCACAAAAATCCTATCTGAATTCCGCCATCACCTCTCCAAGATTTACTCAACCCCCTCCGCCTCCTCACTCAACACTATCCGCGAATTTCTCTCCCGCATTACCCTTCCAGATATCCCACAAACCGGTAGGGACCTCATAGAGTCGGAGATCTCCGCCATAGAAGTCCAACAAGCCATTAAGGCCTTCAAAACAGGTAAACGTCCGGGCCCGGACGGATTCCCTGCTCTCTTCTATAAAAAACTTTCAGAAGACTTAACCCCCCACTTGGCTTCCCTTTTTAATGGACTCCTAAAAGGCGACTCCATGTCCCCACACATGCTCACGGCGAATGTTGTTATGATACCTAAGCCAGATAGAGATCCCCACTACTGGACCAATTACCGCCCCATTTCCTTAATAAATGTAGACGTCAAGATCCTCTCCAAAATCCTCACCTCCCGCCTTAACCAATTTTTAGGGTCCCTAATCAAAAAAGATCAAGTAGGTTTCATGTCATCCAGACAGGCCGGGGACGGGGTCAGACGAGCCCTACACCTGATGCATTTAGCCAAATTACGCTCCAGGGAGATGATGTTGCTATCCTTGGATATTTCCAAGGCCTTCGACATGATCTCTTGGCCGTACCTCTTTGAAGTTCTCCGTCACTGGGGATTTGGTTCCCACTTTATCTCATGGGTCGCGGCCTTATATGCCTCACCCCAGGCCAAACTTAAGTACTGTGGCTTCGAGTCATCTCGGGTTCCCGATAGCATGCGGCACTCGCCAGGGTTGTCCCCTGTCGCCCATCCTCTTTGCCCTCGCCCTCGAGCCGTTGGCTGAATACATCAGAACCAACCCCGATATTCAGGGCCTTGAGGTAGCGGGCACTCACCACAAAATATCCCTCTTCGCTGATGATGTTCTCCTGTCATTGACCAATCCCTTCCTTTCCCTCCCGAACCTCCTCAAAGCACTTTCGGACTTCCCACTCTTTTCAGACCTACGGGTCAACCAATCCAAATCCCAAGCGCTTGATGTCTCCTTGACGCCTGCAACGTTATCCGCACTCAAACTCTCTTTCCCGTTTACTTGGACCCCCTCTCTAAAATACTTGGGCATCCGCCTGACCCCGACCTATGAAACTCTATACGAAGCCAACATTCCCCCCTCCTGAAATCCCTCACTAATTTACTGGTCTCCTGGCAGAGGTTCCCCATCTCCTGGATAGGAAGGATCCATGCAGTGAAGATGACCTTCCTGCCTAAGTTGCTCTACGTGTTCCGGGCCCTGCCGATCCACATGCCTAGCCATATTTTTCGCATCCTCCAACGCAGGATGCTCACGTTCATCTGGGCCAATTCCCGTCCCCGTATCAATCGAAACCTGCTTTATCGCCCCAAATACCGTGGCGGTCTGGCGGTTCCTGATCTTCGCTCGTACTATACGGCTGCCACCATTGCCCCTTTAGCCCTCTTGCAATCAACAACCGAGCTCCCGCTTTGGGCATGTTTGGACATGGTGGACTGTTATCCCCTGCCCCTCACGTCCTTACTATGGCTATCTCAGGCCAACCGCCCTACCACTCTTAGCCCAATCCTTAGACACTCCCTGAAGGTGTGTGACGGGGTTCGCTACTCCAGCAACCTGATGTCGCCTCACCTCCCTTTACTACCCTGGCTCAACTCCCCATTATTCCCCACTGGTGTCAGCGACCCTCACTCGTTTGCATGGTGGGCCCGAAATGATCTGACCACTGTACACTCCCTCATCTCACTCTCAGGTGTGAAATCGTTTCAGCAGCTCCGTACCAACAGATCCATCCCTCTTCGGGAATGGTTCCGCTACACCCAAATAAGCCACTTCATTAATTCGCTCCTGAAAAACACCTCAGCCCCATCTAGAATGACCCTATTCGAACACTGCTGCAACTCAGACCCGCATGCCCCAGGTGTCATTTCTTTGATCTACTCTTCTCTACAAACCTCCACTTCTACCACCCTTGCTCCTTATCAACGTCAGTGGCATGAGGAATTGGGCAGATCCCTAACTCCTGAGGACTGGCAGCATACCTGGTCAGCGATAGCTCGCTGCTCCCGAAACGTACTCGCACTCGAGAACTCCTATAAAGTGATGTACCGTTGGTGTCACACGCCTGCCCGTTTGGCGAAATACATTCCCTCCTACTCTCCACATTGCTTCCGGGGCTGTGGTGCGTTGGGTACCATGCTTCACATTTGGTGGACGTGCCCCTGGGCGGCACACCTGGGAGCAGGTTTATAATTTACTCAACTCCCTATTCCAAAGGCATTGCTACTACAACCAGTCCCGCAGTTGTCTCGTTACCAGAAATGTCTTGTATCCCACATCTTTGTTGCCACAAAAATGACAATTGCCAGAGCGTGGAAAACCCCGACTCTGAGCTTCAGAGCAGTCAAGAACCGCATGGATGATATACTGGTTAACGAGAAACTGACTGCGATCCTCTCCGACACCCATGACCGCTTCCTATTGATTTGGCAACCTTGGATTGACTACTCTAAACCACCATCTTTCGACCCACAGCTTCTCTCCATTTAAGGGCTCTGTACCTCCCACCCCTCCCTGGACCCCTTCCCTTGTACACCACCTTCCTTTGTCCTACTCCCCCTTTGTTCTTTCCCATTCCCGGTCCTCCCCTTCTCCACTTCCATATCCTCTTCCTTCAACCTCCCTGATTGCTCTCCTCACACTGATCTGTACTACTAGGCGTCCTAAGTACCATCTGCACAGGATGTCTCGGTGTAGGAGACCGTCACCTCATTGAACTCGATTCCGTGATTCCCAGCATCCGGACCTGATAAGTTTGCCCTACGATGCTCCTTCCCACGTCACTTTAGGTCTCACTCACTAAAACTGGGCAGCACTACCCCCTTTGTATACCCAAAGGTTCTCTGACGCTTGTTCCGTTGTTTTGTTCTACAGCCTGCAGGGCTCTGCATGCTGTTATGTTTGTATAATTTCAATTTGGATTCCTTGTTGCAGGGCTTGCATGCCCTAATTTTGTTATTTGTTATTTTTGTAACCTTTATGTGACAACAAAAACTGACAAAAACCAAATAAAATCTTTGTGAAAGAAATGCAGGGTCCTTGTTACTTCCTGTGAACTGAGCTGACATATCAAGCATTATCTTCCTTCCAAACTACTGTCTGTAATCTTCGAATGTACATGCCCTATCATGTAATGGAAATAAAGAGAGGAAGACATGTTTGTAATCCTATCCTAGAGTAACAACTTCCTCTATAGATAAAGTGGAGTGTGTGTAGCCATCCTAGAACAGGCAGTGTTTTATTCACAGGATTACCAGGTGAAAATGATAGGAAAGAAAGTTGGGGAAAAAAAAGAAAACTAATGAAGCCACCCCACCTAAGGACTGGTAAGCTGCAATACATTATATTTTTAATTTTGTATTTAGATATGCATTAAAACAGCACAGCAAACCAATTGATGTTAAACAGAGAAGCACTCAATTGCTTACTGAGGTACACATGATTTCATCAGCAGTGTAATTGTATAATGTTACAGAGTGTGGCATTTATTGGCTGGCGGCCTCCATATTTCTCTTAGGAAAGGTTCACTTCAACTAAGCTATGCTAAAAAAAAAGAAAAATAAGGCCACACAGGAACAAAAATTCTAATTTCTTCACATGTACCTGAGGTAAAAGACATCATGGTAACATCAAAGTTTGTTTTTCACAAAAAATGTTGTACTTGGTTATATTGGGCTTATGCTGTATTTTTGAACATAGTAGCCTCTTGATTTGTTCTTGAAGAGTATGTTTTATAGATTAAACATTACTAGTGACTAAAATAAGCAGGTCATAACACAGCCAGTGCTCGATAAGGCTCTTACACAGAAACAGTTCCAGACTTTGTCCATTGTGTGCCAGACATGCTCTCTCCAGCTTGTTTTGTGAGAAACACATTTAGAAGCGGAACGGACTGCAAATGTAATATCTACAATTCAGTCTCAGGGGATACATTATTTGAGTCTGTCTATTTTAGAACCCTCCCAATGGATGCTGAGCATTTATAAACTTTATGGTTATGCCTGAAAAAGTATACATTCTAAGCACTATATATTACTTATATAACAGATTTATGTTTTACAATAAATTCTGGTGCCTGGTGGAAAATGATAAAGGTAATTGATCCCCTTCATACTGAACTATTATTACCACTTCCTTCACCATAAGTACTTTTGTCGCTTTCAAGGATAATTATTTTGTTGCCTGGAAAAAGACTTCTGGTGGTTATATAATAGACACCAGACGATAGCTTTTAAGGAAACTGGGTCTATTTACAGTGGTATCATTCTTCATAGAGAGAGTTAGGTTCGCTCATGGTCACTTTCTCCTTGACCACTGTGCTTAAAATCACACGTTTAGGACAGTTTTGTATTCAAAATAGCTTTTCTGGAAGCCACTTTATAGATAAATATTTGATAGCATTGTGAAGATGAATACAAAGTATATAGGGTTTTTTACAGCTGAGATCATTTCCATTAGAAGGATTATTGATATTTCAAAATTCAGAATTCAAATTCCAAAGTTTACATTTTTTTGTGTGCTCAGGATACAACCTACCTACTTTGGCTCCATGTTCCGTTCTGACAGTTATCTTCTGCACCTTACTATCCTACTAACCTTAATTAGTTTTATTCTTCAAAAGGAAAATAATTAAAATGCGGTGATTTGGAAAAGTGTGGTAAATTTTAATGCATACATTTATAAAGGGAATACATAATAATCTACATTAGTCCATCAAAGCTCATATTTTACTTATCAAATAACACACTGAAATTTAAAAGGTTGGTATCAGTTACTGAACTTTGCATATAATTACTGCTCACTGTACTAGAGTGAGTGTTTTCAATGGTATATTTAACAGACCAAAAGGGAAGAAATAATAGAAGTTCTTTGATAGGGTTTACATTTACTTTAATCCTTACCTTCACAAAACATTAGCAACCATTTAAGCCTTCCCAATGGTTTTCAAATTTGTACGTAATCTATATGTGTATTAAAGTGGAATTAAACTTCATCTATACCAGTGATGGCAAACCTTTTTGGGCCCGAGTGCCTAAACTGGATCACTAAACCAACTTATGTATCTCAAAGTGCCAACTCTGATATTATGCCGGAATGCTGAGGATTTCATTTAGAAAACCAATTCATACAACTGTATGAACTAAGCTTAAAGTACATAAATATGTATTTATCCAAATCCATGTGCTACTGAGTGACATATACCTTTGTAGTGTGCTATTGAGTGACATATTTCCTTGTGCTGTGCTGCTGTGTGACATGTTCCCCTGCAGTGTTCTACTGTGGAACATGCACCTTAATAAAACACTGCAAGGGAACAAGTCACACAGTAGTAACCTACCAGGCAACATGTCACTACTGCCTCTCAGGTGGTCTCTGTGGCCTCTCAAGTGGTCTCTATGGGCTCTCAAGTGATCTGTACAGGCTCTCAGGGGGGCTGTGTGGCTCTCAGGGGGGCTGTGATGCTCTAAGGTGATCTATAAGGGCTCTCATGTGGGCTCTGTGGGCTCTTAGGTGGTCTGTATGGGCTCTCAGGGGGGTTATGCCTCTCTGAGCTGTCTGTATGGACTCTCAGGGGGGCTGTGTGGGCTCTCAGGCGGGCTCTCATGTAGGATGATTGGCCACTCAAGAGCCCCATCAAGTTCTCCATATAGTGTTACTGTGCCTGCGCAGCCACCCGTTCAACAGAACACTGTACCTGGGCTTGCATACCAGCAGGGAGGGCCCTGCGTGCCCGTTCTGGCACGTGTGCCATAGATTTGCCACCACTGGTCTATACTTACTTATGCTACAGGGATGCAATGTCTGCAAGCCCCCTTGCCGGTGCCAAAATCTTCTCCCTGACTTCTTCCAGGTTCAAGGTCAATGCTCATCTTGATTGGCTGATGTGGTATGATGTAGATCAAGAGCATGCACATGGATATGAATTCATCCCGTCATCCAACCTATTGAGATTGTACACTTATACTGGGCTGAGATTATGGGGAGAAAGGTAAGAAGACTTTATTGCAGAAGAGGCATAGGGTTTGGCTTACTAAATGCAAATAATCTACAGTTTGTATGGGAATTTGCACTTTGCAGTGAAAGTTTGTCTTAACCTGGTGGATGTACTGAAGCTTCACTTAGAATATTCAATTTCACAAAGAATATCTAATCATGTGCAAGAATTAAAAAATAAACAGGATTTTTGTTTGCACATGATTGGTTGATGAGAGTCAGCAGAGCTTCACCTCATTCACTAAATAAAGGGAAACTTTCCCTGCAAAGTGCAAATTTCCTTGTGAAGTGAATAGCCCATTCAATGACTTTAGTAAATTAACTTCATAATATGTCTCATTTGTAATAAAATATTGGGGTGAAATAAGGAGTAAAGAGATCAATGTGGGTGTAATTTGCATTGAGAATGTGTTGAAAGCTATAAAGGGAGGTGGAGTAGATTAATATTATTACAGGTATTTATATAGCACCATCAATTTACAAAGTGATACACATTCACATCAGTCCCTGCCCACAATGAGCTTACACTCTAAAGTCCCTATCCCATATGCACACAGACTTGGGTCAATTTAGATAGGAGCCAATTAACCTTTCAGCATGTCCTTGAACTATCCTGAGGAAACCCAAGGGAGCCTAAAGACATAATTCAAACTCCATGACAATACTGTTCCAGCCAAACCTAGATTTGAACCAGATAGATTTGTGTTGCCCTAGATAGAGAATAAAAAGAGAAGAGAGAAAGTTGGAGGTGACACCCAAGGAGTGCTTAGATAGGTAGGAGGGGAACCAGGTAAGAAAAGAGTCTTAGAGGCCAAAGGAGTGGAGTTTTTTGAGGAAGAGAGTGTGCTTAACTGTTTTAAAGGCAGTAGAAAGGTCTAATAGTAGAATTAAGTGGAGTATTGTAGGTAGAAGCCAGACTGTATGGAGTCAAAAAAGTTGTTAACTAGAGGTGCACGGAAATGAAAATTTTGAAACCGAAAATAAAAGTCAGGCCGAAACCAAAAATATTTGTTTAACCTTTTAAAATGATTTAAAATATTTTATTTTTATTATTTTAAACTTTTAAATTTTTATATTTTTTTTATAATTTATTTATTTTTATTTTTTAATTATTTTATTAAATAGTTTTATTTTTTAACTTTACTGTTGGGGACAGACTCCTGAAATCCACCACTTTATTATTTATACTGGTGACCATTGTCACTGAGAAAGTAAGTGGTAAAGCCCAAATGTCAACGTTATCCCTAAAACAAGAGGTAAGGGGACATCTTCTAATGGGGACACTTGCTCACTTTTTGCAATTTCTACTAACTTTCTTTTCATCTCTGGGACAGCTAATACAGGGAAATGTCCCCAATGGTACTTGCATGAATTTTACCTTTTCCTACTCTATCCGAAATTGAAAAAAGAAAACATTTGGCTAAACATACTATATACTTTAAGAATGTATTAAAGATATTCAATATCCATAGCCTGCCCACAGATTCACTTTAAGTTTGAAGCAAATGCTAGGGGACACAGTGATTTACTTCTAATCTGTTATCTTATTTGTATCCATTTTTAAAACAAAACCATAAAACTTTAGGTGGAGTATGTTCATTGAGCAAAATACCTGTATTTAAAATGATAAAGGACAAATCGAATAAAACAAATGCCCTATACAATACTGTCTGTTTAGAGCTGTAACATATTAAGTGTGTCTTTGTGATTAGTCAGTTTGTCTAAACCAGTGCACAGTCATTACATATCATGTACAAAAGGTCAGAATGGTAAATCAGTATATAGCCTTTTCAAATTTTCTTCTATGCAGTAAGTAGTTACCTCTGAAATGCTTAATGACTGCTAAAGGCATCCATTGTCTTATCAAGCAATGTCCTTTTTTTTGGTCGGAAGACTTTTAGATTGAAGGATGCTCTGCACAATACAGCAATCATGATCTCTATGTCATTACAACAGCATTGTATCAGCATGGGTAACAATGATGTTGATTGAAAAAGAACTATTTGCCTAATTTCTTTTGTGTAACAAAAAAAAAAAGAAAAAGTTTTGCATTTTTCAAGCAATGTCTTCATATTTATCAGATGTAAAATGTGATGCTGTCTTCTTGCTGTTCGTTTTTTCCTGCTCACTAACATTTTAACAGCACTTATACTACAGCTGCCCAAATTTCTGCCACCCCTCCCGAAACTTAACAGATTTGTTTTTCACTCAATTATACTTGTGATCATGAGAATCTCAAATAGCACGTTTATTCCTTCTGTAGAGACTCGCACTCTGTTATGTGTAAAATCTGAGGAATAATTTACCAAATGGTGGGAACATCTCAGTCTGACAGTGACCCATTTTTTATTTAACTCATCATATGGTAGGGGCTGCTGCACCACATTCTGCGATCATCCTTATTATGTGTGAAAGGACCTTGATTATTTTAATTAAAGTGTATGTAGACCCAAGAAAAGTGTAACATATTGGAGCTTACCAGTCCTTAGATGTGATGGCTGCATTGAATATTTTTTCATGCTGTCTTCCTACTATGTTCACCTGGTGATTCTGCTAGTAAAATACTTCCTTTTCTAGGATGACAACACTCACTCACTATGGAGAAGCACGTTGTCACCCTAGGGCAGGTAGTGCTGTAAAAATACAACCCCCCCTCTTTATCTCCATAACTTAGAGAGACTCGGGACATTGCTAACTGATAACAGTCAGAGGAGAGCACAGGAACTTCACAGTTCAGATCACAAGATTTCTTGCAGGCTCAACAGGTCATTGTTGGCACTTATCAAACTAAAAAAATAAAAGGGAGACACTAAGAGAAATTCATTGTTAGGGGATGCATACACTTAAAAGTGGAGGTAAGCTTAAAAAGTAAAGATTTGCTATGTTATAGGGAACATTTAGAAATGTTAATTGTGCCTAAGCAGTACCCTATAAAAAATATGCCTTTTGTTTGGGATTCCTCCTGAAAAAAAGCAGTGCACTTCCTAGTGTGTGAGGGTGGTTAGATACTCATGTACATATCTGTATATTTGTGGTGTGCGATCTAAGGCTTTATTGTCACTGACTGGTAGTCTACTGAGCTCATTGTTCTCCTTGCTAGAAATGCTGACATTAGGAAGCAAAGCCCTGCATCTACCAATATGGCTTTGTCCTCACAAGGGCGCATGCATGGTAAGACAGTAACAGAGAAAAAAAAAGAGCTGCAGGGAGACCACAGGCAAAAGTGTGGAATAGTTTTTGGCTTCCTGCCTTCATTTATAGGAACAGCTTCCAGAGTTCTGTTTCTATTTAAAGGGAAACTGTAAAGGTTTTGGGTCCATTTTATTGTAGCACTATAAGTTAGCACAAGAGACAACACAGAGTTGTCTCTTGTGCTAACTCTGTGCCAACACAGAGTTACTTTGTCGCAAAAATTTACCAACTGAAATTCCTTTTAAAGGATGTGGAGTCTTGGAGACCCCTGATGTCTCCATAAAAAGGACCTGTCATGTAAATTGGCTATCCCATAGGGGGCTTCTTAGCCCCCCATGTAATAGCAATAAAGTTGTGTGTGTAAAAAAAAAAAGAAAAAGTAATACAAAAATGAAAGATTCATAAAAAAAATAAAGAAGCATAACATTAATTTTTTTTAAGTCCCCGCCCCCGACATACACACGCATATATGCGTCATGTGCGCCTACATGCCGCACATGTTGCATATTGCCGCAAACGTCGGAGTGAGAGCAATAATTTTAGAGCCATTAAGGCCAGGTTCACACCTGGGCGTTTTACAGAGCTGATCGACGATATATATATATATTGCTAAAGCGCTATGCATCATTGAAAATTAACAGAATGAATTAACTGTCAGAAACACAAATTTCACCTTTATTTGCATCTCATTTCCTCAGTGACTTCCTGTCTACATGCATTCAATCCAGCAGCAGCTGCATGTCATTGCTCAGAGCATATTGCATAGTGGCAATGACAGAATAGGCCCGTGCATTGTGCAGGGAGATCATAAAAACTGGAGCAGACAGAATTTGGAGCAGTTGCCCATGTCAGCCAATTACCTTCTCTCTTTAGTTTATTCAGTTAAGCTTTGGAAATGAAACAGAGAAGCTGATTGGTTGCCACTGGTAACTGCTCCAGATTTTGTCTGCTCCAGGTTTTATAAATTTCCCCTGTGTGTTTTGTAATGGCCGCTTATAGTCTACACTGTCAACAATGTCTAAATTTGCAGTAACAGCAGTCAACAATACCAGGACCATATTCAAGTGTGTATGGGTTCCATGGGTAAGTTAAGCTACATCTCACTTATCATGTATATTGGCCTCTTTAAACATGAAATTATTTGCTATAGTGATTTGCTTTTAATAGTTTTCAAGATTTGCCAGACCTCATGCAGGGGTTTCAAAACATAATTCCACGGCTGTTCAAATGATTCACACTTATTTATAGTATGTTCACACCCACTAGTGTTTAATTGCATTTTTGTAATCTTTACCACTGCATTGCTAAGCTGTTTAATACCAGCAAAAAACGCATCTCGGTCTTATCCTAATTAAAGAATCTCAATTAAATCCATATTGCATGACAATTCAATTTGTTGATTGTTTTTGCTAGCCCCCTCTTTGTGAAATTCCCGTCAAATATATTAATTCAACATGATGAATCCTGTATTCAACTCACTGGAGTGAATAATTAAAATTAGCTGATAAAACTTTCAGTAGAATTACTTTGTGAAATTGCTGAACAGATGTGTCATTTTAATGAAAATCCACAGACAAGCACCTTCCCCCCTTGGCAGGATAAAAATATTATCCCCATGGCACATACTTAATTTGGTGGTAAATACACTCCGAGCGATTGCTGGAAGGCAAGAAAAAGCAACTTGTCACACTTACTAACTTGATTTTTCCCCAGCATGCAGTAACAGCTATCTACAGTAATTCATAGTGCTCTATTGTTGCTTCAGGTCCCAAAGAGAACTTATTAAAATGCAATAATCTCCTATTTAAACAGAAACAATAACCATTAAATTTCCTGTGGATCCAAAATTGAGCACAAGCCCCATCTGGTAAGAGTGATTAGAGGACTGATGAGGGAATTTAATTTGCAACATTCAAAGCCTAAATCGGAACACATCATGTCACCTGGGAGTCGGGTTGCTGCTCGCTGTCTTCTTAAAAATCCAGACCTAAACTGAAAATGGATTGTAGAAGTGAAAATTTTACCCAAGGGCCATCCCTGACTGGATTGTATTTCATTATGTGCATCTCCACTAGGCTTTGCTGGCTGCTTACACTGGCTGTGGCATACGTTTCTTTTAGAAGCATATCTGGTGTCTGAAGGCTTGCACTAATGCTAGCCCCTTCCTGTGACACCTGCAGTCTGATTAATGGAAGCTCCTTCGTGCACTAGACCATGTCAGTCTTTAATCCATGGGTTGCTTGAATTCCCTTCCCACTGGCTCTCCAGCTGGAAGGTGCAAAGCTCACTGTAATGTGTTTTATGATCCAAGACCAGATGCACTTTTATTCTGCATGCTATGTATTTATATTCTATCCAGGCTCAAAGATCCCTGAACAAAACACTATTAAGTCTATGGCAACCTTTCAAAAGCTATGAAGAATATTCAGAGGAAATGGCAAAGGGGTGATTCAAATTAAACAACTGATGACAAAATTATGATCTGCTTCCATTGAAAGGTTTATTAAATACTTTAGATATTTTCTTTGGTTTATTGAGCCTGTGGGGGGTTCATTTTACAAAGGACACACTGTAGTGTGGTTGGCAGAGACTGTCTGAGCTCAATACCATTTTTTCACAGCTACACTTTCAAACTCCATTACCTTCACACTAGCCCCTCTGTGCTGTTTTCTTTTGTGGTGTAAATAAGAGAGTCACCTTTACAGTCTCTTTCTTGAAAAGAGAGGGGAACAGAACAACTGAAGGTGTCTCATTTCTCATGCTCAATGCACTGTTGACTGTCTTTCTATTCTGTTTCACTTTAAGTGTATTTAAAATGATCCCCTTGCCATTGAAAGCACCTGTAGCAATTTATCTGACATTCTCTTTCTACACCTGACCTCAGAAGCTCAGATAGGTTCTAGTAAAAAGCAACAGGGTTGATTTACTAAAGGCAAATATGCAGTTCACTCAGCAAGGGAATTTTTCCTTAGCTTAGTGAGTGTGGCATACATTGACTTTACAAACAGTACCCAATCACGTGCAAGGAAAATAAAAAAAACTATTTTTGCTTGCACATGATTAGGCAGTACAAGTCAGCAGAGCTCTACTTGATTCACCAAGCTAGTCGAACATTCCCTTGCAAAGTAAACAACATATTTGCTTTTAGTAAATCAACCCCAATACATGTTGTATGTTCCATCAGCAGCTGCAGACAGAAAGTCTACTAAGGAGGCACAGCATTGAGGCTAAAGGCCATGCTCATGTATAATGTGGTAATTTTTATACATTTTCTCCTGTACCTATCTGCACAGTAATTTGGGTAATAAGAGTCTTCTATACTGCAATGCCCACAAACATGCTCTGAATACAATAGAGATCTTAAATACAGTTTTATACTTCTCATCTGTACCATTTATACAAACATGTAGGATTTATGACTGTCTTCACCTACCCTTCTTTCTTCCATATCTCCATATTTATAAACCCCAGTGGTTTAAGCCATTTTTATGGGGCCGATTCATTAAAACTTTATAAAAAATAAAATTTTTAAAAGGTGGAATTTTTGCCAATAAAGACATTTTTCTGTTTAATATTTCCATATATGGAAGGAGAAACTATCTGGTTGTTATTGGCAATGTTTCCAGTTTTGTAATAATTTTTCTTTCTCCAGTTTTAATGAATTAGCCTGCAGGCGTCCAATGATATAACAACAAAGAAAATGTTTAGCTTTTTTTTTTGCCCGACTTCCCTTTTTGCCATATAGAGTCTGTAAGGAAGGCCATTGTATTGTTCAGTTTGTGCTATCTTTTTTACCTTTCGTGTACTGTTATGCTTCTCCATGCTTTGTATTGTGCAAAGTAGCCAGTAAGACATTTGAAGGTTTTGTAAGGACTGAGGGGAAGGAAGAATAGAAGAAGGGGAGATGTAACTCTGCTAATGCAATTATGTTTTTTTTTTGGAGAAGATTCATTAAATGCAACTTCCTTTTCAGTTCCCTTATGGCAATGTGCAAAACTTAAATAATACACATGCCAGGCAGAGGACTTCTGATTTCTTACAAACCGTATCTCAGCCACATGACACTTTATAGTGGGTTTGCCACTGCACCTGCCTTTTGTTGTCTTTTAACCACGTGCTGTCTGGTGCAATTTCTTAATTTTTGCACACACATGATAAAATATGATTTTTTTTGCCTAGAAAACAGCTTAAAAAACCCAAATAATTATACATGAAATTATATATATTCTGAAAGTAGAGGCCCTGTAGAATAAAAATATATTTGTGCAAATGTTTATCAAACCAATATTTTTAGGATAAAATACACTAAAATGAAATTTACAGAAACAGATTATAATACCCTTTTTTTGGTAAGACCTAAAAGATGAGGTTGTGTCCAGTAAATAGATTAACATGTCAAGCCTTAAAATTTTGCACGCCCATGAAATGGTAAAAAATGAACAATACCCCCAAAAACCAAGCCCCCTATGTAATAGCAAAGAGGATGTGACAGGTCCTCTTTATGGAGACATCAGGGGTCTATTAGACCCCTAATGTCACCTGGATACCCCAAATAAGCTGATGAAGCACAGATCTGCTTCATCAGTTTCTTCTCCGGCCAAAGCAGCCGAAGAAAGGACAGCCTGAAACCGGAAGTGATGTAATGCACTTCACTTTTGCTTTCAGTAATCGGAGGAGAGATCAGACACCGGAAGTGGGCTGATCTCCTCCGATCAAAGTACACAGACTCATCCTCCCGCTCCTGACCCCACACAGAGGACAGCTGAGCTCGGAATAGCTGGTGGCTGTTTCAAATCGTAACAACATTACAGCAACTGTAGCAGCTATGATGTTGGTATAACTAACATCGTTTCAAGATGCCACCATTTATTTATGTACGGTGGTCCTGAAGCAGTTAAAGTTAGGCTATTAGTTAGACAGCATTTATTTGCTCATGAAAAGGAAGCATTTAGAGAGGAGCAGTACTGAGTCTCAGGCTTCATTCACATCTATAAAGTAGGCGCATTTAGGAAATCCTGCGGCAGGAACCTGTGAATTCCTGCGAATCCCAAATATGCTGTTCAGAAGTGGTAGCTGTCACCCGTTCAAGTTGATTGGGTACAGTGGCTGCATCTGAAAGGTGGCGGTGTGCCAGGGCAGTCCATGCGGTGTGTCAGGGCACTGCCACTTTCAGATGAACATGTCTTGTATGTTATATGCACCATAATCTACATAGATATGGTAATATGAGCAATCTGAACAGATCTATGTAACATTAGTTCACTGGTTTAGTGGTTGGTCTTGCTTGTTGTATTCCTGGCTTGCATTCCAGCTGAATATATTTTCTGCACATCTGCAATGCTTTAATAATTCCATGCATGAAGTAATTGCAGGCTTTTCTTAATCCAAATCTGTTTTCCGTAAATAAATCTCTTTCATCTTGTACCATCAATATCTCCAAACCTTGGTTGGCGTTCTGCTTCTCTCTTGTGCCCTCAAGACAAAACTAGTGGATTTCTTAATAAGCCCCAAAGGTAATTAGAAGCAAGACAGCAAAATGAAACAACTCGTAAAATATTCCTCAATATCTTGGGGGAATACTTAATGCACACAAGGTCAAGGCTTTATAATGTTAATTTAAGGGTTGCAGGAAACAATCCATCATTTTAAAACGTGGTGTTGCCATTTGTGGAAAACTTTTAGATTTTTTAAGCAAATGCAATGCAGAAGATGCTCTAGTAAAACAAGGCAGATTTCTTTTAAAGCACATTTTTCCCTCATGACAATGTGCATCTTGTCTTCAAAAGTCATAGGGGGAAAGACAAAAAAAGTTCAAGGCCAGCTTATTGAAGAGATGGGAAGAAATCATTCTCTGAAGCATGGTAACAATATATGAAATGTTAACAATGTTTTACAGCTGCATAATTCCCTTCCTACTATTCTTTTAAAGCCCAGCTGAAACTCCAATTTATATCAGCTAGACACATTGCAGGCGCAATAAAAAGAAAAAGATATGCAAAATCTCAGCAGGGGGTGTTTTGGACCTCTTCAGAGAGAATGCTGCTTCAACACACAGAGCAAGGGACCTTCTCGGCAGCATGCTGGCAGAGAACAGTCTTTTCTACTAAGGAAGTAAGACTTTGCACACCTTTTGTTATCATGTATCTGTGTAGTTTTCACAAACTAGGGTTAAAGCTCTAAAAAAAATAGTGAACAGAGGATACTCAGTTAGTCTGTTAAAAAATTATCAAGTCAACTGGACTTGCTGTATTTTTCTTGAAGACGTTTCACTGGTCATTCGACCAGCGTTCTCAATTCAGAATGACTTGTACAAACATTTTCTGGGAATAAATATATTGAATGTTGCTCCAATCAACATAATCTGTTAATCATAACCAGCATGATTAACAGGTGAACCAGTTGTTGCCTCAGTATATTGCTGGGTTTAAGGAAGTCAGGGATGTGATGTTTATTTGCTTTAAACCCAGCAATACACTGAGACAACAACCCAAAAGACCCAACACCAAAACACAAGATGAACAACATGAGGGCAGTGAGGAGTGCTCAGAATTGTATGTTGGTAAAATAAAACAGCAGCTACACCAGCATATGACACAGCATAGAAGAGCTAAACCCTCTGGTCAGGATTGGGCAGTATACCTACATCTAAAGGAAAAAGGTCACTCCTTTGAAAACAGTCAAGTGCACATCCTAGGCAGGGAGGAGGACTGGTTTTAAAGAGGTGTAAAATAGGCCTATGTAAAAACTGAGAAGCCGGGCTTGAATAGAGATGAGGGGGTGAGACATATATTGTCTGCCACATACAATGCTGTTTTAACACCTCTCTCTGGGTGGGTTAAGAACACCTGCTAGCTCCAACTATGCAAATGCAACCAACACCTTACCTCCATGACTGACCCCATGCTGGTCATGATTAACAGATTATGTTGATTGGAGCAACATTCACCATATTTATTCCCAGATAATTTTTGTACAAGTCATTCTAAATTGAGAAAGCTGGTTGAATGACCAGTCTTTAAGAAAAATACAGCAAGTCCAGTTGCCTTTTTTTTCAGATATACTATGACCTGGATGAATGAGAACCATCACAGACAAACTTAGTTAGGCTTCAAAAAAAGAAAAAGGATTAAAACATTAATAATAAAACGCATATAAATGCTGCCTGCACAAACCATTTTGTATTTTCATTTTTTGAATTACTCTTCCATTTAAAACCGCAGCCACTGCAATTTTCTAAAATTACCCAAACGTTCAATGCAATATGGCAACCTGAAGGCGGTCTGTACACAGTTGGTTAGAGAACTCCCCCAGAAATGTAGTTTTCTGCTTGTGTGATTAGCCGGCTGATTGTCTGCACTAAGATACAATTTAAATTTTAGGCATCCCTTGCAATAGGAATTTCATTTTTGGTGAGATATTCCCTAAGGGTTAATTACTACTAAAGGGATGCAAACGCTGCACCTTTCCGCATTACAGCACAGAAAGTTCACCAGCTGATTATAACAAACCCAGACCATTCAAGAATCAGTTTGCAAAGGGCATACTTTAACAAACAGCTATTTCTTCAGAATAGAAATTGATTTTGCATCAAGATTTGTTAAAATCCTTACAATTTACATAGATCACCCAGAGGGAATTGATTTTTTTTCTCAATGAGTGTGGAGTGGAGCAGAGTTACTCTTTAAAATGTATCTCAACCCAAAAGCAATACCTTAATATATGGCAGTTTACTAATCTGCATTATTTTTATTTATTTTCACCTGGTAATCTGACCAGTAATGTATAAAAAGATAAGTTATGCGCTCCTGGAGCTACCTCGGTTAAACTTAAACTAAAGCTGCTGCAGTGGCGACTCTAGGAACAATATATAGGGGGGGGGCACATAAGAGACCACAGTCAAAACTGGGGGGGCACTAATAATTTTCACCACTAAATCATACCACTGAAAAAAACTAAAGAAGTATATATAAATAATATTACAAATATGAGAGTAATGCGGTATGCAATGATTATATATATATATATATA